>NC_133617.1:650495014-650855847 GCF_048593235.1 Sminthopsis crassicaudata
GTGCCATCTGAACCAAGCTTTGACTTCAGCAGGCTGAGATGTGGAGAGAGAAAGATATGATAGAAAAAAGAATGTTTAATTTGAGGTTACACAGCTTTGGCATTGATTTTTCCCCTGCCATTTATTGGCTTTGCCACTACAGAAAAATCAATTTCCCTCTGTACGCTATTTCCTTATCTGTAGTAATTAGAGAATTGGACTAGATATAATTCCCTTTCAAGTTTATTATTCCATGAGTCTATTCATGTATTCTATACACAGAGGCCAGCATGGACGAACATATGGAAGTCTTGGAAAAGCTGCTCTTCCAGGAAATATTTAATTCTAGGGTGTTGAACAAACTACATCCTGCACTTTATGGCAACTTCACAATTGAGAAATAAACATCTGACATTTTAAAATCTTTGAGAAACTCTTGCATACATTCTTTGGGAAAATCTGAGCATGATGAAGGGTTTAGGGTTCCAAAAGCCAACACATCTTTAATTGTGGAGAGCAGAGGAGGACTTTACAAGTGAGTTAAGTCACTTGTGTGTTTACTGTGATTGGATCACAGAGGATGTCTGTCTACAGCAAAGCTTAAAAACCAACTGATGATACGAAGACATTGGTCAAATCATCATGGTCCCACTGGCAAGCTCTGTAATTCTCTTGTGTTGGCAAAAAGAGTCAGTTGTTTCCTCCCATCAGAGCTTCCCTATTCTTCATGGTAATATAAAACACATTGCTGGAAGCAACATACACATTCTATAGGAAAAAAAAACGCACACCAAAAGAACATTTGGGAATCACAATAAAACAAAACATTTTTTCCCCATCAACAGGTCAGAAAAACCTGAAGGATTTCAGCTGTAAAGCTGTAAAACTTGTAATGTGTCCAGAACTCCATAAATTTTTCATCATGAGACCTGTAGCCGGAGGACATTTGATTTAAACTAATGCTTGGTGACCCTATGGCAGCTGGAAGTAGGAATACTTCATAGGAAAATGTGATAGGCAAGAGGTTGGATTGAAGAGGTGTTCCAGAGGACTGTCCTCCATCTCACTCAGCATGATAGCTTTCTTTAATCCAGCCCAGATTCTAGCCACATAAAAGTCTTGGTATAAACCATCAGAGATAACTCCTGACGGTCCCAATGCTGTAGCTAGTCAAGGAGATATTACATTATTTCAATTCTGAATATCAAAGAGCAAAAATGCAATCATATCTATCTCAAATGCAGCTACAAAGTTGATTAATAGCATACAAAGTTTAAAATGTTAGGCAATAAGTTTACTTATTCAAGTCCCTGAGTGCTACAGAATAGACTCCATGTGTGGTGTATATTGCATATATATATATATATATACATATATATATATATAACTGAACTTATTATTTTATGGATAGAGGGAATGCTTTCTAGAATCCTCCAATGTAGATCAATAATTCTTCTGTAATTTATAGTATTAAAAAGTTACCAAGAGACATGAGACATTAAGGGAGATCGCATTTGAATTCATATAGCTTCATCTGTCAAGCCAGTCCTCAATCTACTATTCCAGGCTGTGTCTCATTTATAGATAGATAAACAGACAGAAAAACATATATACATATGTGTACATACAATAGAACTTTCTTGGGGAACTTGAGTTATTATATGTCCTAAGGTGTTTAATATACTGAAATAATATTTCAGTACATCAAAATATCCACGAATTCATTGGTATCCTATCCCCCAACTCCAATGGCAACCCCTCCTAATTTTAATAGTTGGTGTTCATCAATACCTATGACTGAAAAAATTCATCACCTTATAACTAAACCTTTCTTGACTTAGCTAGGAAAATTTCCTTGGGCACCAGACAAAGTTAATCATGGGGGGAATACTTAAAGCCCATCTAGCTTGGAAGAACCTACCAAGGTTTATACTCGTAACTAAAGATAGTAATTAACTTTTAAAAATATATTTCATTTAATCATCCTCCTTCCCCAAAATACCCATGAAGTAAGCAAAACATTCCTTTGACAAATGTGGAAACTGAGGCAAAGAATGATTTGTCCAAAAGTATACAGCTAGAACTAAAAGCAGGTCTTTAAACTCCAGTTTGCTTCTAAAGACATAGTAAGTTTCTGAAATTTCATTTGAATTCAGGTTTTCCTGATTTCAAATACACTATTTTGTTATTCCTATTGTAGTAGTATTATCTACTCCCAGACTGAAATTGAGGATTATTTCCAAAAAGCTGACATATTAAATATTTCATTCAAAGAGTAGAGGAGGCTATTATTATTTTTTTTTTATAATCTCTCTTATAGCTTCCAAGCAACAGGAAAAAAAGGGAAAGGAATAAAGGTTTCATTAGAAACCATTAGAAATTAGAGAAATCTAAAATTACTTGGAAATAAAAATAAGCAATTTTATTTGTAAGGTATTTATTTCATGCATTTGTTTTACCAGTTCTGAAAATTAGCCAAGTATTCTTTTTTTTTTTTTTTTACAAAGACCATCCAATAATATCGAATCATATAACTGTTTTCCATAATCTTATCTAGGAAATTGTTGAAATGTCAAATTAATATTTTACTATTAATTATTTATGTCTCTTTAAAAGGGGGGCTTATAATTGAATATGCTGTTCTATTCAAGGTACTAAATTATTATTACTTGTGTGTTATAATTATTATTATTATTTTTTTTTTTTTGGTAAAGCCATGTCTTCTTTGTGCTTTGGGATATTAGTCTACCCCCTTGTCAATCTTTCCATCTCGAATCTGGAATTATATTTTACAAAGTTCTTTTTAGAAAGAAAAGATAATAACAGTGTGTGCATATATAGAGCTTACTATATATACATACATACATACATACATACATACATACATATAGTATTTACACCCATATAGTGCTTTTGTTTTGTTGTTGTTGTTATTTAGTCATTTCAGGCATGTCTAATTCTTCCTGATCTCCTTTGGGTTTTTTGTTGTTGTTTGGTGTTTTTGCAAAGATACTAGAGTAATTTATCATTTCCTTCTCAGTTCATTTTACAAATGAACAAGGTCTGAGGCTAGATTTGAATTCAGATCTTGACTCCAGATCTGACATTCCATCCATTGGGTCACCTATATGCCCATGTAGTTCTTTATAATGTCCAAACACCTTTTCTCTCAGTAAACTTCCAAGACAGTCCATGCAAGATTATTAACATAATTTCACACTAGAGAGAGATGAATTGGTGAAACAGCCAATAAGTAATAGTTGTAAGATTCAAATCCAGACTCTAATTCCAAATTTATTGCTTCTTCCACCATTCCTATGGTTCGTTACAGTAATGATGGATCCTCTTCACAAATGTTTAGCATGCAAGAGTATGAAATTGACGTTTCTGGTCAACTTTAAAATTGAGCTGTTATCTGCATCTTGTTTCCTGGGGAAGCACTTTCCCAGCCATCAAAAACTATTTTTTTTTATATTTTTTATTATATTTTACATGTAAGCTGAGTCAGTGCTTCAGGTAGCAACATTTTAGGTGGGGTTTTTTGGGGAGGAGAGGGTGGCTACTCCAATTATCATTTGTGGCAGTATTTCATATCTGAAGTATCAGAAGCCTAGCATTGTCAGTTTTCTCATTGCATACATATATAATTAGAATGGAAGTTGCTACAAAATAATTTTAGTGTCAAATACAATTAATGAAAATTGAAAAAGATGCTCTCTTAATAAAAAGAATCCCTGCTCACTAAAGCATTCATAGGCTACCTTAGGATAGCTTAAAGACCTCTTTTTAATCAATGGAAATTTAATGTTTATTATTATTTATTCACATGTATACAACAGAAGCAGAATAGTTTCAGAGCCAGTAAGATGAGGTTTCAAGTCTTGCCTCTGATTTATACTAGGTTACCATAGACTTAGGTAAGTCCCTTAATCTCTTAGTACTCTGGACAACTCCTTAAGTCTAGAAGGGGCAGATCTGCATTGGTAGTAGAATTTTTTTCTTCAGTGAAATAATAAATTTAGCCTTTTTAATCTGTATCTCCATGATTCTCAGAGACAGCTAGTTGGTAAAGTAGATAAAAAATTAGGCCTGGAGTAAGGAAGACTACTTTCACACATTTATTAGTAGTGTTATTCTAAACAAGAAACTTGACCTCAATTGTAAAATCAAAATAAAAGTATTTCTCAGGTTTGTTGTGATGATCAAATGAGAAAATATTTACAAAATGCTTAGCATCATGATCAGCACTTAACAAATGCTTTTATCCCCATGCTGGATTTTCAAGCAAAGAGAATTTATGATTCCATTTTACAAAGTTCCCATAGGGAAAGAATCCTAAGACTCTCCATATAGAAGGGATTTTGAAACTCAGCTTAGTAGTCATCTTCATTTGACATTGTTCTTACCTATATCCAATATGAAAAAGATACATTATAGTCAATTAGGAAAGGACCTATTTGGGATTTGTTAAGGGGAAAGCCAAACCAGACTCAAGGGAAAAAAATGGTTGAGAAATAATTAACACACCAGCTGCTGGTCCCATAAACACTTGAATAAAAAAGAATTGCATGGACTCCAAAAAATAACGATATAATATAACATACATCTGACCATATACAGAACCCTTTGGAAGCTGCCAGAGAAAATACAATGATTAAGTAAGAGAACAGGATTGGAGTTGCTCCTCTGAGGAGGAAAAGGAACCAAGATGTGTGTCAGGAACAGAGAATCATGGCAGGGGAGTAATGGGCACCGTCAGGAGTAGATATATAGTAGTGAGCCACAGGGAGATGCAAACCTTGTTTGACCTTCCCCTTCTCTGGAACCCGCTGGGAGTAATGAGAACTCTAAAGTCCTTGGGGATGAGGGTGAGGGGAGAGGCAGCTTAACCAAAAGAGGGAAATGCCTCTTGAATTTCTGTGAGGTCTTCTGTGTCCTTAACTATATAAATAAAATCTCTTCTCTGTTTGATGCCTTATGAACCTGAAGGAACAATCTGCCTTGTGCAAATCTGCTAACTGCTCCCTTTATGGTCCTTACTATTCTCTCCTGCTTAGTAAATCTGCTCTTCCTCTCAAGCTCATGAAACAGAGACAAGTTCTTTTAACTCACAATTATCCTTAAAAGGTCACCAGAAAAGGTGTAATATTGCAGTAGACAAGTGGTCAGTTAGTCAGTAAACACTTTTTAAGCACCTACTAAGTGCCAGACATGGTACCAAGAGCTGAGAATCAGAAAAGCTGAAGAAAAGCTGAAGATGTCCCTGTTTTCAATCAGCTCAGTCTAAAAGGGGAAGCAACATCCAAACAATTATATACAGATGAGCAATATACAGGAGAAATTGTAAATAATGAATTGAGGAAAGGCTTCCTGTACAGGACATAATTCTAGTTAAGACTTGAAGGAAGTTGAGAGGCAGATGTGGAGAGGAAGAGAATTCCAAGCATGGGAGATAGCCAGTGAGAATATCCAGAATTAGGTGGTGGATTGTCTGTTTGAGGAATAGCTAGGACACCAGAGATCCTGGGTCACAGATCATAGGAGAAGGGGAGGAACTCAAAGAACCAAAGATAATGTAAAAAGACTGGAAATGTCAGGGGAAGAGCAAATACTGAATCACTTTAGAAATAATAAAGGATCACAGGAGTTTAAGGAAAAGAACGTCAGAGTTCCTCAGGATGGCTGACTCATCAATATAAATAAGCCTAGCCAGTTCTACACTCAACACAATTCTGGACCATCCGGTCAGTTTTCAGCATCTTGATGTGGCTAACTGGCTTATAGAGAAGCCATTTGTGTTGATTCTCTGTTCTGGGCTTTTCTTAACTCTTCAAAGTGCTCACCTCGCTCTTTCAGGATTCAGTTGGCAATTCATCTTTCTCTTATGAGATAAAACTCTGGAAATTTAACATTCAATGAATTATAAAATTAACATCCTTGAGTTAATCTTAGAAAAATTATTTGATAAGAATTCTGTGAGTGTGAATTTCTCCAACTCTAAAAACAGTGACATGTACATGAGTTAAGAAAAGGATCTCAGTGCCTTATAGCCTCATTCATTTCTTTGTTCATAAACAGGTTCTACCCTCCCTCATTCCTCCTATCAAGGTCTCCTACCAACCTGTGTCTCTTCTCACATTTTAATTGGAAAACTTTTTTCTGCATCTGTTTTATCAATTTTTCATGGCAAAAAAAAATACTTTTTTTCTGCTACTTTTAGCAATTAAACTGTGTATGAAAAGGATAATTATTTACATTCTTCCTACATGGATTAGATTTTTGTTTTTAAATAAAAATTTATTTTCTGCCTTATTCAGCACTTATAAAAGGAACAGTACCTTACCATATAGCATACCTCCCAACCTGTGACTTATGACATTTATTAATTTATTCTAAGCAAAAGATTATATTTATCCCTTTTGAATTTAAGCTAATTAAATTAAATCCAGTGCTGTGGCCTGTTAAAATCATTTTAGTTCCTGGCTATCATTCAGTGAGTTAGCTGCCCCTCTGATCTTTGTACCATCTTTTCTCCTATCTATTATTTTATCCAAGTTATTGATTAAAAAAGAATTAATAGCTTTGAGCCAAACATGGCATCATGGGGCACTTGAATGAAGAGCTCTTGCCAAGTTGATAATGAGTCTCTAATTATTTTTAGTCTATCAATGCTACCAATTTCAAATCGATCCAAATTCATTTTTGTCTAGTCACCTCCCAGAACTGAGATGAGTCCTCATATCAGAGGGAGATGTCACAGAGGCAGAGGATACTTCCAATGTTTGAATGCCAAAGCTGCTGTATCTTTGGAAACTCCTATTTAGAGTTTCCTACAATTTACAGGAGTGGTTTGCATTTCCTTCTTCAGGTGAGAAAACAAAAGCAAACAGGACTAAGTAAATTGCCGATGGTTACACAACTAGTAAGAGTCTGAGGCCATAGTTGAATTCAGAAAGATGAATCTTTCTAATTGCAAGCTGAGCACTCTATCCACTACATCACCTATCTGCCTCTCCAAGGATGGAGGAAAGCTTAAAGATGAAGTAGGGCATGGTAGAAGAATTCCAGAATGCAGCTTTCAGAGGCATGAGAGGCTACAGCCAGCATCCTTCAGGCACAGGATTTAATCCAAGTTTTCTAACTTCATTCTGCTATCCCAGGAGCTTCTAACCCTTTTTGTGTCATGGACCCTTCTGGCAGTCTGGTGAAATGTATTCACCCCTTCTCAGAATAAGGTTTTTAAATATATTAACTCTTTTTTAATACATTAACTTTTAAAAAAGAATTATAAAGGCAATCACATATATTAAAATATAGTAATCAAAAATGTTTGCAGTGATGCCAGATTAAGAATCTTTGCATTAGCTGAGCTGCCTCTCATTTTATACATAGTAGGTATCTAAAAATATTTGTTGAATTGAATTGAATTTTTGAATTGAACTCAGGTTCTCTGATACCAACTTCAGGATTCTTCTTACTACACTTTTCTACTTGTACGATATACTCTTTTAGCAACTGGAGTGCCAAGTCATTTTGGATGAGAACATTTCTGTAATAATTCTATTTTTTTTCATTAAATTGATTCTTCAAACACAGGCCAGCAAATTGTGAAAAGGCCACGGAATTTCTCAGAAAAGATGACTGCCTGCAGAAAGAAGGGATCAGAGATTTTATATAAGCATTAACTTGTTCTGCCAAATATGCTTGGGTTTTTTGTTTTGTTTTGTTTTGTTTTTTAGGGAAAGAACTGTGGCAGAACACCTTGTTACACTTATCTGCTTTGGAAACCCAAAATACAAACCTTTTTTTAAAAGTCTTTTAGTCTCAATAAATTCATGGAATATGCACTGAGATGACCATTACTATGTTCCAAAATTAAATTCAGTAACTTTTAAGGTACTTTAATATATTTATTTGTCTCTTTCTCATCATAATTCCTTCCATACATAAGGATTTCCCCTCAACAATTGTACATATACTCCCACAGACACTCTCCAATAATAAAAATCTTCTTTTCCCCTTGAGAGTAGTACTCAGTCCCATAACCTTAAGGCAAACTATACCTCCGAGGAAACTGTACTTAGTACTTCTTCCCAGTTCTTTTCCTTCCCAACCCCCTCCATTGCCCCAGTATTCTCCCTCTTCCCTAGCACAGAAGCTCATCAGAGGACTGACTGAACTACAGCCAAGGCAGGTAGGGGGTGACTCCTGACTGCCCAGCCTCCCTGCTAGGCATGTCTGGGGCAAAAGAGTTTCTTGGTATCCCCACAGCCAAAAGAAAAGAAAACTGGTGGAGGGAAGATCCTTGGGGTTTGGAAGCTGCTTTTTCCCTGCTTGAGGAGGAGGATTCCATGGCATTAATGTCTTTCCCTCTTTATGCATTTGAAAAGCCTTGCAAAGGGATTAAATCTTTTTTAATGACATTGTACATTTATTATTAAACATCAATGAAACAGTTAAATTTGCTTTTAACTTTTTATTTACTTTTATATACATTCCATTTCAAAGTACAAAAGATCAGGACTTTTTCAGACTTTCTATGTCTTTCTTTGTCCATTCCCATTCACTTTTCCTCTGATATGATGATAGCAAATTCTCTATTCTCCATTTATTTTGTTTTTGTTGGTGGTGATGGTGTTTTAAATTATTTCATAAAGTTCTAGATATATTTCTTTATTTTTCCATGATTATTGGTCTTAAGTCCATTACAGAATTGTTTTACTAGAAAGTACCAGATTTTGAGAACAATTCTTTCAGTTATCAATAGATAATCTAATGTATCTATTCTCTGACTACAGAATGTTTGGGGTTGCTTCCAGTTTTTCTAATTACAAGTAATGATGCCATAAAAATCTTTGAACTGATAGTTTTCTTTTGTTTTGTTGTCCTTTCAAATATAGTATTAGAGCAAGGATAATATCTTTGTGCTTAAAAGTTGTTTTATTTCATATGAACATTAATTACAAAGCTTTTCTTTTCCCTTCCCTGTGCCAAAGATACACCATGCTCCCATTGACATTTTATAGTAGCTACACTGTACATATATATTAGGAAATGCAACCATTTTTTTTTTTTTAACAAAGTCATTTAATTTTCATGTAAAGTATCATTACACTCAACAACCGGTTGAGGTCCCAAGAAAGAAAAGCTTTTTCAGAGCTTTCTTTCTTTCTTTCTTTTATTAACATAGGTCAAAATTACACACACCAGATGTGTTTTGCTCTTTAAAAAGTGTCAGACTGTAACTCTCAACAGACGCTTCAGAACTGGACCTGATTTTGAGCATTTTTTGCTTGTAAAGTTAAAGTGCTAATATGTCACCCAAATACCTTAGAAGTTCTGATGATAGCAAAAAAACCCAGCATGTCCACATGAACTCGGTCAAAAAAAATGAATGTTTAAAGCCCTGATCCTTTTCTGAAAGCAAGCAAAAATTGAAGTTCACCAAACGCTAATATCCAATAACTTTTCCTGGCTGGTTAAGTTCTTCTTTCTTTTTGTAGGGTGGAGTTTTTCAGGGTTCCATATGTTTGGAAGTAGGGGGTAGATTCCTGAGGAAAAAGTAGATACCATCTGACTCTTCTGTTCTCTTAAACTTTATTAAGAAAATGAAGTATAAAGACAGGGATTGGGTAGACCTGAAGAACACAATGGCACTAAGACAGATTTTGAGACCAATTCTTTGGTTGCCTCTAGACTTTCTATCCAACCCTTTTTAAGTTTCATCATTTTAGAGTTGGCTGATTGTCCTAGCCTCTGGAGATGTTCTTGAATCTTGACTGTCATGCAATGACAGTCCTCTCACTCTTATATCATCTGCAAGTTTCTATTTCTCTACTTTCATTCTTGTCAATGATAAAAATCCTGAAGAACAATCCAGGTGATCGATTCTTGCCACCTAAGAGGAAGAGTGCTGAAGGGAATTGAGAGCTGTCTTCAGAGCAAGGGAGACCTGGTTTCAATGTTCTGCCCATGTAACCAGAGCAAGTCTAAACTTCTCATTAGTTTAAGCAACTCACTAAGATTTTGAGTTGCAGAGAAAACTGACCTGGATAGATGGATTTTCCACCCACAGGAATTCCCTGTATTATTCTTCCCATTTTTATGTGCACCTTTGATCTGATAATTGAATTCAATCAATTGGGAATCCATTTAATTCATTTCCCCATTTTCTTTGTTGTTGTTCTTTGCTGGACTTCTAGTCATTTCCCTTCCTCTTTAAAAGAATCACTCTCTTTAAAAACCTCACTTTAGGATCATAAAATTCTCATGTTTTGCTTTTGGGTTGTTGTTGTTTTTTTTATAGTCAGTAAATGGAAACTGAATCAGGATAAAGAAATACCAAGATAATTTCACTTGCCAGCTACTATATTCCTCTAAATATTTATGCAAGGCTAGTTCACTATATTGCCTAATAATTTTTAAAAACTATTTTTGACTCATTATATTGCTGTGAGTCAGGGAACATAACAGTGTTGAAGGAATTTAAAATAAATATCACACAAAGGACAATGGATAAGACACATGTTGGGTGTGAGCAGGCTACAACATGAAAAATAAGGGACTTTGAAGAAAAACAAAGAAGAAAAGATATCATCAGAGCGTGAGATGATGTGTAGACAGCCTGAGTGCTCCCCTGGAATCCCACTCTTGGTGTCAAGTGAAAGTGAGGCAGGCCCCCAGCTTGTTGGATTGACCCCTTGTGGCAAACTTATTTGAGGTTGTTGACAAGAGGCATATAGGATAGACAGGCCTGGTTGGGTAATAACCTGCTTCACTGGAAGGAACACCCAAACTGATGAGATCACAGTTAAATTTGAATACTTAAGTATTCACAAAACTAAAGCAAACAAAGCAAAAAACAAACAAAAAAAAACATTTTATTTATTTTTATCCTTTCAAACACTAACATATCTGCATTTTTTTGGTCAGCCTATAGTTTTCATATTTAGAATAGCATTAACAAAAATAAATCCTCTAATACTATTGTTTCATCCCATAGGTATTCATTGACCCTTATTCTCAACTCTTGGAGTGTAAGGTAACTCCCAGGGAATCATGGGAAGAACCTACTTCAGCACCTTTTTTTTTTTTTTTTTTCCTCTTCTCAGACCAGTAGAAAAACTGGAAAAAAGTACAAATTCCTTAGGATAAGAATTTTTTGCTCTTTTATCCTCTATACTGTTTATATGAAAACCGTATGAAATTCCTTTTATATTTCTCCTATTTTCCACTATAAATTAAATTATTTTAAATTTATATTATCTTATAGCAGTTCCCTACAAATTATTTGATATTTTGGGGGGATGAACAAATTTGAGGGAGGAAAGATTGTTTTGTTTTCCCGCAAAGGAAAAATAAATTTTCCTAGTAGTTTTTTTTTGTTTGTTTGTTTATGTTTGAGCAAATTAGAAGCTTTTATCTAATAACTCTCAGAATGATAGTTCCAAAGGGAATTATGGACTTTTGTGAATAACAACAACAAAATGATCCTTTTAAAACATATGATTAAGCAACATCCCTAAACAAGCAATTAAGTTTTTTACTTCTGACTCACAAGACTAAAAGATATTAATGTATAGAAAAGTCCTCCCTATTGTTGAGAACCCTATATTGTCACAGTTGTATTTTAATAGAGATTTATATCATTTTTTATTCTCCATAAAAAAGAATACCCTGCCTTCAGTAGAGCAAAATTCTTATGTACTTGGGTGTCACTTACTAATTCTCCTTTTCCCTATTTCCCTTTAGAATATTTTCTGAGGAACTCTTCATTTTCCTTTCCAACTTCTAGAAAACACATCTAGGTTTGATCTTTAATTTTTTTGGTCTTCTCTTTTTATCCTGATTTTGTCCTCTTATTTCACGGTTTTTAGCTTTTCATGCAAAAAGTAGAGACATATTTCATGTTATTCTCCACATTCAATGTTACTCTGGGCACAGAGAAAATAAGTGTTATGTCACTGATGCTTATGCTTTGCTAATTTGCTGGCCCCATGAACTTTCTCCAAAACATCCAAAAGCATTGAAAGGGACGAAAGCCTGCAAAATGTTTGGGTTGAGAGCCAGATAAGCCACATCATCTGGAGAGCATTTATGGATTAAATTAGACATAGTACAACAAACAAAAATTAAAGGAAACAGATCTTGCCTGTGTTTGGATATCCATTTTACTCATATCTCTGATAATTGTGGAATCATCATAATTGAACTTTACCAGTACCCAATGTGCTATATAAAGAAGTAGAAGTGATAGGCAAGAAACTGTGGATGCCCATCAGTTGAAGAATGACTGAATAAATTATGATATATGAATGTTGTAGAATATTATTGTTCTGTAAGAAACAATCAGCAGAATGATTTCAGAGAGACCTGGAGAGACTTACATGAACTGATGTTAAGTGAAGTGAGTAGAACCAAGAGAACATTGTACATGGCAACAACAAGATTATATGATGATCAGTTCTGATAGACATGACTCTTTTCTACAGTGAAGTGATTCAGGCCAATTCCAATAGACCTGTGATAGAGGGAATTATCTGTATCTAGAAAGAAGGCTACAGAGACTGAATATAGATCCAACATAGTACTTTCTCCTTCTTTGTTGTTGTTAATTGTGTTTGTTTATTTTCTTTCTCATTTTTTTCTTTTTGATCTGATTTTTCTTGTGCGACATAATAAATGTGGAAATATATTTGGTTTTTTATTAAAGCTTTTTATTTACAAAACATATGTACAGGTGATTTTTCAACATTGACCCTTGCAAAGCCTTCTGTTCCAAATTATTTCCCCTTCCCCCCACCCCCTCCCCTAGATGGCAGGTAGTCCAATACATGTTAAATATGTTAAAATATATGTTAAATCCAATATATGTATACATATTTATACAGTTATCTTACTGTACAAGAAAAATCAGATAAAGAAGGAAAAAAACTGGGAAAAATGCAAGCAAACAACAACAGAAAGAGTGAGAAGCTATATTGGATTGCTTACTGTCTAGAAAGAGGGGCAGGAGAGGAAGGGAAAAATATTTGGAACACAAGATTTTATAAGGGTGAATGCTGAAAACTATCTTTGCATGTATTTTGAATAATTAAAAATATTATTATAAAACAAAATTTATTAAATATGTAAATTATAATTTATTAAATAACATAATATATTTAAAGTAGCATTATAAAAATAAATTAGAATAAAGAAAAATGAGGTCAGAAAGCATAATTGGCTACATATACAAAGAAATCCATGCTGCAGGAGGAAGAAGGGAAGAAAGGGAAAGACAGGGAAGGGAAGAGAAGGGAAGGGAGGGAAGGGAAGGAAGAGAGGGAGGGAGGGAGGAAGAGAGAGAGGAAGGGAGGGAAGAAGGAAAGAAGGAAGGGAGGAAGGGAGGAAGGAAGGGAGGAAGGAAGGAGGGAGAGAGAGAGGAAGTAACGTGCCACCTAGCTGCCTAATACACAATAATTAAGATGCAGAGATTCATTTTTCAAGATACCCAAAATTAAAAAAACAAAACAAAACAAAACACAAAGATCCCAAGTCTAAAAGATGGCAGCAGCAACCCCAGATTCTCTAAACTATGGAAATAGGAATTTGGAAGTGGAAAAAATACGGAAAATAATTTTCAACAGTAGCCTTAGAGCTGACCAAAAAAATGTAAAGAATGCAAGATCCCATTGTATTTACTTTTTGTTGTTGTTGTTGTTAATTTCCCCCTTTTAAGCCGCCTTACCCCCTAATATTTCTACAACTCTCATTTTGTCTCTTCCAGGTCCACAATGCTGGAGCTGCTGATAGCACTGTTCAGTTCATTTTTTATCAGCCCATCATACACAGGTGGAGAGAAACTGATTTCTTTCCTTGCTCAGCAACCTGTGGAGGAGGTAATAACATTCATTCATTTAAGAAAGAGTAGATACTCTAAAAAAGAGTAGTACTACTGTGGAAGAATAATGATTTGCCAAAGGGAAAAAATATGGTGTTATGGTTTAGTCATCTTCTTTGTCTAAGGGCTAAAAACTCCCATATAAGAACAATGACCTCTTTTAAAATATCCTTCCTTTTTAGAGGCTTTGTTATGTTTATTTTAATGGAAGAAAAGTCTTTGATCCCAGATAAGGCTTAATTTGTTTTACTTTATGTTGACATTAAATTAAATTGTTGAAGTGTATGAATTCTAGGTCTCTGATTCTAAAATGTATTTAGGATCACAGAATATAGAGTCAAAAAAGAATCAGAAGCCATGCACTCCAAATCCATCATGCTGTATAAGAAGGTACACATTATGGGTATGTAGGTATGAGACCTAGAGGAAGGAAGAGGTTTCCTAAAATCACACAGGTAGCTAAGAACAAGACAGGAATTGGAATCCAGATCCTTAATGTCCAAACAGAAATAAATACATTAATTCAGCTAATAAGCAAACATTCTAGGGTATAAATTGTACTTGTTGTATATTAGCAATCAGAATCCTTGAAAAACAGATTAGGCTATTTTACGAGGAAAGAGAGATATAATTTTGTAAAAGCTCACTTCCAACTATTTACTACACCTTCATATAATATGGGAAAGAAGCACTGAAAACTACGATGTACACTGGTTCCAAAGAGAAATGTAGAAAGATATATTAAATTTATAACATGGAACAGCTATTCAAATATACCATTAAGTGCTTCCACTCTCTTATTAAAAACATCAATTCAACATTTTGAGAATTTCAATAGAGTAATTCCAGTTGATCTATCTACTCTGAATATGAAAATACTTTGTTTAAGATGAATAGCCAATAATTTGATATTTCTTTGAACTTGATATTTTGTTTTACTTAACTGTATTAATGACTAACAAAGGAAATAATTTCACTTTTAAAAATTGAAGAAAAATTTTGGAGATTTTCCTTTTTAAAATAAGAAACATGCTTACTGGAAACTGGCCATTCTTTCCTATGCCCTCTGTATCATTGCTTGGTGGATAGAGTATTAGATTTGCACTCTAAAAAACCTGGGTTCAAATACTGTAGATGACACTTACTAGATGTATGATAATGAGCAAATCACTTAGCCTCTCTCAGCCTCAGTTTCGTCATCTATAAAATGGAAATAATGATATCTGTAGTCCATAGGATCATTTTAAGGCACACAAGTCACATATGTAAAATGTTTTGCAAAATTGAAAGAATTTTCTAACTGCCAGTTATTATTGTGAGATATAAGGCTGCTGGCAAGATATTAACCATGAAATATGGATTAGCCTTTTTTTTTTTTTTTTTTTTTTTTGGTCTACAACTAAAGGACAGAAACAGGAACATCAAACAGCAATAGGAAGTTACAAAGAGGCGAATTTAGGTTTTTCTAACAATTAGACCTGTTCAACATAGGCATGGCCTGCTCTGGTAAGTGGTGGGTTCTTCTTTCCTGAAGGACTTTAGAGTATAGATGACCACTTATCAGCTATATTAGAGTGGTATAGTGGGAGGCAACAAGGAAGAAGAGGGATGGGAATTTCAGGTATGGAGTGAACTAAGCAAAAACCAACATTTCCTCTAATTCTCGGATTGTATGACCTGGGTCTTGTTTTAAAATAAAATAGCAAATGCTGCAATGAGATCTCACTTCCTCTTTTCCTAAAGAACCAGGCTAGATGATTTTTAAAAAGTTCCTTACCATACATATTATTAACATGCAAATTTATTGATTATAATTTATTATTCACAAACAAATATTCTTTAAAGTCTCAACATACCCATTATTAACATACAAATTTATTTATTATTACTTATAATTCATATTCAAACATTCTCTAAGATCTCTTAACAATAATATTCTCTGGTTCTAATCCTTATATATTTTATTAAATACAGTTGTCATTTCAAATCTTTTCTTACATTTTGAAAAGCATTGTCATCTGAGAATTGGAATTTCTTATTCTTGTCCAACAGCTAGACCTCCATAGCACTTTGTGTGACATCTGTTCTGAGTTGGCTCATAACTGTGTTCATGCTTTAGTCCCTACTATCATCCTAACTCACTCCTAGATAGGAGATTTCAGGTAGCTAGATGGTGAAGTGTCATCTTGGATAAGTCACTCAAATTATTTTGCCTAAGAAGTCATAGATAATATAGTAATCTTATTTTTAAGTGCTATTATTGCAGCAGTTTCAGATTTGCAAAGTGCTTTACATGTGCTATCATTAACCCTATGATGTAGTTACTATTATTATCCATCCTCACTTTACAGATAAGGAAATTGAGAGCAAGAATTATTCTTATTCTAGTATATTCTACTAGTTCTAGCATAAATTGTTTTATTTTAGTATATTTCTTATTCTAGTATAAACTGTTTTAATCAAGATGCTGGACCTAAAGTCCCTGCCATATGAAAATCTGTTAAATGACTGTTTAATATGGAGAACATTCAGGGAGTGTCAAGATAGGTATCTTCAAGTCCTTAGGATCAAAGATTTAGATTTGAAGAGGATTTTTTAGATCATGTGCTCTAACCCTTTCATTTTATAGATTAGGCAATGAAGTCAATTGATCTCATCAGTTACACTAGCAGTAAATGGCAGATTTAGGATTAAATCTCAGATATTCTAATTCCAAATCTAACCAGACTTGGGCTACTTGTTACAGATACTTTCAAATCATCCCTAAAACTTTGCAAAAGTTGGTTTAAATACTACTTCTTCCCTAGGAAAAATTAGATGGCAGCCATCTATTTAAAAACTATCCCATTCTTTAAAATAATGTCTTTCTTGCTCTTCATTTTCTAATCCTTCTCTTTACCTTTGATTCATACTTCCTGGTGTGATTTCACACTGCTTTTCCACTACCTCCAGAACTTTACTCCAGCAATCATCCCCTTTTTCTCATGCATCTTCATTTCTTCTCTCTACTGGTTCCTTCTGTATCCTAAAGTCTCTCCACCACTAAAAAATAAAAAGTAAAAACAATAAACAAATAACTTTCACTTATTTTTCCTTCCAGCTCATTCATCTACTGTTCCATACTCTTCCTCTCCATCACTGCTACACTTCTTGAAAAAAGAAGTCTCCTGCTCTCTTCTCTTGACTCCTTGCAATAGTCTCTACTCTAATTATGCAATTATAATCATTCTCTCAAAGATTATCAGTAGAGTTCCCAATTATCACATTTTTTGGCTGTTTTTTTTTTTTTTCCAGCCCTCAACTTCTGTAGCTTCTGATCACTCTTTTGATATGCTGTCTCTTCCTTTAGCTGAAGATACTATCCTTTCTTGGATCTATTCATATCTCTCTAATCATTTCTTGTCTTCCTTAGCAATTTCATACACTCCTGATTTCTCTATACTGATACCTAGAAGTCTAGATCTAAAAGGATACAGCAGTGGTTGGAAGACTATGACCTAAGGACCAAATCCTGCCTGCTGCTTATTTAGATCCTGGTTAACTTATTTTTGTGTTCTTCAGTCAGGTCAGACTCTTTGTCACTCCCTTTGGGATTTTCTTGGCAAAGACACTAGAGTAGTTGACCATTTCCCTCATTTTATAGATGAGGAAACTGAGGCAAACAGGGTGAAGTGACTTGCCCAGGCTCATACAGCTAGAAAGTGTCTGATATCAGATTTTAATTCTGGAAGATGAGTATTCTTGATTTCAGGCCCAGCGCTCTGCCCACTTTAGACACATAGTGGGCATTTAATAAATGCTTATTAACTGACTGATAGAATGAAACCAATAATCGATTACACTTGAAGACTTACTGTTTTCATTTTAAGTTTGTCTCTGACCTCAAAACCATATCTACAGAAACTAGAATGAAAGTTTGAGGAATTTTATGATATAGCCAAGCTTGGTATATTTTCAAATGATTATTTTAGTCTGAAAATAGATTTTCATACTCCTTTTTTAAATAACATCTACATCAATATTTTATCATCTTTATTTCTTAATATTCAAGAGTATTTACAAATATTTCTATTAAGTTCCTTAAGAGTAGGAATTGTTCATTAATTGAATTTTATCCCCATTATCTAGTACTTTGTATGTCTTAGGAGCTTAATAATTGCTTGTTGATTGATTAATTTTCTCTAAGAATGTCCTCAGAGGACAAGATCAGGACTTGTATCATAATGTAATTAAGGGTCAGAGGAAAGGCAAGATTCTTTAATGAGAGCATATACTAATATAGAGCATAAGTGTAAGGACCTTTCAAAAAAGTAAAATGCTATGAATAGAGGTCTAAGGATTTTGTTAAGTGGATTTATTTATTATAGACTTTATTCTTCTTGATGACTATATCACTAAGGAGAGAGATTAATTACTTTAGCTCATTACTGAGGTAAAGCATTGCTAAAGTTAATTAATAAGGCTTTACTGAGTACCTGCTGTGTGTAACACACTATATTACTTTATTGGGTTTTGCAAAAGAAACATAATGCATAGTCCTTATAACCTTGAAAACTCAGTATCTAATCATGTTTTTACAAATTATTGATTCAAGAAGCAACAAACATTTATTAAACCTGCCTTGTACAGTACACTGTGCTGAGTGCTAAAAGAAATATAAATTCAATTAATTGCCACAAGAATTTTTGAAATACCTACTATAGCCCCTTCTGCTGAACCACGAAAATGTAAAATAAAAACAGACAAACAAAAAAGCAGATCCTGTCCTCAAAGGGGTTATACTCAAGAAAGGAAGGTACATGAACAAATAAATATAATGTAAATGTGGATATAAGATACCCAAGAGAAATAAATAAAGTTTTATGGATTCAGATGAAGGAAAGATCACACATCTCTTAGGGAGAAGAGGAAAAGCATAAAATACCTGATCTTTTACCTGGGCCTCCCAGATTGGGTTGGGATTTCAAAAAGTGGAGAGTCTAAACAGTACAATGCAATGAAGTGTAGAGTGTGAATCTGTGGGGATTCTTAGATCAGTGGTTCAATTCCAACTTGAAAAATCCCCCAGGAAACCCTGTAAATGTGAATTTCATAGAACTATTAAATAAACCCACCATTTGCTAATATAAAATTAGTGTAATAAATGGTCAAATGTGACTTCCATGGAATCATGTTGAATGAACTGGTCATTTATTAACATGGAATTATTAAAACAGAATAATAATGTTTGGTGCAGGAAAGAACAAATATGCCTCTCAAAATACCTAATGTCCAAGTGACTCAAATACAAGAATAATTTGTCTTGATGTGTCTGCTACTTTGCTTGAACTTGTCTGGATGGTTTGAATGTTTCAGGTTACCAGCTGACCTCGGCTGAGTGCTATGATCTGCGGAGCAGCCGAGTTGTAGCAGATCAATACTGCCACTATTACCCAGAGAATGTCAAACCCAAACCAAAGCTTCAAGAGTGTAACTTGGACCCCTGTCCTGCCAGGTCAGTCCATGCTGATAAGTGGTTTAAAATAAGTGGAAATCCAGTTGGAATAATTATCTTTAAAAAAAAAAAAAAAAGATAGCCCACAATTTAATATGTTCTCGTGTGCACTAAGCTTGCACATGGAAAGTCCATGCTGAATTTTGTAACAGAAATATTTGAGGATCATTCCCAGACTGGTGTTCATTGCAATCCTACAATCCACAAGGAAAGGGATCTCAGTAGATTTTTGTTGACATTACATATTTTACTGTGGTTCCTTATTCATCTGCTTTATAAGACTTGATAATAAATGACTCCTAGACTATGCCTGCTACAATGTTCTCAGAAGCATCCAGATCATAGCTTTTTCTCATCTTAGTGTATGATGAGAAGAAACCAGTTTCTGGCTCTTGGCCAAGCATTTACCCCACATATAAATATAGTTCCCTGACAGATCTAACCAAGAGATGGGCTCAAAACAATAGCCAAAAAATCAGAGATTTCAAGTTAGAAAGACCTCAAAGGGCTCCTAAGTTCAACTTCTTATTTTACTGATGAAGAAACTGAGCTTCCCAGAAGTTAAATTTTTGCTACATTTGAGCAGATTCAGGCTTGGAAATGATGCAAAATAGCAGTTTTTAATTTATTGGATTCAAGGAATGATATAAGCACATCATGGTTTCTCTTTTATAACTAAAATTTTGCTACATGCTTCCAACTTGTTTGGAAGACAAAGAATAAGCCTGATGAATGAAATACCTCTAGGAGTGAGCAGTTACCTTCAGAAGGATAGAGAGAATAATTTTCTTGAAAGCAGCATTTGCAATTGAAATTGAAACCCTTCCTGTTGTTTCTTTGCCAGAATTTAGCTTAATCATTCTCAGCTTCTGAAAAGGAATGTTAAAAACCAACAACCTTCTCAATTCCACAATTCAAGTCATGAACTTGTGTAGTAGAGTTCAATAAATGGACTTCTCAAATCTCAGAAGTATGAGGAAGAATCCTATGCTTTTTTAAAGATACAAGCTACCAGTCACTTAACATATTAAAAAAACAATACTTTGAACTATTTTTTTTAAGTTCCAGAATGGATGTGAATACAAAATGTTCTATTGGACCCAACACAATTTATTGTTTAGTTTTCCTCTACCATTTTTACTTAAATTAGAAATAGTAAATTCTACATATGATCTAATGCCTCAGTTTCTGTCATTAATCATACCACCTAACTAAAACACCATGATTAACTCAGAAGAAAATATTTTCATTAACTAAAACTCCAAAGAACCAATATTTGACAACCACAAGAGTAAAGGTGGTTAGAAGTTTATTTTCATATATTACATTAGAAAAATTTTAAAAGGGTCCACTTGAAGAAATGAATATCATGTGAAAAATTGACTAGAGTATGAAAATTATGTTCTAGCTGTTTTATTTGGGAAATCCTGACATTTAGAAATTTTATTACCCAAAATATTTGGGTAAGAAGAATCTTTATTATCCATCTAGAATACTATTGCAAAAATACTTCCCCTTACACTCACATTCTCATTCACAGCTGCAATAAGAAGAGTAATGATGAGGCTTTTGGTTCAGATAGACAGGTCAGTCCAACAGAAGACAGTCAGACTTGAAATTCTTATACAATTCAAAGTCCCAAAGAATTTGACATGCATTTCTAGAAAGACTGGAAGATCTATTTCTCCCAACTTAGAAAAAATAGCAAAGGCCAAATGGTCACAGAGGGATAGTTTCAACATTAAAGCATTTTATGATAATTACACTTTAAAAAAAATAAATACAATCAGAAAAAATAACATTCATTTTTTCTGGCCATTGATTCTTATATGCTCTTCTCTGTTGGAGTAGAATTTTTGGCCTATTCCTTATTATCCAAAAGCAAAGCAATTCTGCATTGAAAGAAGCTTACAATGTGAAATTTATGCCCCTTCTATTTTCCATGTTGTTTTTTAAAATCTGCCACCACACATGTATAAATGTTAGGACAGGTGGTGGTAAAAAAAAAATGTAGGGGAGGGAAAACAACTTAGAGACAGATGTCAGGAAGCAGGGTTTTTTCTTTTTAATTCAAGAAATAATTAGGCAAAGCTGTAAAAATTAAGAGCTATAGTAGAGAGAGAAAATAATTGAGAAAGGAGAACTATACTGTTCTGAGATCAAGCATTGCCCCTAGGTAATAACATGAAATTTATCATACTCTATTCTATAGGAAAGGCTAAGATCATTATCTGGGACAGACTCTATCCAGTGACTCAGTAGCAATATATATATATATATATATATATATATATATATATATATATACTTTTCCATTACATATTATTGCAGGCTCAAACCCTTCCAAAGTTGCTTTCTAGTTAATAAAGCAATTGGGGAGAAGGTGAACAAAATGGTATGTCTAAGTGCCCAATCAAAAGATTCAAAAATGCAAAATGTTGGGATTGTCAGTTCTAATAAAAATAATCTATTTTTGATAATTTTTAAGTTGCTTTGTACCACTTGAGAAATCACTAAGATAGCAAGAAGAAGAGGCATTTTGTTGAAAAACACATTCAAGGTTCTTAGTTCAAAGTCCCAGCTCTTCAACTTACTCTCTTTGTAACCAAGGCTTCAGTTTTCTCATTAATAAAAGGAGGAAATCAGTCCCTTTTCAGTTCAAAATTCTATGAGTATAAATATTGCAAATTATTTATTTTTAAGCACCTCATAACATTCTTAGCACTATGAATAGATGAATAATTTCTTTCTAGCCTCTATTATTGAAGGTTTAATTGAGACATAAAGAAGACAGCATAATATAATAGAAAGAAAACTGGATTTGTAATCAGGTCTAGATTTGTTCTATTGATTTTATTATCTGTATAATCTCTCATAGCCTCAGTTTCCTTTTCTGTAAAATGAGGGAGTCAGATCAGATGAACACTAAAGTTGATCCCAGCTCTAGATTCTATGAATTTATGGTATCCACTGAGACTTTTGTTTAGGGACATCATAAGTCTTTTCATCATATGCCCCCCCCTTTACTCTCCCTTGTTGATTTGTTATACTTTTTGTCACATCTGTTTTTTACTTTCTCCCCTGCTTTATGTCTACCACATCCATGGCTATAAAGAGTAGCTCTTTTGACCATAGAAATTGCTGACATCCTAGTCAGATCTAGAGTGATCTTTTTTTCTGGACTGAATTTCTGCTTAGGAATTTTTACTCTATAACAGCAACAACATACCAAAACTTGTACCCATCTTATATACTGTCTGTTAGCACACAGTCTCTCATCTAAACTGATCAGGAAATGCTATTATTATCTGAGGAAGTGATTAGCACTGAGATAGATATTTAGCATCCATGGGGCTTTATAATGAGATAGTACTACTTCTCCCCAAAAGATGTTCTTCTTGATAGAGAATCAGATTTGTTTTCCTGATGATTCCAGTACATAACTAGAACTTTCCCAAAGCAAATGCTTTGCCCAAATTACAGGCATGCTTTTTGTTTAGGCAATTATTGATTTGGTATTTTGAGAGGAGCTTAAATTCCATTTGAGATGCGCCATAGAAGACAGTGGGACAAGATTGGACCATTACAAATATCACCTTTTGCAATGACCTTAGTCTGAAATACTTTTTTTTTAGGATAACTTTGCTAGACAGCAGTTTTCCAAGGTTTATGAGACAAGCTGAGAGAATAACAGAGCAGTCACCCTTTTCCCCTTCTTTGGCATGAGATTCTCATTCTGAATCCAAGTCAAGGAAGGGGGGGATTAAATTGGTAATTGTTGGACAAGTGAAAAAAGCTCTCACTCATCACACTATCATCCTCACCATCATTAGCAAACAAATCTGTTTCTAGCAGCAAAACTGTATCCAGATTTCCCTTTTCCCCCAGGACTTTAAAGAGAAGCAGTCATAAACTCATACCCAAACTTGCATGCCCTGTATACAGGGATTCCAAATGGCTTTATTGGCCTTTTTGTGCTGACGTGTCTCATTTGGTTTTACACTAAATTATATTAATTATTCCTAGCAAGCCATGGGTAATAGAGACAAAGTAGACTCCAAGAGTGATTTTTTTTAAAACAACAACATTTTTTAATAATGAGCAATATGTCATCACTGGACCAGGAGTTAGGTTCTGATCTCAGATCTGCCATAATTATGTGTTTCATGAACAGGTCATTTCATTTCTTGGGACTATATTTCCTCATCTGTAAAATGAGAGGATTGACTTAGAAAATCTCTGATCTTTAAGCTTCAGCAGTTTGTCATTGCAGTGGCCTGTATTAGTCCTTTGAACAGCAAAAGAAAAAGAGCCCTTACAAACCATATTTTGGTAAGAGAACATGTGAGATTTTGAATAATAAATAATTTGGTTGATGATAATTATAAGGATCCTAGTTTCTCAAGTTCACAATCAATAGTTACTCCCACTAAGGCTCCATTTGTTAGGCTATGGAATCATTAGTATTTACTTAGTGATAGAAAATAATACTAAAAATAATTTGTGTAATTCTAATCAAAATACTGAGTAGATTATACCCAAGATGAACAGAAGCCAATGAATATTTTCTAAGCTCTTTTTGGTTCATTCTCAATTGACACTAAATTTAAACAACAACAACAACAACATCATCATCATCATCATCATTATCATCTCTCTTCCCCTGAGTTAACCGGTGCCAATTTGTAGTTAAAGAGACTATATTTGATCAAGGATAGGTAAGAAGCAATCGTATATGCAGTTCTCATTTGATTTTTTTTCAACTACACTGGAATTCTGCCATATCTTATTTATTTGTACAAGTTACATAGAAACACAAATTGTCACTAACCTATTTGCAAGAAACCAAGATAAATCATAGACTCTCAAAGGTAGAAAGTGACCCAGTAGATTAAAATATGGGACTTGGAATCAAGAAGATCTGAGCTTGATTCTTTCCCCAGAATCTTTCTTATTAGCTATGTGACCCAGGCAAGTTAATTTAAATTCTGTCTGATTCAGTTTCCTCATCTATAAAGTGGATATAACAATGACACCTATAACACAGGGGTGCTGGGAGGCTTAAATGAGTTAACATTTACAAAGTGCTTTGTAAATTATAAAGTGCTATATTAACTATGAGCTGTTATTATCATCTAAGTCCTTTATTTTGTAGATTAGAGGACTGGAGCTCAGATTGATGAAGGAATTCATGCAAGACCAAGCAATTAATTATGGGCAACCTAGAAACACTGCTTTTTTCTATTATACCATTTTGTTATAATTATCCAAAGGGTATTTGCTATAAAGTAGACTGTTTTACAAGCAAAAAAATTGATTATTTTAACAAATAGTATACATTTTAACATATTTTTGTTTCATCCATTCCTCACAACCTTTTCAGGTTGATCTAAAAAATATCATTACTACCATTTTACAAATGAAATTGAGAGACATAGAGAGAAATTGTCTGAGTTTCCTAATAACAAAGCCTTGACTAAAGTAGAAATCTTCTGCTTCCTCATTTGGTACCATTTTCACTCTAACATAAAACCATGGCTAAAAAAAAATCAACAACCTCAATTTGATAATCATTTATGAAGAACCTACTTTGTGTCAGACAGTACTAAATAGTAAGAATACAAAGGCAAAAATGAAATTATAATCCCTGACCCCAAGGAGATTACATTGGAAATGGTATAATACAGAAAAATGTGGGGTAGTTTGAGGAAGAAAACAGAACAAATATTTTTCTTTTTTTAAAAGTTTTATTATAGCTTTTTATTGACAAAACATATGCATGGGTAATTTTTCAACACTGACTCTTGCAAAAACTTCTGCTTTAATTTTTTCCCCTCTTTCCCTCCATCCCTTCCCCTAGCTGACAGGTAGTCCCATACATGTTAAGTATGTTAAAGTATATGTTAAATACAATATATGTATACATATTTATACAGTTATCTTGTTGCACAAGAAAAATTGGATTTAGAAAGAAGGTAAAAATAATCTGAGAAGAAAAACAAAAATGCAAGCAAACTATAACAGAAACTGTAAAAGCTATGTTGTGGCCCACACTCATTCCCCTCAAGGTTTGTCTCCTGCCCAGAGCACCATATTTTTGTCGATTTAATTACAAGGAAATCTAATACAATAATATTACTTAATGATTATTCTTCATAAAGAAAAAAGTACCCCACATAATATTGCACCAAACAACTTTGTTTTGTGATTACTTTATTAAAACCTTATACCTGAATTTAGCCATGATGTCCTGAAACCCTGCTGTAAATTTGTTACTGTGTTCTTAGGACATTAATTGCACCCTGAAGATTTTGATTAGTTAGCAAATAGGTAAGAGACTTCCTATGCGGAATACTTCTCTTTTGCTTCCCCGGAGAGATCCCAGCACAGTAGCATGGTGCTTAAACCTCAGCAACATATAGCTCCATTCTCCAGTATTGTTGGTTAAATGGAGAGGAGGTGTGAGATATGTTGATTTTTCTATTAATTTTGCTTAGCTTATTTCCTTACCCTTAATAGCAGTTTAGCTGCACAAAGCTATTCAGCAATAACAGAAAGAGAAAGGAAGGACCTATTCCTTTTCAGAGAGGAGAATGTGAAAGTGAGCAAGAGGAATATGGGGAGAGGAAGCAACTAGCCTTACTTTTTTCTTTTCTTCCACTCTAACTTATTTCCTTGAGAAAACATGACATAACTCCCAAGTCGCCAACCCTCACTCCACAACAAACACTGCACAGGCAAATAACCAAAAAGTAGACAAAATAAGAAGGCAGGGTTCAGAAAAGCAGCTGTTAATTTGCTTGAGGGTCTTTTCTACTTACCTCCTCTGTATTCAGCCTTCTTAATTTTTTAAATTGGATCAACAGCTCTTTTCTTTATCTTCCACCCGTGCAGTTTGATAACATGACCTCTACAAATGTAATTCATATAGAAACATCCAACAACCACAACTTCAGGCACCCATGGATTTTGTTGTGCCAGAACTCCTGTACATGTTCAATAAAAAATGTAGGTGTCCCAACAATGAGCTGTGTTCAAAATGGTTTTCCAAAGCCAGGGTATTACTCTGAAGTGGTACACACTCAGTGTTCTGAATACAATGGATTATCAGTTCTAATTTCTCTCTCTTAATGTTTGACTTTAAAGAAGATGAAGTGGGATACTCTTCCTCTACTTTTTTGAAGGACCAAATATCTGCCCCACATTCCAGAATAGTACCTTATACTTCCTTTCTTTCTCAGTTCCTTTCTCTTCACCTGAATGATGACTTGAGAAAAGAGTAGTTAAGGCAGAGAATGGAATTTAATTTTTTCCCCTACCTTCATGGTTCATTATTCTTTCTCTCATTCCAAACATTGTCATCTATCTTCTTATTCCTATATTACTCCCTACCACACAATATATTGTTCCAAATGTAAACCATGTTTTATTTTTTAATATTTTCTTTTTTTTTGTTTAGATCAAATATGGCATGTGTAAACATGAATATAACCCATGATCAGTGTTATTTTTCAGTACACACACAACACACAAATACATATAAATCTATATAGACATGCATATATGTATTTTGTCTGTGCTGTCTTCCTCTCTCTCTATATATATATATATGTATATGTATATATATGTGCATATATATATTCCTTTCAAAGATATCTTTTATTAGGGTTATAACATATAATAATATCAGTTCATACACACACAGGAAGAGAGAATGTGTGAGAGATAGTAAAGAGAGACAGAGAGAATATGAAAGAGACAGAGATAAACATAGAGACATAAATAAAGAGAAAGGGAGAGGGAAAGAGGAGGAGAGAAAAAAGCAATGAGAGAGAGGGGGAGGGATAGAGAGAAGGAGGGAGGCAGGGAGAGAGAGACAGAGAGAGGTGGGAGGGAAGGAAAGAGGGGAAGAGGGAGAAGGAGAGGAGATTAGTTTAAACAGAGTAAGGGAAAAAAAATTTCTAATAGTCCAGGATGATATCTTTATCATCCTTCTTAAGAAAATACTTTTGGCTTAGGGCAGAGAAACAAAGAAACCCTTAATAATAAACAACAATAAATTAAGTTTAGAGTAACTTGTAGTCTACTATAATGACTGTGACCTGAAATAAAAGGGGCATAACATTAATCCCATAGGAGATTGGAGTCCACTCGAACATGTATGCATAAACAGTATTAGACAGAGTGCTATTGTTTGGACATCTTCTGTTTTCACAGGTGGCATATAGTCATCTTAAGAGGCTTCACCATGACCCATGCCATGAAAAGACAAACAGTACTACAGTTTTGCTGGTTCCAAATTTAAAGCTACTATTTTAAATAAAAACAGAAATTCTAAATCCTTCCAAAGCAAAGCCAAGCATCTTGAGTTCTGAAAATTCTCTTCTAATTCCTTCCTACCCCTCCAAACTACTTCCATCAATGCTGTTTCATTAAAAAAAATTAATACATAATCTGTTGCAAAAGGTCTATAAAAATTTGGTCTAATATTGAAATCTTTTAAGCAAATATCATAAAAATTTTGCAAGTAAAATAGCTCTGGTGTACATTTAGGACCTTAAAACTACATGTCAATAAAATTTAAAATCCCAGATAAAATTTGAGTATTAATATCAAAAGCCAATTTGCATTTTTATTTTTAACTCTAGTAAGTTGACAGCTGAGATGTTAAATGTAATGGGGGAAATTTTGTTTGGGTATGAAAGCAAAGAGAAGTTCTTTTAAAACTGAATAGAAAAAAGGAAGTTGTTTAAATCACGTACCTGAAAGAGCTCAGCAAATGTAGCCCCTAAGTGAGAATGGAGTGACTTCTAAATTGAAAAGGAATGAAAGAAAAAAGCAAATTCCTTTGCCTAATTTTTAGTAGCAGAAAAACATATAATCATAACATTTAAACCCTTACCCCTCCAAAATACAAATTTTCTCACAACAGTTTTAATAAGCTTTGGGAAACCAGGTATGACCAAATCAAGTTTGACCACAATAGCTTTGCCTTAAGACAAGAATGGACCCAGAGGCTGAGGATCTTTCCTGGTGCTTTCCCTCAATAAACTATTCAGTCATTTTCATACTACATCAGAATCTTTCTTTAATCAAATTTCTCACTTGCACCATTCTGCCTTTTGTGACTTCTTGACCCTTTTCTCTTTCTTTCCATCTTACCCATTCCATTGTCCAATCAATGCTATGTTTTATCCTAATCCATAAAAGCTAACTTAAAACACCTCTGTCTCTGGGTTAGACACCTTAACAGGATCTACTGGACAGTGGCTGGTGATAAGACCAAGAGTGTTACATCTAGCAAACATAATATTTTGCTCTTGAATATTTTCAGAGGTCTCCTTAATACTTTTTGAATGCAAAATAAGTTGGGCTGGAGACAAAAGAGAAAAAAGAGGTTACCTGTATTACTCTAGCTTTCCATTGGCTTTTCCATCTCCCTTCCTCACTAACAATAAGTAATGAATCCAAGTGTAGCAACTGATCTTCACAAAAGGTCGTTCTAGAAAATTAGAGGGCTTCAGTTCTGTTAAAGTAATTTATGTTAAAGCAGGATTTCTAAAATTGTTCTTCAAGTATCCTTTATGAAAATAACAGAATTTTGAATTTCAAGTAAGTGAGGCATAACAGATTTGCTACACTAATTTAACATTTTCCTTGTTCCTTTGTCTACTTCAAAACCTTCGATATTCCAAGTGTTTATCCAAAAAAGCTATAATTATACATGTTCCAGTCATTTGGCCTTTATCTAATAGGGAATTTGCCTTTGATGACCCTTGTCTAGCACCTTCCAATGACCATTTGCTATAAAATTTCTAGGGATCAATACTTTTACTGCCCCACCAAGAATAATATATTTTCAAAGGCACATTACACAAGAAATATATGTGGGTCCTATGTTTTCATCCCTTTTGGGAATTCCTAGGTAAGGAATCTCTATCAATACAGGTTAGCTCTTTTTCTACAATTTAAAACCTTAGAGAATTTTGTAGGTTAATTAAAGTTAATAATTGTGTGATTTCTTTATAAGGCACTAGTGGTGTTGTAGTTGGTGATGATGATGACCCAATATAACGTAAAACTTCTTTGGATTAATGAAAGTATTAAAATGTATAGTATCATATTTGACAAGAATGGGAATGTTTGGGTATTATAACCCTTTCCCATGGAATTTTCTTCTTTAATCAGAAAACTAATCTTTTGAAACAGTGTTCCTCCAAACAATATCTTGTCCATTCTTAAATCTATACTGGCCAAAAAAATATAAATTCTTCTTAGTATTGTTTTCAAAGTCTTAAAGTGAATTTAGTGTAAAAGTTAAAGTGAATCAGTGAAACATGTTATCAATATTGTTTTGCAATTATGTTAAAAATGTTGTATAATGTAATCATTTAGTGTTTATTTTATTGTGTGTACCTTCTACTCAGAGGGTTGGCATTATTGTTCCTAACAGTGACGGCTACAAGCAGATCATGCCCTATGACCTCTACCATCCCCTTCCTCGGTATGTAAATCAACAATCCTGATACTAGAATTGTTATCTGGTGTTGCAACTTTTTCTGTTTTTGTTTCGGAACAGTGACTCTGTTTTTTCTGTAAAAATAATATGGTAGATGCTATATTGCCCACTCCTTTCTGAGATTTCCCACCGAATAATACTGGCATGCCCAAACTTTGATTATCATTTTAAAAAACCATGTAAAGATAGGTTAGCATTACATTAAAGCTGACATAGTAATTCAGTGATTAGATATACTGTGTGGGTTTATATTTGGTCTTTCTGGATTTTTCTTTGTCCTCTTCTCTGCAATAAGACCCTGGTCATTACAGTACTGCTCCAAAATGTCAAATGCAAACTACCACAAGTATCATTGTAGACCCATGAATGTGGAATTCCAGATGTTGCATTAGTATGCATGTGAATTTCTAAAATCATTTTCATTTTAGAAGAAATTAGCAATTAAGGAAGGAAAACCAAATTCCACAGTTTCTTTCACATCCTTGTTATTCAGAAGAGCCATTTAGACTTTTTAAAATAGCATAAAATCCCATGTAAATGCTACTTCACATTTTATAAGTATAATATTTTTACAAGCTGGAAAAATAATGAAAAAGTACAGTGGGAGCATTCTGAAATGATTGTTCTCTTTATAAATCCATTCATAATAAAGTGGGGTAGAGGGAGAGCCAAATAATAGTCCATTGAATAAATGTGTTGTCATACCAGAAGCAGACAGAAGTCTCATAATTGGTGAGACTTTGGAATTTGTACTTCAGTTATTTGACTTGAAGTAACCACAGAGAAATTACTTTTTTGCTTTATTCCATTGGTCTACTGTACCTTTGTGAAGCTAAAATCTGGGATACCCTGCCCAGTATAGTTGTATTTTACAGGTATTAAAATTTACCTTACTGGAAGGTAATTCCCAATGCTTTCCTATTCCCAATGCCTAACAAAGCATCTTGAATATCGAAAATATTTAACAAATGCTTATTTGATTGGCTCGGCAATTAACATAGCCATTTAATATAATCTATACTATGTAGAATGAAAGGATTGGGCCAATTCCAAACCATGAACCCGAAGTCAGAACAAATCACTCTAATTTGCTGAAAGTCAAATGAAGTGGAACCTTGATGTTGTTCTTTATAAAACCAACTCATGTTGTGAGCTTATTTTTGCTTTTGTTTTGTTGCTGGTAGTGTTATTGTTGTTGGAACAGGTGAAATACAGTGAAGTACTTTGAAACTAGAATTAGCAAATAGAAACCAAGGTAGAAACCAAAATATTCTCTGAACTGTATTAGCATTTCATTTGGTATAAGCTTCTACCACTAATAATGACAAATTTACATTGATATAGCTCTTTAAATTAAAGATTATAGTGCCATAACAATTATGCGTACATCTAAGTTTGAAATCGAGCCTGAATTACACATCAGACTTTGGGAAATACTTTTGTATTATCTCAGCTTTTCCATAAGTGTGACCATTGGTGAAAGACATTTAATTTCTCTGGGTCTCAATTTTCCCATTTAGAAAATGAAATCATTGATCCAGGTAATATTAATCCTCTTTGAAAACAGAGGATCAACCACAAGATCCCATCCATTTCTAAATTTAAAATCTTATTCTTATATTGTAATGATTGCCACAGTATTATTAGAAATGTATGGGTTAATTTTTTTTCTATAATAATCAATGCCCATTTTATGTAATTTAATATATTAAGAGTTAGAGGATTCTCCTAATTGTACATACTTTATAAATAAAAAATTAGGTGATTACTTTTATTTGCAACATGTAGAAATGTATTCTATTATTCTATTGTCATATAAACAATTATTTCTCTAACATGGTAACACCTTTGGTCAAGGGAAAGGCCTTAAACAAATGAATGATTTATGAATCAAAAGAGTGTAAAATATTAAAATTCATTTACTTTCTTATTGCTCTTCCCTTACTTTGACCATTAGTCTCACTTCAATAATTGACTGTCACATACATACATATGAACATACTGACATAAACATACAAATGTACATATTTAAGGTTTAAAAAAACATCATGATGTTTCATATAAATTTTCAATTCATCATATAAAATATTTCCTCATGTCTGTTCAGAATTTTGAGTTCTGAGACTAGGCCACTGAGTTTATCTGTATATCCAATGCAGTCCAGTACTTCCTCTGAAACCAATAATCTTAGAACTTTGCTGAGATTTCTCTGAGGTTACATGATTTGTCCAAAATTATAAAGCCAGAATGTGTCAAAAACACAACTTGAATTCAGATCTTCCAGCTTCCAGGACAGTCCTCTGCCCACTATATCCAATACCATCTAAGAAATAAAATTCAAAAACATTTATAGCACATTATAAATTTCTAAGTCAGTTATCTTTTAGGACAGTGTTTTATAAAATATTTGTTAGTGCTCTAATTCCCCCCTTTTTTATATTAATGTTTTAAGCAACCCTGAGTGAAAATTTACAATCTCTGTTGTTTGGTTGTTAGGGCATCCTTGTTGAAAGATCCACATATTATAAGACTAACTATAAGTCTAAAACTCTTAAGAAGAAACTAACATATATCCATTTTACAAAAATAGAACAAATTGGGGCAGCTAGGTGGCACAGTAGATAGAGCACCAGCTTTGAATTCAGGAAGATCCGAGTTCAAATCTGGTCTCAGACACTTAACACTTCCTAGCTGTGTGACCCTGGGCAAGTCACTTAACCCCAGCCTCAGGGGGAAAAAAAATAGAACAAATTTCTTTTGTTGTAACCATGCTATACATTACTGGGATTATTGATTTAAACAATTTCTCAAGCTTCTTTCTGCTCCAGAGCCATTCATTCTTTCCTATATTCAGCAACTTTTATTAAATAATATTGTGTTCAGAACATTGTACTCTGATATTGAGAAAGAAGTACAGTTTATTTCTGACTTTTTTGAAGTACATTTGAGGAAAATTAGACTTTCATTTAGACAATTACTTCCCTCTTTTGCATCCTAATGATCCCCCAAAATTTAATATATCAACTCTAAGCTAAGTAAAGCTTAAAACTGCACTAAGATATTAGGGACATCCAACATATTTAAAGCTGATTCCTATGTTTTTATAGCATTTAGTCTAGTATGAGTATAAATCTGTATGCATGTATTCAATCCATTTCTCTATACACCAGAGTAAATGTCTTTCATAGTGATATGATTCCAAGGAAGTATGATATGTGGATTGGTCTCCCCTAATATGGAGCAACTCTCCATAGAGATACGTTGCTCCTCTGGAAGGGACCAGCAAGCAATTCTCCTAGGGGCTAAACTGCAACCCTGCTCTCCTCATTATGTTACTTTCTTATGTACCTCCTGGGGAAATGTGCATAAGAAAATATTGTATTTGGCAGTTTGTCTCAGCTGCTGGCAGTAGGAATAGTGATTGTTGCCTGGAGTTGAGCAGTGCAGAGAGAATAGAGAAGAGCCTTTCCCCTCTATAACTTGGGAAATATACATTTTCCCTTTGTGCAAAAAGATAATTAAGCTTGCTATCTTGAATATGACATACTATCTATAAACAAAATTGTATGAAACATTAGAATAAATGCTTCCAAGCTATATTTCTATCTGTATAGAATATTTGACTTTTATAAGTCAAGTACATTAACTTCTTGACATTTCATTTTGTCCTCTAGCCAAATGTCATTCCCTCATAAACATTATAGAAATTTAAGTTCTTTGCCAGCCTCTCAACCACTAGAGCACTACACACAAACAAATAAGTATGTAATCATTTCACTTGTGGTTCTTTCCTTCAACAATTCTGTAGTTTCTGAAGCCAGTTTGAAAGAAACAAAAAAGAATAACTTTTGGAAAATTTAAGCAAAGTGTCCCCTCTCTTTCATAGAATTTTCCAATGCAGAAGTAAATCAAATCATCTTAACGTAAGATTAGACAATGTTACTTTCATTTAGCCTAACATTCAGATCCCTATTTTAAAAATTAAAGGGTCCCAGAAACCATGAAGCCAACTTGTCCAACCAGAATCAAACCTAATCCTAATGCAGTAGCATAGGTACATCCACTTAACAGGACAAAAGTCATGAATCAGATAACATTTATCAATAACTAACTATGTTCCCAATATTTGCTCTCAATTTAGTAATATATTTGCTAAGTTATAGCTTCTGTAGTCAATAGAATAATTAGAACATCAGAACAGTAGCAAGCTTGGCAAACAACTAAATTATATACTTTGACTATTCTTTTATTCCCAAAATTAGTTACCTGGGTAGGATAAGGGAATATTTCATTTTGTCCTTTTGATCTTCTAATAGCCACTGATAAAGGAAAGCAAAAATTCTGTAAGTGAACAAAGCACTAGATTAGAATAAAAATGTCAATCCAGACACAGTCTATCATAATGGTCCAAATTTAGACTATAGTCCTAAAATAAGATCACTATGAAAAGAAATAAATACTAAAAATATCATTGATTACAGGCTAAACTCAACTTTTGCAAAAATCAGGTGGGAGGTAGTCTATTTTGGGATCAGTGAAATATTAGTTTGAAAATTATTGATGAATATTAACTTGAGTCACTGATTTTAGCCATGACATCAATCCCTTCCCCTTTACTGGCAAGCTTTGTATACTTTTATACTCATGAACTGGTTTACAGTGAAGATCCAGGATCCTGTCTCTTGCCTGATTTCTTACCAACCTATAAAGATAGGGTGAAAAATCCAGGGATCTCTTTTTTTCTTTTCATGTTAGTTCCTTTGTGTGAAGAATGGGGTGGGTAAAAAAATAAAACCTTTGCTAGCTGAATTTATTCGTCAGATTTCATTCAATATATAGATTTTTGGCTCTTATAGCCCAGATCTCTTAGAATTTTACTAACCAAAGGAATTTGGTTGGGATGGGAGGAAGTTCTAAAAAGGTTAATCTATATACCCTTAACAATTACTGCTTCTTTTCTATAGGTGGGAAAGTACACCCTGGACAGCCTGTTCCTCCTCCTGTGGAGGTGGTATCCAGAGTCGGACAGTTTCCTGTGTAGAAGAAGATATTCAAGGGCATGTCAGTTCAGTGGAAGAATGGAAATGCATGTACACTCCTAAGATGCCCATTGTTCAGCCCTGCAACATTTTTGATTGTCCTAAGTGGCTGGCACAAGAGTGGTCTCCGGTAACTGTGCCTTCTTTCTTTGTGTTGTTAGGAGAGTAAGTCCATTCTTCAGTCTTTTCATCACCACCCTGCCTGGCAAATTTACTTTGTCCATCATTGGCTTCTTTGGTTGAGTTTACCTGATGTTCTACAAACCTACTGCCAGGGCAGAAGATGGGGATTAGGAGAAACTGGAGAATAGGAGGGGGAATGAGGGTTACCATTCTCCAACTAAGTATGTTTGTAGAGTGAGACATTTTCCTATTCCTGCTCCAAAGCTACTAATATGATCAAGTTCCATGTGCCTCCAAGTAGTGTCAGTGGCTATTGAACTAGCTGTCAGAAAAATATAAGATCTTGGAACTCACCAGGACTTGAAAGTTATCAAGCCTGACCCCTTCATTTTGCCCATTGAGGAAATGGACCAATAAGAGTTAAATGACTTGATCAAAGCCATATAAGTAATCAGTATTAGAACTAAACCCTGCTGAAGGCTAATCTAGTATTCTTTCCATGACATCATTCTGAGCTCCATGACACATAGTTTATATAAAGTTCAAAGGATAATATTTAGATTGGGGTCTATGAAAACAAATTTTCTACGAACCGAGATATCGAGTTGATCAACCATGATATGGTTCTGTTTCTACTTATTATAGAGCCATGATATGGATTTATAATCATAGATGAGAGACATCATATGTTGCTTGTTCTCTCATTCACTTTGGGTCTACTCCCATATGCATCAGTTCAGTTTCAGAGGTAGAGGCAGATTCCTGGTCTCTGAATGAAAGATTTCTTCATCAGCTCTTTTTTTTTACAAAGAGTGGTGCTGTGACATAGAACAATTATGGAAGGATACCTAACCTAAAATCTTAATAACCTTATTAATAATCTAACAACTACTATTTTCTATGATTTAGACACCAATCAATCAATAAGCATTTATTTAGCACTTACTATGTACTAGTCACTATGCTAAGCACTGAAATTACAAAGAAAACTATTCTTACCCACAAGGAGCACAAGTTCTAATAGGGGAGATATATTGAACACAGATAATTTACCAAGCACACACAAGATAATCTTAGAAAGGAAAGTTTTAGTAACTGGGAAAGCTAGAAAATATCTCCTACAGAAGAGGGTGCTTGAGCAGAATCTTGAAGGAAGCCAGTGGAAGTAAGGAAGGAGAGCATTCCAAGTATAGCTATAGGTTGTGAAATAATTGAAAAGAAAAATTCAGGAAAATAATTAAAAACTGGGCAATAATTTTTGACTTGATCAAAATTTTTGATAATTTTTATTGACATTTAATGATATCAAATACGGTACATTGCGCCCACATGGCTATTTACTGAATGTTGACTAAGAGAACACAGGGTTTTTGTTTTGTTTTTGTTTTTGTTTGTTTTTTAGGGAACTTAAATGCAGCTATTTATAGAAAAGTTAAAGCTGGGATCATACCTGGTTGACCAAATTAAACTGAAATATTAACATGTATCCAAAAACAAATCCAAAAGGAAATAGTTTGCTACTAGTAATCTGAAACTAGCCCAATGTTAACAGCACTGATTCTAGAGTTGGAGCAAATAGGTTTAAGTCGTAATTCCACTGTTTACCATCAATGTAACATTAAGCAAATCACTTAACCCATCTGATTCTGATTTTCCTCATCTATAAAATGCAAGGGTTGAATTAAGTGGCTTCTGAGGTCTAGTATGACCCTGTGAGAACAATACAGCAGGAAGTAGAAAAATTAAGTCAATATCAAGAACAGTACTGTCTAGTTGATTAGAAGAGAATAGAATTTCAGGTTAGATGATTCAGATTTATTCTTTGGGCCCTTATATGTATTGTTCACCCAACATTTCCCTGTTCAAAATTAGATTTTAGTAGTATTTGCCCATATCTTTATCAAATTGATTTTCTGATCTTGGAATGGTAGAGACTCAGAGATGGGGATTAATCAAATTGCCAGCCCATTCTCTAACAAAGTGGATGACAATTTTATGTCTTCTACTTCTACTTAACAAATATTTATTAAGTACCTTCTAAATGTAAGATCCCAAGCTAGACACTAGGAGGATTAGTAAGATGAATAATATGTAAGTCTTCCCTGATGGATTTACAATCCAATAAAAGAGATAAGATACAAAACAACTAATAATCTTGGAGAAGAAAGCAGAGATTAAAAACAACAACAACAATAACAACAGCAACCTGTATTTGGAGTATTTAGTGGGAAAAATAATATATTCTACTGTATTTAAATAAGGCTTTTCTCTCTCTCTCCCTCTTTCTTCTCCCTATCTTTCTTTTCCCCTCCCTTTTCTTCTTTCTTTTTCCTTCCCTTCCTCCCTCTTTTTTCTATCTCCTTTCCTCTCCTCTCTCTTCTCTTCTCTTTTCTTTGTTTCCTCCCTCCCACTCTCTTTTTCTAGTGTACTGTGACTTGTGGACAGGGGCTCAGATACCGTGTAGTACTCTGCATTGATCATCGAGGAATGCATACAGGTGGTTGCAGTCCTAAAACAAAGCCACACATAAAAGAAGAATGTATTATACCCACTCCCTGCTATAAACCCAAAGGTAAGATGACAGGTGGCCCTTAATTGCTTTCTTGTTCTAGAGCTACTTTGATCTCCTTGGATTTTTTTTTTTAAGTATCTTATTTTAAATATCCAAATAACTGTGCTTTGTGATTTAAAGCTGTTTTTAGTAGATGGTGTGTGTGTGTATGTGTGTGGTGGGGGAAGGTTGCATGACTCACAAGTAAGTATGGAATCCCTTAAATTGAACTTTATTAATTAATTACTATAGAGACAGAGATAGAGCCTAATCAATCATAAAGCTTTCTGAATGCCATTGTTGAAAAATATCACGGGATTTATCTACTTAAGATCCATTTTTTAAATAGATCAGCTTAAATGTCTCACTGTCAAAATATAAATCTGTCCATTTTAATGTGCAATTTTTAACATCAGGTGTATGTTCTTATGTTAAAATTATTTTGAACATTTATATAATCAAAAAGTCAACATTTCAATCAAGATATAAATGAAGCACTTTTTTCTAGAAATTGCAAATACTTTGATTTAACTTTATAAAAATCTCACTAGTATCTCAATTTTTAAAAATATTCTAAGCAAACAAGACATAAAATCAAACATTTTCACATATAAAGCAGAATTTTAAAAGAGAGTAGGAGGTAAACAGGAGAAACAATCTCAATCATTTTTTAATCATGTTTAGAAATGAGTGTACTATTTATTGTCACCAGCTAGAACAAAAAAGTACAGAGATTTCAGCTATAAGGGTGGGAAGGCAGCAGCAATTGTCAATAGACCAGACCAGGGCATTGTCCTCTCTTCCACATTAAAGTTAAACACAGAATAGAAGGTCTAGGAGGAATTGGATTCTTCCTCCCCACCCCTTACCCCTCACTACTTATAATAGGTCAGTCTGTTCTTGCAGAATGCTTTGTTCTGAAAGAGTTTTATTTTAATGAATCTTTTACCAACTCAGCAACATTACTTTTGGAGTCTTTCCCTCCCTGGAAATCTTGCAGTCAGAAGGCATAGGACCCTTCCATGTACACACTGACTCATTTTACCAGAAAATGATAACTAAATGTGTATGGCATTACATTTATTTTTATTTACATTTAAAACTCACTTATTAGACATGAGATGTGTCCTTATTGAAAGTTCTTCTTTAAAAAGAAGTTGACTCTTAACAACATAATTTTTAAGTGTTTTTTAAATTTATCTCTACATTCAATCAATTGTTTTCCTTATCACAAACTATGATGTCTTGAGCAAAAGTAAATATCATTGCAAGTGATTAAATAAGAAATCATTGAAAAGAGTAGCAATAATCATTTGTAACAAATAGTTATTCATAGAATGGAAAAGGCTATTGTTCATGTACAAAGTAGAGCTTTATTGGCTGTTGGTAGTAGTTTTAGGTTTGTTTGTTTCAATGAAGAGACCCAAGCCTTTACCTAAAATAGTCCCTCTTTAATTTTGATTTGTTTTGCTGGGAATTTTTAGAATGACAGTAAAACTTCTTTATGTAGACATATATCTCACTGCTAGCTTTCAAATGATGGCAATCCCTTCTGGCTTGAGCAGCTCAACATTATTCATTGGCTTTAATTTAAAAGAACTAAACAATATACATGTATAAAAAGCAAATGATGATATCTTTAATTTAAAATAGCAATATATTTGTTAGTTCTCTCTTTAGCAAGCCACTTCAAAGAATGAAAAGTAGTTTGTGGTTCACTATCTGAGAATGAAATCTAGGCTTTCACAGTTAAGTAGAAAGATCTGGCTTGCTAAACATCATTAAAATGCCATATAATTCTAGAGTATGTGCGTGTGTATGAATATGGGCATATTTCTTTCATCTTTGTAATTATATGTTATAAAATGGTGATAGAGCTTCTCTGGCTTGAGTTATAAAAACATATTCACTCATAAATGGCACCAATAAATATGTCAGAATAGGAATCTTGGCAACCATTTTTGTGAAGGCTAAGAAATATATTCTAAATTTCTTGGCTAGTGTGGGAGAGGTGTTAGGACAAAGCAAATGATTGCTCATGGCTCATTTTCTAACTTCCAGGTTGTTTTGCAAATGGTACCTGTATGAGTAAAATACTTTCATGGAGGCATAATCCCATCATTGGGGGGGGGGTATTCCTTCCATCAAGTACAGATCACAACCTAGCCATGAACCCACAATCCTTCCCCAGATCTTTTAACATTTTGTGAGTACCACTGTAGCATTTGGACTGTCCATCTATTATCCAGTGTTACATGGTTCTTTTGTTTATGTATTACCTTAATTTCATCTTGCAAATGTCATTGCTGAAAATCGCAGCACATAATCAGATATTTAAATCAAGATGTTGTAAATTCAAATTACCAGATTTTTTCCCATTTAAAAAAATGGCACAAAATAGCTAATCAAAAATTTTAGGATTAAAATAAATTAACAGTACAAACCATATTTAGCAAAAAGGAGTTATACTTTGAGAAATGTTAGACTATACCAGTCATAGTGTAAATTCTTATTTTTGTGTTAATTTTTATAAAGTAGTATTGTTCTTTTTTCAAGAATGAAAGAAAAAAATGGCTACTCATTAGGCTCAGAGTTGATAATCCCAAGATAGATTTTTTTTAAATTAATAAAAGGGTTTCTTTTCCCCTGTCATATAAACCTACATATTATATAAATAGCCATAGTAGCATTAAAATTACTAAGCTTTGTTTTTGTTTGCTTCTCTATGTATTAAGATGTATATCAGCCAGTAGCAAGAGTTAGTACAAGTTTATATATAGAAAGTCAGTTCTATACATCCTTTAAATATATAGATAGGAAAGGCTTAGTTTCTGGTGTTTTTATAAAATTTGAAATTAATTGATAAAAGATTTTCAGAAGATACTTATAATCTTTCCTGTATAACTTGATAAGGAACCTTATCTTCTTGGTGGTATAAATTTCTCCATGTTTCTATTGCTTTCGCTCAACAATGAACTTTTTTATGATATACAGCACAGAGCATAAAATGTTCCTTGCTCATTAGAATACAGAGAGCCTTTTTCTCTACAAACTGTTCCTAGATGTATGAATCTAATGTTATGAGTTCCATTCAAATAAAGGAATCAGGAAATTATTAAGTCAACTTAATTATAAGTACATCATTAACATAATCAGCCTCTCTTTACAAACATATAGTCCACAAAGACAGATAAGCTTAGAGAGAAAACAGACTCCCTTAGAACCCAAATGTAGGTTCTGAGCTCATCTCTTTCATGTCTGTACATATGTTTTTCAGAGAAACTTCCTGTGGAAGCCAAGCTGCCATGGCATAAGCAAGCCCAAGAGCTGGAAGAAGGAGCTGTGGTGTCAGAAGAGCCCTCGTAAGTTTTGAAAGTACAAATTGTTTTTTTCTTTCCAAACCATTTAATTAAAAAAGAAAGGGCCTCCCTGGTCTCAGCTTTCATATGTTCTAAGTTTAAAATTAAATATAAACATCTTAAGATTGGTGAAATATGGCTTTATGGTTCCCAAAACAAAGATATATCAATAATATTCTTTCACAACTTGTGCTTTCTCAGAGAAGGTTTTTCAACATTGCCCTGAGAGAAAAGGAGATTGTATCATCTTTTCTCATCAGCCTAAGAAGGCTATTTTCCATTCTTCCCTCCCTAAGTGTTGTCCTAGAACAAAAGAGAACCACATCTACTCCATAATGATGTTAAATTTTGTGGATAAGAAGACTGGAGAGTACATCCCATCTTCCAATTTCTCAATGAAATTATATAGACTATGTTAATGCATCAAGTGTCTGTTATTTTTTAAGAGCAGGAAATTTTCCCTTGTTTTTCTTTTGTTCTCCCAATGAAGATCATAACCTATCTACTACCCAGTAGATGTATCCAAGATACATGAGTCATATGTTAGGCAATTTGACCATGCTTGTAGAGCTAACAACTATTACAACTGAGATTTGGATCCAAGTGTCTATAACTCCAAACCTAGCATCTTATTTATTATACCATATTACAGAGATCACCTAGACAAAGAAAATAGAAATAAATTTTGGAGAAGCAAAGTAAGACTCTTACTAGTCACATAATCTCTCATTGTCCCCAAGCAACACTCCAAAAGTTGCACAATAGCTGCCAATTTATATAATCAGAATTTATATAATCAGATTTATATAATCAGAAGATTATATTTCCCTTTAACATAAAATCCCAGATCCACTTAAAAAAAATCTCAGCCAGTGACATACAGGTCTGTGCCAAGGTCATGGAATTCATAGAAGCTATTTCCTTAATAATGGCCAGTGACATCTCTGACAAAGAAAAGTAAGCAAAAGCATTAAATGGATCAGTGTAAATCCAATAACACAATTGGGAATTCAAAGTACTCAAAATACTCACTCTAACAATGGTAGGATGAAAATCATCTCCACATGGGAAGGTTAGCACATTATCAATAAATAGTATCCATATCAAAGATATTTCTATATAAATCACTTTTGGTATATAAAATGTATTTCAAAATAAACATTGTTTTCAAATGACCCTGTGGATTAAATTTTCCTGGAGTAATGAGAATGTTTGGAAAGCTGTTTTCTTTTCTCTATTGAAAACTAAAGTATAAATTTGCAATTCCAAATTTTCTTGAACTTCTACTTTTTGAAAATTACTTTCCTAGGGCACAAAATAAATTTTCTACTCTCAAAATGAAAAGGGAAAAGATCTCCAAAAATACTTTACATAAATGTATACTTGTTATGTTATTGTAATGGTGGAGAAACTGAGGCAAGATAGAGATTAGAGAGTTTTTAATATTTTATTTGAAAGGGAGAGATTTACTGGAACCAAACGGATCCATGGTTTGTTCCCAGAGCTGAATGAGATTATGGTCTCCAAGAATCCAGCAAAGTTCTCAATGACATATATACATGGCTCTGATACAGGGGTAGACCTAGGCAGGGGCAGAGTCAGAGCACTGAGAGAGGGAAACCCTGATTCTGACAGGGTTGGGGAAGGTATGGGGGACATCTGATAATTGGGATTACAGAATGGGGAGAGGCACCCAATATTCTGATGATGCCTAAAATAGAAGGTCTTTCTCCTTATCTGGATCATCATGATTAGGAGGGAGGAGTGGTGTTGCAGGACAATTAAGACCTGAGGCAGAACAATTCAGGGAAACCAAGGCAGAACAATTTAGGGAAACTGTGTCAGGACAATTAGGAAACTGAGTCAGGATAATAACATTACAACATTATGAACAACATTATGACACAACATTATGAACATATGGATGGATGGATGAATGGATAAATGGATGGATGGATATACAGGACCCTCTAAAAATCTTAATGGATTTTTAAGCTTATTAAAACTTTAATATAGTATATCCCCTATGATAGGTCTGGACCTAAGATTTCATCAATGTTATGGTTTGAAAATTTCTACCAGATAGACTAGCAAAACATGTGAAAGTTATTGTCTAAGAAAGTATCCTAGGGATATTCAAAGATTAAATAACTACCCAGAAATAATGTGTTGGAGGCAGGATACTCCAAGGATAACACTGTGTCCATTGCATCATGCTGTTTTACACAAATCTGAGTTGAAGAACAAGCTGGTTACCAAAGCCATACTGTATAAAGAACTAACTCTCGGATCAGGAAGACTTGACTTAAGTTTTTAGGGCCACAGGTAATTTTCTAAGAGTTTGAATTAGTAATTCTTTAAGACTTTGATTAGGAAACTACATTGGTAGAGAAAGTTTGCCCCTCAGGAAGTCCCAATCCCTAACTAGAATATTTATATGTTCGCACTTGGATGTAATATCCAAGTACAGGTTTAAATAGTGACCAAATAAGTTATATTTAGTCACTTAGTTCTCCTTGTAGGCCACATTTCTGGCTCAAGATAATATCAGGAAAGACATCAGTTATTTCTATTCTTTGCCCTGTAATTTAAAAGAACTTACTTCATCCTCCCCTGCTTCTATGGAAAAGCAACTAACAATATATAACATTAGAGGGAAGGCAGTTAGACTAGTTTAAGATTATAATTCAGCTTTAACAACATGATTTTAGGGTTCACATTTATGGCTTTCTCCAACAAGAATCTGGTTCAAGCAACCTATTCTGTTCCGTGTGTGTGTGTGTGTGTGTGTGTGTGTGTGTGTGTTTCTAAGAGAGATATATAAACTGTTTTAATACCCTCAGGTCCCATTTAAGACAGAAGAAGATGTCATATAAACAAAGCAGTTTACTCCATACTTATATAAAGGCTTGGGCTGTCTAAAACCAAACAGGCATTATTTTACTAAAATCAACCATTTTGCTCTCTTTTATGTATTCTGTATTTTATCAATTATCTTCTATCATAATCCTATGTTTATTATTATGTTTTGACTGATTTTAAGTAACCTCAGAGCATAGAAGAAATTAATTTAAACATCTTTCACCAATAATTAAATATCTTTCCCACAATAAAATGCCCATCAAAATGAAGGTGCAAATATAGTTTAATGCCTGCAGAAACATTACGTATACTCTAGTTCGGGGTATTTTATAAGTCGCTTTGTCCACTTAAAAGTCTGATTGAGGTGCATTATGTTTAGCTTTCATCTTAATAAAATCCCTAAAGCAGTTAAACACATAGTTCCAGTCATTGAAACTACAGCCACATATTAGACTAATAAATTTTACTCTTAGTTTAATAGAATTGCCATCTTGGCATGATTAATCGGAATTGAAATAGATGGTAATCGGAGCACTGGGGCAGTGCAAAGGAAATGGACACTATTGTACTCAAAACAATAATTATTTTTATACCAAAATGAAATAAGTGGCAGCTGTAGAACACTATAATGAAGTGTATATAGTTTCCACATTTTATGTACTTCATATGTTCAGTTCACCAAATCCTATTAAAAAAAAAAAAAAAAAAAGGTCCAGACTTCCACATTAACCATTTTTGTTTAATTTTTAATTGGTTTTAATTTGAGAATAATAATTTTGAAAGCCTGGGTTCTTTTAACAAGTTTTCTAAATATAATAAGTATATATTTTCCTAAATTCTAATTCTAATTCTCACCAGTGAATAATGACAAAATGATGTGCTGTCAGCAAGTTGTTTCTCTCCTTTCCCCAAATGGTTTTGTTTGAATGCTGATGTTTAGATGTAGAGGTGTCTGAAAGGAAAGAAAAAAATAACCACAAGGATCCCAGATCTTAATTCTTGTTTAATACTATAGCTGGCCTTGGAGAATCGTTTTAGAGAGGCAGTAAAGGGTATTTCCCAGAAATATTCCAGAATAGGAATTCTACTACCTCATTGATAATGAGAGAAGGCAATGTTGTATTTCTGAAAATGCTCTAGTAGACCTAGGATTGGAAGACATAGGTTTAGATCTTTGGTCTCTTTGACCAATTAGCCATGAGAAATTCACTTTAATTCTATGAGTTTCATTTTCTGTATCTCTTAAATGGAGATAATATGCTACCAATATCACAGGGCTATTGGGAGGAAACTATGAAGATTATAGAAATATATGGTCCTATTATAATTATGCATAAATAAGAAAGTCCATTTGTAGCCCATATTAAGTGTCAAATAAAGGGGAAACAATCACAATAACACTAAAATGTGAAATAGTAAACTGATTTCTTGTTTTGCTTCAATAGTTTTTCAGTCATGTCTCTTTGTAACCCCATTTGGAGTTTTCTTGGCAAAGATACTAGAGTGGTTTGCAGATGAGGAAACTGAGGGTTAACGGAAGGTTAAATGATAGAGCTTGTAAGTATCTAAAGTCAGATTTGAATTAATGGAGATGAGTCTTCCTGACTCCAGGCCCATTACTTTATCTACTGTGCCATCTACCTGCCTCTAATCACCTGATTACACAAGATTGTGATGAGAATCAGTCATTGTAAGGTAAATTAAATAATAACTGCAAAGCATTTAGCATAGTGCTTGGCTCATAGTAAGCATTATATAAATGGTAGCTATTATTATTACATATTAAAATGGAGCTGTAATAAAAGGTTGACAATTACTGGCCAATTCACAAGTCTTTCAGGCCTTCAAAATCATTCATAAAACAGTGAATTTAATGTAATACTGTCATTTTGCTATGCCCAATAACATATAGAGGAGGTAAATGGGGATGTGAATGTGGCAGAGACACTGAAATAAATGTTAAAATTGAAGTATGTGAATATAGGCAATTTCTATGGATCCCTTTACCCTGATTACAGATTGGGATTTATTTACCACTTAAGAGTCCACTCAGAACTACTTCTAGATACCTTTCTTTTCCCCTTATGAAAAATACAGTAACTTATTTTCATTTACTGGTCTGACTTTCTGTATTAAAAAAAGAAGAAGAAGAAACTGAATAATGTGATCTATAAGAACCTTTTTTCATGTTCAAATTTGAGTTGCCCTTGGTAGTATATGTGTTCTTTACGTTGTTTTTCCGATATTGGATCTGTGTTACACTGTCAACTATTCTACTTTGCAAGATCTGTCATTTAAGATAAAGCAGAAATTTGTAAGACAGCCATAAGAAGAAGTGCAGTTCATGGTCTGATCTAAACCAAAGCTAACTGACCCATCAGCATTCAAATACTAATTCTTTGATATTTCCTACCTATATGATTTGACATAACTTATTTCAGAATTTCAGAATTTTGACTTTTGTCATTTATACAATAAAGTAGTAAGGAATGGACTAACTGATCTTAGGATGATGAATTTTGTTAGAATGAAAGCTAGAAGAGCATAGAGTCCAATTTCTGTGTAAGTTCTTGAAAAATATGAGTTCATTTGATCTTCACAACACCCCTGGAACTATTAGATTACTGATGAATCCAGGCCCCTTCAACAATCTGGGAAGGCCCTTCAGGTTGAGGGATAGAACTTAAAGGCTCTCCCTTTAACTAAGCTCCTTGCCTTTGTTATCCTTGTTGCCCAGATGTACAGGGTTACAGTCTCCTTTTCCTTGTCAAATGCATAGCCTCAGGCTAGGTCTGAGCTGAATTTTGTTCTTGTATTACCACTGATCATTACTCCTTTTGGTATTCTTCTTGGATCTCTGTTGGAACAGCTGTGAGAAAGATCTGTGGGGTTATGTTTCCTCCTATTCCAACTATCTTATTTTACAAATGGGAAAACTGAGGCCTAAAGAAATTAAGTCATTTAGTCAAAGGAACACAAGTAGTTAAGTAGAAAAGCTAGGATTCAGACTCAAATTACTGACTTCAAAGCCAATGTTTTTCCACTATGGTACATTTCCACTAAAGTTCCTTTAAGTTGTAAATGCTATGATCTGGCCTGTCATCTTCAACTATCATTATTGCCAGGCAGATAAATTAGTGATAGAAAATCTGGAAAACAGAAATAAAATTAAAAACCTGCCAGGTTAAAAGGCAAATGGTGGTTATTTCTCCTGTTGAAGACTACCTGCAAAAAATCCATTAAAATACTTTGATTTTTTTGTTTGTTTGTTTGTTTTTAGATCTCTGTACATATATTTCCAGGAAAGAGATATTTAAAAATTGATGGCTTGGTTTTTCAGCTCCACTGTGTACAAATCTGCAAGAATGAGGAGTTTATATAACAGGAGGAGGATACTGGTTAAAAATAAATCTGAGAAAAAGAGAGTCCACAGAACATTAAGACCATCACAGACCTCCATTTTTTGTATAGTTTTAATAGAGTCCTAATTTGGGGAATTAGATGGATTAAGTGACAAAGTAACAAAATTATCTCTGTTGGAACCATCTTTTTTTTACCAATAGGTCAAATTATGGCCCTTCTGAATCTGGCTATTACTGCTGAGAACATCATATTAGTTTTGGAATGTGTTATTTAAAGCTACACTGGATATATCAATTACACACAAATATATATATATATATATATATATATATATACACACATATATATAGATATAGATATATGTAGATGTCTATAATACATATATATAGTTTTATATATAGTTACATACATATCTAGTGAAAGTTATAGTTATGACTAAGTATTTTAAAGTTCTCAAAATTCAACTTGAACTCATAGTTGTTTTGTCCTCCTTATAAACTCAGGTCAGTCACTGATCAAACTTATCAGGAATGGGTAAAAGAATTATTGAATAGTCAACAAGTCTTTTATTTTCAGGGCTTGATTTTAATTCACCATTGGGTAAGAGGGATAATCATCACTTCAAGTCTGGTAGACAAAATAGAAATTTTGACAGTTTAATTGCTTGGAGGGTACGGGGTTGAAGATAATACTATAGTGAACATTTTGAAATAGGACCCAGGAGAGGATTTTTTCTGCTACTGAACAGAAACTTACCCCCCTGGAAGCTAGATCTTAAATAAGTGTAGGAAGGAAATGGTTTATTTCCTTGACTCCTTCAGGCCACTAACACACTACTGAATACACTGAATGACATAATTTACCAAATGATACAGTTTAGGGCAGAAGTGATTATATGAGCTAAATATATAATGATAGGAATGACAAAAATAACAATAATAACAATGGCTCACATCTCTTTAAATATCTTAACAATAGAAAGGAAGTACCATAACAAATATTTTTTAAAAAATGAACTTTTGATTTCAAGTTCCCTAAATTTCTATAAATTATAGAGTTTTTCCTTCCCAGAACTACTAGGCTCTTAAGCAAAAGAAAAGAAACAAATGGCATACCCAAGGATGTCAAATTCTTCCTAACTTTCAGTTGCTCAAAGTAGATGTGTAATTAACTTTGTTCTATAATAGTAGTATGAAGGCTGGGAATGGCTGATTCTTCTTCAAAGCAATGGTGCTGGGGAATGATTTGTCAATGAAGCAACCCTCTGGAAAAAGAATATCTGCATTCCCACCCCCAACTTGATTCTCATAACTATTACACCTCTCTCCCCTGCCCTGCTTTCCTTTCTCCATCAACCTGACTTCACCCACCTAATGTCACCTACCCATGAATTGATTGTTTGAAGAACCCCAGCAGATAGGATGAATGCCCAGAATCAAAAATCATAAGCAAAGTGTGTAGACCAGAAATGTCCTGGTTAATTTTCTCTTCTTCCTACTCATCTTCATCACTGCCATCCTCAGTGTCAAAGCACCAGGATTGCCCAAAATGTCTTGGTCTTCTAACTTCAGGGTATTGTGGGATCTGTTTTTACCTTTCTTCTTGTTTCTGAATTTGCCCAACTTGCTGATTTCCAAATTATGGTTCTTGCTCAGAGCTGTGCTCATGGTCAGAATCTGGCCGAAGGCAGCAGCTGGGAGAGAGGATCCTTTTCACATGATAGGAATTTATTTCATTGGATTGCATTGGTTTCCCTCTTCCCCCACTGCTTAATGAGCAGTCTCTCTAGCAAATCACTGGCACTTTCCAGATGAACATCTTTAATCTAAGCCACAGAAGACAGAGAGGGATACATGGTTTCATGTTCCTTGATCTTGCATTTTTTAAAATCCTGAGTTGTCTTGTTGGATTCTTTAGTTAACAGTTTTGCTCCATGGCTGGGAAAACATTTTTGTACTTTAACACGATACCCGGGCTTTTAACGTGTTGCCATAAATAACTTTGGTGTGAGCCATTAAAGAAAAAAAGGCAAGAAAGAAAGAAAGCAGAGGGCAACCATAAGGTCTGGATGCCAGATGGCATCAGCTCAGAGATGGGGCTGATTCAATGAGAAACTGAAGGAAATTCCTATCATACATCTGTATGAACAGAACTCGAGAGGAATTAAATATAGAAAGAAAGGCCAATAATAGTCAATATAGTAATGCTAAAGGCCTTAAATGCCTTGTTTACATTTTTAAATGTATTTTAAAATATAATGCCTATGCATGTATCTATATTATTCCCATTGGAAGGTGTCTGAGAATGTGGATGACTTAACCTAGTGGTTAAGAATATGAATACTTGTTTAGGAAAAAAAAAGTGACTAGAAATGTTAATTGTCTGACATGTGTTTTTATATTTGCCCCCAAAGTATATTTAGTGAACCAAGCATCAGTAATGGTTCCAGAAAGTACTATTTTTATAGCCACAAAACAAGGTGCTTGAATAGAATTCTCTAGCAAGCAACAGAAACAAGGAACAAGAGCTTGTTAAAAGAAAAAAAAAATTCCCTTGCTATATTTCTTTAGCATCTAACAATGTAGCACCTGATTTGTCTTCCTGAAGTATAAGTGCTGCTTAGAGATAATTGAGCAGACAACACTCCTGTTCAAACTAAACATTCTAAATTTTGCTCTCATTACATACATAAAGAAATTCATAATGACTCTTGTGTAACTGGTAAAATGTACAGCTAAAGCTCTGTCCCACACTGAGCAGTTTACCCTGCACTCTCTAAATCATCTCCTGGTCCTTCTAGTATCACTGTTGTCAAACAGTGTGATATAATGGAGAAAGGAATGGACCTGCAATCCAGAGATATGAGTTCAAATCCTACCTCACATACTTACTGGATATGAAATTAAAGGTAAGTCATTTAACTTTTCAGAACCTCAGTTTCCTCATCTGTAAAATGAGAATAATACTTAACTACTTCATAAGGTTGTTGTGAGGAGAGGTATATAAAGGAAAAACTCTTACATTATCATCCCCCACATACCTGAAATGTTCTCTCTATACTTCAAAATCTATCCTAAGACTCCCCTCTTCTACAAAATTGTTCTTGAATCCTTCATCTTCTCTTTGTATAAATTCCTAATAATGCTAGTACCATCACTAATAATAATATATAATTAATATTCTTATTCTGATGTCTTATAATAAAGCAGAAATGACCTGCTATTCTTTGAGCAGCTAAATTGGCATAGGGGATAGAGCACTGAACCTGGATTCAGGAAGTTCTGAGCTCAAATCCTGCCTCAGACATTTACTAGCCCTCTGATACTGTCTACCTTCATTTTTCATCTATAAAATGAAGATAATAATAACACTTTGTCAACAAGGCTATTCTAAAAATCATCTGATATATAAAGTTCTTTGCAAACCTTAACATTCCTTATAAATACTTGCTCTTCTTATAGATCATGCTAGTAGAACATACGTGAATGTATCAAACTACATTTTCTATTGTGACCCCCCAGTAATGATGGTTATATCTGTTGATGGAGATTCAGTTAAACTGAGCAGAGAGAAACTCATCACCAGAAGGCTGATCATCTGGTGATAGTTTTTTTGGAGGTCCAATAATTCATAAAAGCATGAAAGTCCATAATATATTTTTTAGTAGGAATCACCTAAGCCAACCATATCACAGATTTACAAAATGTGGAAGCAATAATAACAACTTATTTGTGTAGTATTTTATGGGTATTATTATCTATGTCATTCATTTGGAACTTATGAAATTTAATCCTATGATCTCATTTAACTTTTCTATGTTTTGTTTACTCATTGAGATTGCTCTTTCACAAGGGCAGGACCTATTTCCTATACATGTCCACAACATAGAGGTATTCAATAAATATTATATTCCTTGATTGGATAATCAAGTTCTTGGAATGGTTACAGAGAGAGCCCCCAAATCCAGTTCATATCAAAATTGTTCATCTCAGATCCAATATAAGACTTAATGGATATGTTGAGTGATATGAATATTCCTTCTATAAATGGAAATTGTGATCTTTCCCAATACTATATGGGTAACCTTGGCCAAGAAAATTCCCAAGTATTATTAAATTCAAGTGATGAATTTCTTCAAATTTAACTAGAATAAAATCATGTCTAGAATTCTGATCAAGAGAAAGCAGGTATAAAGATCCAGAGAGTTTTTAAAATGTTTTATGAAGACTCATAGTCTTCACTAAAATCCCTCTCTAAAAACTTATCATTATCATAGTCTAGCAATGCCTGTGAGATCTTAAGGAATATATTAGCAGAATAAGACCTACCAACCTAGATAGACTTGAAGTCCAGAACTAATGCTAAAAGTATGTGTCTATTGTCAAAGAGCTAAACCAGCAAAGTTCAGAGATCTTAATCTTTCAGTTAAATTGAGGATGATGAATTGTTTGTCCATAAAAATCCATAATTTTCCTTGTTTTAGAATCTGCAAACTGTAACAGAGAAGGGAAAACTTAAACCAACAAAATTACTAGTCCTTGAAGTCTAGTTAAAGACATAGTACATATTAGTGGTGTCTGATGAAAGAGAATCCAATCATGATTTTTTTTTCATAGAATTTCCAGACTATATCCAATGTTATGTGTGGGAATGTCATGCATGTCTGAGCTGAGACATGGCAGTGATTTGGCCGAGACACAGTAGCCCAACAGTTTAAATAAAGAACGAAGGAAGAATGCAGAAGGGATTGAGTATGAGAACAAAATGAGCCTGAATCAAATTGATAGCATGTGTAAAATGAGACTGGAATCTGGCTATGATAGCAAAGTTAATTAATACTACAGAGAAATAAAGTTGTGGAGGGGATGGCATCTTTAGTCAGAACAAATGATCAAGTCACTGGAATTTAGTCTTATTTGAGATAGGGTTCAATGTTTCCAACTCTATGCTGGGGAAATGGTCTGCAGAAACCACTGATATCTTTCCTACATACTGGATTTTTCAGTTTATGTTATACAGAACTCTGGGACAGAAGCTACTCATTTGTGGGGGAGGGTTGGCAAGGGACAGAGAAAGAGAGGGGAGAAGAGAAGGGAAGAGAGGGAGAGAGAGAAGAGGAGAAAGAGATAGAGAAATAGAGAGAGACAGATGGAGACAGAGAGAAAAAGAAAGAGGAAGAGGAAGAGGAAGAGGAAAAGTAATCCTTTTTCTGTACTACAATGTAAATTAATTATTAACATTCCTCCAACATTTGGGGTAAAATATTCTTGGCTTCTTTACTTGACTGGTACCATGTATACAAAAAGCAAATTCCACTGAAAACTCTAGGTAAAAGATTATTTTCCTCTTCGGTTACCAGATTATTCTATAGCAAGCCAGTTTATTCAAAATTTCAGCTTTACCACCAAAACCAGTTTTGCTTCTCCCACTGCTTTGCCAAAAGCTAACAAAAAGCTAACTAAAATTGTATCGCTCAGCTGTGCCCTAGAGAGTGACAAAGACAAATTAATGGAATTGCCTTGTGCCAAAATAAAGCATGGACCCTGTCACCACCAATATATGTTAAGTCCATTAAGTTCTATTTTAATTAACTGAACTTTAGCTGGAAAGCCACAGCAAACATGTTGAATTAGTAGAAAGAAATTCTCACAACATGCCAGATAAACTCTTTATTTCATATGAAGTAGAAATAGTTCCTGAAAAGGATTTAGCATTTGCAGTAAATGAGATTTTTATCAAAGTCAAGTTAAAAAAAAAAAAAAAGACAGCTTTGCATTGAAACTACAATCTGGCTTCAAGCTGATATCTACTCACCCCCCAGTTAAAAAAGGGGGGGAGAAAGGGGTTTAGTAAAAGCAGCCATGACATTTTGATCTCTGCAAAATGTTTTTTGTAACGATCAAACCAACCTCAAGAAATGCCTAATTTTGAATCCATGCTGTGTCTGGTTAAACCCAAAAAGCCAAGTGGGAGGTAAATTCACTACTATACAAGTGCTGAGCCCTCAGTTTCCAAGGCTTATTATAAGCACATTAAAAGCAGGAAAACCCAGAAAAATTATTTTGGTACATTCAGATTTGTCACATCCTGCTTGTATGTACTCCTACCTACCTATAGTCCATTTGGTTTTTCATCTTGCTAAACTATCTTTATGAAGTCCTGGAGAGTCCAGAAAGGAGTGGGGAGTTAAATACAGTCTTCTGTGCCCACCAGAGGAAAAACATCATTTTATCTGTGAGACATATGAAAACGACTAGTGAAAGATTTCAGCCATCAATAAATCCCTTTCTTCTATAAAATGCCTGGGTTTCATGGAAACTCGTGCTTTATCAAGATTAAGTTGATACTTGATAGTCACATACTTGTAATACAGTTTTAATTTGACATACAAGCTAAATGAAAAAGTGACACCCTCTTGCAGGTGAATCATTTTAAAATATCTTGTTGAAGAACATCTAATAGGAAATGGTAGTGAAGTCTCTTATTGTAGTCATAAAATTAGCATTCTACAAGTAAGAAAGCCATAAGATATTCCTATACCAGGAAAAGACTGTTAGTTTATCATACCAGGACCAACCCCTAAAGTGAATAAATGTATTTCTTACATAAGAAATATTATTTTATTTCTGACTTTTGTTTTAATCTAGAAAATTTTCTAGTTTTTTATCCCTCTGGTCTTGTCTTCAGTTTTTCTGCCTACATACAAATCCAATTACTCTTCATAGATTCTCCACTTCATCCAAAAACTACTAATTATGCTTTCTTAACATCAGACCCTTCTGGGTCATTCATCACAAAGAACACCATAAACTCAGCCTTAAGCTTACCAAATGTCAAACTGTCTTCCCTCCTATTTTTTTTTTCTCTTTACATCTAACCAAAGTGTTCTCTGGAAGTAAAACAAGACTTCTCTTTTTCCAAAATCTTCATTTATAAACATATCAAGAAAGTATTTATTGAGGGCTTCAAGAGGATATTAACAAGTCATATTAATAAATTCCAATATTGGAGACCCCCATGTTTAAAAGAAAATAATATCATTCCTGTTCCAGATTTGATGAAAATGCTCTGTGCTTGCAATACTAGTCACTTGATTTTTCGAAAGGTTGGTTTTTTAGCCTCCTTATGGGGGACAAAAATGAGTTGTTGATGTTCTCATATAAAAATAAGGAGAATTGCATCCTAAAGAATCCAAATAACAATTGTTAATCTGAAGACCCTAAGTCTTCCTTTTAAAACAAAAGTAACAACTATCAATAATCAAATAAAGAAGATAGGACAAAAAAATCACATGCAAAACTATAAACTCTTCAATTGTTTTTAAGTTGTAAAACAAAAAAAATGTTTATCAACTTAAAAGCAACAGCAATTTATTCACTTTAGTATTGCAGTCTGATTGTGTGTGTGTGTGTATGTGTCAAATTTTCTTACTCTTATTAGCAGTAATTTTATGTAATTGTGGTAAGTGTGGAATATGTTCTTTTTACTCTATTGTTTTTAGCTTGTATAATTTTATATTACTTTCTCTACATTACTTCATGCTATTCGTGTTCATCTTTTTTTTCCTAGAGCAATTAATGCATTTTAATATATGTAAATATATTCAACGAATCTGTGATTTTATCTGGGTGAAGAACTTCCAGTGTGAGAACTCTCTCCATTACTGCAGATCATATTGCAGCTATGACTTAATATAGAAATCATTGGGAGTGGCCCAGGGCACTTAGAAGCTAACTCCCAGGGTAGCATAATGAGTAAGTGCCAGAGGCTATAGTTGAATCTAGGTCTTTCTCACTCTGTTTCCTCTCTTGGATCCATTCTACCACTCTTCTTATATCCAGGAGTACTAGAACCAGTTGCAATTGGAGCCACTTGTTAAATTTTCAGTATGAACATTTATATCTGTGAAATCAGAAAATACTACAAATCAGAAGTTGAACTATTGTTTTATTAATTGTCTAAATTAAGGAAGTGATAGAGAATTAATAATGAAGATTAAACTTTAAGATGTGTAATGCTTTGGAGAACCAGTTGTTAAACATTTCCCTGCACACCTCTGCTAAGAACATATTTTATATTTTATTCAGCCAGGATTGCCAATGAAGCTTCTATGAATTCTTTTTGTACATAGGTCTTCGTTTTGATATCATTCTTAGGATAAAGTTAAGATTTAAAGAAACAACTATAGATTTTGACCACTTAAAAGGTCTCCTACATTCCAAAGAAATTATTGAAAAGAAGGAAAAAAAACCTATCTATACAGACACATAGATATCTGATCTGTTTTTACTAGCAGAAAAACAAAAAAGCCCAAAAAACTAGAAACAACTTTCATGGTCAATCAGCCATTAGGGAATTACTAAATAAACTATGATATTTTTAAAAGAAGAGACAAATTTAGGCAATAATAAAAACAATGGATATGATTCATAGTGAAGAGAATAGAATAGAAACAAGATACTGTTGCAGAGAGATTCCTTTTAATAAGTCTATATTATATTATTTCCTTTCAAAAAATAAAAGTGTATCTTGGATTTTAAGATTTTATTCCACAACATTTACATAATAGTAATTAGGAAAAATAACTTGCTGCCAGTCAGTGATTTTTTTAGATGTATTTGTTAGTGTCAACAACAAAACTGTCCTTCATCTTGGCTATTTAATTTCTTATGAATATTTTTGTTGTCTTGCTAAGAAATATTATATGGTACAAAAGACCAAGAATATGGCTGAGGTACATAGGGAGCCCCTGAATATATGGGCAATTATTACAAAGGAAAGAATTCCATATGCTATGTTTTGAAATCAGTGACTTAGACAGCTAATCCCTTGGAAAATTTTGCTTGGATCAAGTCAGGATTTAATACTTACCTACTAAGTACCAGGCAATGTGCTAAGTACTGAGGACACTAAAGCAGAAACAAGTCCCAATTCATTTCTACTCTCAACAAGATCATGGTCTAATGGAAAAGAAAGCATTCATAGGGCTATATACAAAAAAAAATACATGTAATTCATAAGTACATAGGTATATACATTCACACACATTCATACACATAGTAAGTTAAAGATAACCTCGGGGGAAGACACTAAAACAAAGAAAACTGGGGAAGGTTTCTTTCAGGAGTTATGATTTTAACCGAGACTTGAAGGAAGACAGGCAATCATAATTAAAGGAACAGGGAGGGAATAGACATCCAAAAAGGATGTACTCATTTTATACAAACTTATTTTCATTTGATCCATTGAAGCGTTAGGAGGCAGAGATGAGAAGGGAGAAAAGTTCTAGATAGAGGGAACAATCAGAGAAAATGTTATCAGAAATGGAATGTCAAAAGTAAGGAGCTACACACAGCTTAAGGTCTCAAAACTAACCTTGCACCACTGACTCAATGTGAATTTTTATCTGTTTTAAAGAATCACAAGCCAAAAGAAATAAAAGAGAAAATTTGCCACATTTCCCCACCCTGGTTAAATACATTAGACAGAAGGATTTTAAAAATAGGAATGATTCTCATTTGTCTGGTGATGGCTCAGGCATGGTTCTGTTTGAAGGTGAAAGGATTAACTGAATGTCTTAAGTCCCTTTCTAATCAAAAGATGCTATGATTATTTAATGATCTAAATAAATTTTAACAGTTATTATAAACTTAACAATATTAAAAAGTAAACAAGATACAATAAAACCATCAAATCTAAACTCCATGTTTATCTTTTCAAGGTGAAAAACTATAATAGTAACTTAATAAAAGGCAAAGTCTTCTGATTCCTTTCTCCTTCCTCAGTATTATTAGGCATTGAAGTCTTATTTACTTGTAAGGAAGTATTGTCTTCATTCTATTGTCTTCACTATGTATCATTTCATCTTTCTTTGCATTGCTCAGATGCTTTCGTTTTTATCTTGCAGCAATGGTTCATGTTGCTATATCACAAATCATTCAACCATTCCTAAGTGGTTAACTGGCCATTCCACTATTTTAATAGTAAAAATAAAGAAGACATATAGGTTCCTATATGGATAGTTGGCTTTTATATATTATCCTTTAATATCATCTTTGATATTATTCCTAGTAGAAAGATTGCTTAGTGGTCAAAAGTTACAAATGACCTTATAACATTTTTTGTACATTGATTGCCAAGTTATTGTCCAAAAAACTTATACCAAATTTATAATCAATCCCAATAATATATTTTTCTGTAGCAAACCAACATTAAATTTTATCATCTTTAGCCATTTTTTGCCATTTTGGTGAGTCTCAGTCTCAAAGATGTTTTAATTCCTATTTTTTCTCATTGTTAGTTTAAATCAGGGTTTCTTAACCTGGGGATGGGGAACTTAGCTATTTTTAATATATGTTTTAAGAACTACATTCCAATATATTATCTTTTTTACTTAGTAGCATTTTGATTTTTCAAATTACATGTATATATAATTTTCATTAATTTTTATAAGATTTTGAATTCCAAATATTTTTTCCTTCCCTTTCTTCCCTCTCCCTTCCAAAAACAAGCAATCTGATAGAGGTTATACATGTAGAATTATTTTAAAGAAATTTTCATCTTAATTATGTGAAAGAAAAATCAGAAAAAGGGGAAAATCATGAAAAAGGGGGGAAAGTGTAAATAATATGCTTTTATCTGCATTCAGTCTCAATAGGTCTTTCTCTGGATATGAATGGCATTTTTCATCACAGTCTATTGGAATTGTGTTAGATCACTATATTATCAAAACGAGTTCAGGCTATCATAGCTGATCATTGCATAATGTTAGTTACCACATACAATGTTCTCTTAGTTCTGCTCACTTCACTCATCATCAATTCATCTAAGTCTTTCCAAATTTTTTTCTGAAGTCCTCTTACTCATCATTTCTTATAGAACATTATTATCGTTCTATAATCATATACTACAACTTGTTCAACTTATTGTTGGGTAACCCTGCAATTTCCAATTCTTTGCCACCAAAAAGAGAGCTGTTAAAAACATTTTTGCATTTGCTCCTTTCCCATATCTTCTCTGTAATGATATATCTTTTGCTTTATGCATTTAAAAACATTATTGGAAAAGATTTCCTTAGGTTTCACCCATATACAATGGGTACAAAACAAAGAAGTAAAAATTTTAAGCACTCCTGGTTTAAATATTTTAAGTGGTTATTAATTTATTTTTCTTCCTTTAAAATCATCTATTTGATATTCCCCCATTGGGAGTTGGAACAACAATTGTTATTCCATTATTAATGAAAAAAATATTTCTTCATGTTTCCTCAAAGTTTTGTAACCCTGAGTTTATCAGATATTGATCTCTTATATATCCCAGGTTCTATTTCTGGCTTCTCTGTTCTCTTCAAGTGATTTACTTTTGTGCTTTTTATCCAATAACAGATTAGTGTCAGATTTTTATCAGATATATTTATTATAAAGATTTTTCCAAATTTGTTTCTTTTTCTTCCATTTAAGAAATATTGCTTTTTGCTATGTAAACTCTTTTTATTTGAGTCTATTCAAATCCTTCAACTTTGGATCCAAAAATTTCTTGTAACATTTAAATGTATTTCTCCTTCCTACAACTAAGATAAATATAAAATGCCTTTTTCTTCTAATTGTTAATATTTAGATTATTGGTTTATTGGGAGTTTACTGAGCATATTATTACTCATACATATTATGTAACTTATGTAAACAAATTTATTTTTCACCAAACATTAATTCAATTTTAGTCAATTATGACTCCACTTCCCAATATTTGGTAATATTGATTTTTTTAAACCTATTATTTTAGATATCCAAGGTTCTATTCTTGGATTACTCATCTATTCCAATTATCTATTTTTCCATTTTAAAATCGACATCATCCAGTTCTTATAATTATTGCTTTATAATTTATTTTCTATCTACTAGATTTCTTTTTAAGGGTAGTTGTTGTTAGAGAGCTCACATATTCACTTAAATCCCTAAAGTAGATGAACTGAATGCTTGCATCTCTATTGTTGCATTTCCCATATTGGTGAGGTGAGTTTTGTTTTTTTTTGTTGTTGTTTGTTTGTTTGTTTGTTTTTGGGGGGGGGGATTTTTTAATCTACTCTTGACCTGTCATTTTCACTGAAGGTAGCACTGTATTTGCACGGCTTTAGAATAAGATCTCAGATAGTGAAATGGAAAACAAAGACAACTCAGAAATAGAAGTTTCATATTATTTCATTTCTGTGTCCATAGTCCTTCCCTCACCCCATAGTCTTTTAGTTTTTAGTTTTACTTAGTGTCATCAGGTCTAAGACTGCTGGACTTCTTCACTTATAACACCCAAGTTCAAGATCCAATTATTTCCATTAAGGTATCAAACCTTGAGCAAATGACTTACCCAATCTAAACTTCAGTTCTTCCCCCTTTCCCCTCCCTACCCTCACTCCCTACTTCCTTCATCCCATAAAATGAGAAAATTGGATTAAATTATCTCTTCTACCACTGAATCTGCAAGCTTTTGATAATTTGATGGCCAACTTTGCTAAAATTAAAGGATTCACACTCCTGCTGTTTCAAAGACAAGCCACAAATGATATTGTAAGCATCTATATCTTCTTCTGGAAGGGCAAACTGCTTTGCCCAAAAGAGTAAGAGTAAAACTGAAAGGGGGTGGAATTAAATTTAAGATGCAGCCAGACCAAATAATGCTCTATTACCAAAGCAGTGTGAGGGCTTTTCTACAGTCTTAAATGGCAGATTTACAAAAAGTCTTTTTGTTAATTCAGTATAGAATTACTTGTATTGCATTTTATTGCCTCAGCTATAGTGTTCTCTAGATTCCTTTGTGGCTAGTGGTCTTTTTCAGCTTTTTTCTCTTCCTCTCTCACCACCCTTATCCCTTACCCTCCCCACCTCACTCCCACAACGCCAAAATAAATAAATAAAACATAAGCCCTGCAGTGTTATAACTCAAATGTTAAAAGTGATTTTGGAAAACTTTACCAGAATGAAATATTCCTTATGTGATTCTTCTGCATTTTACAATTTATGTACAGAAACCAGAGCAATAGACTGGCATTGTGATGATAACTGAAATCTATATAGCAACATTTATATTAAATGATGTCAAAGCAATTTTACCAATATAGGAAGACAATTTATTATGTGGTAAAGTATTAAATATACATCAATTCATTTCAACAAACCTTTATGTATTAAAGATCTTAGTATTCGGAATGCATAGTACTAGTCAGAAGGAGCAGAAAAACAAAGATTAAATAGTCTTTATCCTTAAAGATTCCTACAATCATTCATCCCTACATCTCTATATTCAATTCAATGCTATATATACATAGTGGATGCTATATATACAGAAACAAGTAAATACAATATAATTGGGGGAGGAAGAGAATATAACCAATATAAAATTTTTCTTTTCCAAAACTAATTCCAGTTTATTATATACAGTAAGAAAAATAATTAGAAAGTGAATGGATTATATTTTATAAAGTATATGTCTATGAAATCCAAGAAACAAAAATGCCATTTCTAAAAATCTAACTATTGTTAATAACCACAGTGATGGAAGAACAACTAGCAAATGAAAGACTTGGGTTTCTATTTAATCTTTTTTTGATATTTATTTCCTCTTCTCTCTAATAAAGGACTTTATTTTGAATATAGGCAAATGGTTTTTGAATTTCACAAGTATATTTAATTTTCAAGACTTTATAGAAACCAGAGAGTTGGGTTCCATAAATATTTTCCTTATATTTCAGTTTCCACATTTAAAAAATTAAGAAGTTAATCTAGCTTATCTCTGAGGTCTCTTCTAAGGCTCTAACTTCTATGATCTCATGATTTTATGTGGTATCAGATCTGATCAAGACATCTTTTTTTAATTCAAGAACATAAACAATGTTAATTATTCACCTCACTTCCTACCCAAGAGGTAATAAGACTGTAACCAATCAGATGATTCACAAAATAATATAATTACTCCACTTGTTTAAGACAATCTGTTTAAAGCATAGTACACATCTTAATGTAGTCACTCAGGAAGCATTTGTTAAACAATACTCTATGTTAAACCCTATATTTACAGTTAGGGGTACAAAGAAAGGCAAAAAGCAATCCCTACTCTTAATTAACAAACAAATAGAAACAAACTATATGCAGGATAAATAGAAAATAATTAACAGAAGGAAGGTACTAGAATTAAGAGATTTGGAAAAAGTTTCTTATAAAAAGCCATCTCTTGACAATATGCTAACAAAAGAGAAGGAAATTGCTCAACTACAATTTCAATTAAAACATCATTTTATGTTTTTCAATAAGAAAAACCACAGTTTAAGAAAATATGTGCATACATGTAAATATATGTGTGTGTCACATCAAAATGATCAACACTGAAAAAACATTATTCTCAACATTTTATCTTAAAGTTCAAAACTCAGCAACCACTGCTCAAGGCAGAGTTCCTACAGACTTTCGTTAAACTTCCTAAAACCTTCTCGAAGGCTTGCCTTTTCTATTCTAATTGTAACCAATCGTAAATATGGATTTAGAAGAGGCTGGGATAAGTTGCTGAAGGGAGAATCTTTATGTGAAAACATTATCTATTTAATAATTTTATTGTTAACTATTTAATTTTGAAATCCCAACTCCTGTTAGAAGTAAGAGAGTGTGTATTATGTAATACTTCTTTGAAAGTATGAAATTATTAATTTTTAAACAAATTTATTATTTTAACATTTTAAAAAAATTATTATTAAAGAAGAGCATTTCTTTAAAAGCAAATTGTCTTTTAATGAATATCAATGGATCCATGTTTTCTTATCCTATATACTTCTCATTTAAGTTCTTCCATGCTTGGAGACAGCTATCTATTCTGATATCATAGCCCATTCCAACCTAAATTCTATAATGACTTCTATGACCCTGCTATAAATAATTTTTTTCAATAGTCTGTCATAGATGATCTGCAAACAATCTGTGGCAGAACATTCCAAGTTCATACTGGTCTGATAAGCCACAGGTTGGAATGGGCTATAGTATCATAATAGATAATAGCATTTATGGAACAGTGAAATGAAATCATAAAATAATAATTTCCTTTGAGATTATCTTCCTAACTGTCAAAAATCCTTCTGTTACCATATTATGATTTGAGTGGATTTGTAAGTCCATTAGTGTGGGCTCTCTCATTATTCCAATAGTGCAGAAATCCTAGCCACCTATGCCTGCTCATCCTAGACAATTTTTGTGCATGTTCTCCAATAATATATTGATGGTCCACCATACTATTTGTTCGAAAGCTGTGATTTCATCATATCTACAAATGAGCTACTTTTCTGCAATGTATAGTCTTTTAAAGAGTTGCCTAGGGAACCAAGTGACTTTTTTAGCTAATACATGACAGTGGTAGAACCTTAAATCAGGCTATTATGTCTTAACACATCATCATATTATTAAGAAAATAAGTTGCTTATAAGAATGAGACTGCTAAAATGGGATGTGCAGGCTGCCATTTGACCTAATTTTTTACATATATTCCATGGAATTATACATGTCAGTTAGTTAATAAGCATTTGTTAAGTACTTCCTATGGGCCAGGATTGCCATGCACATAAGTATGATTTCTTTTGCTTGTTTAATTCAGTACTTGAATATTTCTGGAACCTATGGTTTTACCAGTGTGAGCAATCCCTCAGCAAAACATATACAAAGCAATCTATGATTTATTAAATTATGTTTGAGAGCTGATGTAGCTAAAAAGTCTATAACCTTGCAATTGATTTTGTGATGAGCATCTTGAAACTTAGGTAGTCTGGTTTTTCAGGAAACAGACCTGCTCACTACACTCCTGGGGTCCATATTCAGTGACTTCCTGTTTGTTGGAACCTGCAAGAAATTGTGCTATGCTAAAATCACCTCCAGATCATAGGGAGGAAGACTTTAGTGAAGGACTTACTCTTAAAAAAATAAAATTCTGTTTTGACATTTTTGCTTCCATGAGATATATTCACATAGTGAGTCAGATGTGTCTATGTTCATGTAAAATTGGTGTGTGAGGTGGTTGGGAGAAGGGTCATTTTAGATGGAGTTTTTTTCTTTTTAGACCACTGAAAGTTTCTAAGAATGACATGACTTTAAAGCTATGCATATCTTTTTTTTTTAAATCATTTTTGTTTTAAATCTCTGAGAACCCCAATAGTCAATCAAATCAGCTTCACAATGAAATAATAAGGGAGTAAAGTTTATGAGAAATTCCATGGAAGAGATCCTGTGGGGTCATTTATTCCTCCTTCTCCCTTCTGACAGAGCTGTACTGTGACCCAGCAGGCAGATATTCACAAAGTCTTACTTTTAAGTTATGCTTGCCAAATATTTGTGGTTGTGTTTGTTGCTCTGGGTGGAGCCCCACTCTTACTGCCATATCCTCTCTGCTGCATACACCTTGGCAGGACATAACCCTAAGCCCAGAGATGATCAGTGTCATATTCCTTTGAGCCTGAAACCTTGGACTCTTTTTTTTTTTTTCTGTGGGATTTCAACTTCCCCAAACTAGACATGAAACGTTTGCACTTGATATGGGTTTCATGCTATGACCTTCTTATCAATTCTTTCCTTTCCTGCCAAGTAAAGAAAATGGGAGCCAGGTTTTTTGTTCCTGTTATGTATTTTGCATGGCCCTCCTATGAAAGCAGTCAAATCTTGGAGAACTCAAAATGTCATCCCCAAGATCTTGTGCCACACATTGTACTAAGCAGAAAAAGAAAAGGTCACTGGCTCCTTCTGAGTTTTGGTTCTGGCCCATGGTCACTGCTTTTGAATTCTTCTGGGAAATATCAAAATATTGTGTTGGAATTTGGGGCATCACCCCGGATTCTGGACAAGCATTGAGAAAATAGTTCTGACAAGTGTGGAAAATTTCTAATAGCTCGTTTTTGGGGTTAAACAAACTGGTACAAACACAAAACCACTCATTTACTATGGCGTGCCTGTGGGTCTAAATTTACAACATAGCATTTTTCTACTTTATAAAAAGAATCAGAGTTCAGACTAATTCAAAGAATGTGTGAGGATCAGGCTTCCCTACATCCCTACATTCTTGGAAATCTCTCTCTCCCTCTCTCTCTCTCCATATATGTGTGTGTGTGTGTGTGTGTGTGTGTGTGTGTGTGTGTGTGTGTGAGATTATAGATATAAGATCACTCTCTTAGTGAATCACTCTCTTTTCTCATCTATAAAATGAAGATCTTGAACAGGATGACTTCTATGATGTCTCCATATCTCATTTCATTATTCCAGAATCATAAACATATATATATATATATGTATATATATATATATACAGATATACATGTACATGTTTGCATATATGAGTTCATGTAAATGTATATATATACATATATGTGTATGTATATATTCGTGTGTGTGTGTTTTGAAAAGCATACTACACAGAAAAGTAGAACAAGTTTCAGACTATGAAGTCTGGACTAAAAAAATAATCCTCCTATTCTCCCTCCCCCAATTCCCTGAGCTTATTATACCATATTTATTAGCATCATCATTCTTGCACTGTAAGAATTCCTAGAATTTTGCAGCACAAATGCTGGTATTTAGAGCAGGGAGAGAATAAATAAATTCCCTGCCCTGATGAGCTAACACTGGGGGTGCAAAGCAGAAGGCCAGGCAACCCCTAAGCAGCAGGTGGTCTGTGTCACTGGAATGCTTTGCAGCGGAGGGTTCAAATAACAGTAGTGGAGAAACCCATTGGAGACAGTGGCCTTGCGTCTCATGTGCCCCATCCGAAAGACAGGGTGGTGGGTCGCCACAAACACGCTCAGATGAGGGATGCTGCAGCTTCTCCCCCCCACGCTGTCCCTCTCGGGACTTCTCATCTTGTCTTCTTGCTTGCTTGCCTGCTGCAGATTCATCCCTGAGGCCTGGTCAGCCTGCACGGTCACCTGTGGTGTGGGTACCCAGGTGAGGATGGTGAAGTGTCAGGTGCTGCTGTCTTTCTCCCAATCTGTGGCTGATCTACCCGTCGATGAATGCGAAGGTCCCAAACCGGTGTCCCAGCGCGCCTGCTATGCCGGACCTTGCAACGGGGAAATTTCTGAGTATAACCCTGAAGAGACAGACCTGCTCTATGGCAGCCTGCAGGATTTTGATGAGTTGTATGACTGGGAGTATGAGGGCTTCACGGAGTGTTCCGAGTCCTGTGGAGGAGGTGAGAAGGGCAAATTTGGCTCAAACCCCTTTCCCTTCCCCATGTTTTGTCCTCTCCTTATGTTTTCTTTCTGTGTGCAAATGTGCTGTGCAAAAGATTAGTTTACTGCCTCTGTTCCAAGGATGGTGGGAGGGAGGGAGTAGAGGAAAGAGGTCTTAACACAGAGTTAGACCAAATGAAACGCAGATGTATTCCTCTTTCTTTTTGTTGGCCTGACTGGGTCTCATGCTGTCAGCCGTGAGTGGCCCATGAAGCTAATATTTTTACTTATGGTTGTCTTTCTGATGATTCACAATATAGTCTCAGTACAGCTGATTGGGAAATATCATTGACATAAACATGGTAGAACACTTGACATGCAATATCATTTATCTATGCTCTTGTCTCAATATATGTGATACAAATTCAAGAAATATGACTGTCCTTTCCAACAACACATTCCCACTGAACTATTAGACACTCAGATTATATCAACAGGTTGTGCCTCCTGGGGACACTTTAAAATGTTTGGACAATTAACAGTTATATGTGGCTGAGATAATTAACCCTAGAGGAACCTGAAGCTATTCAGACAGTGATCTAAACCTTACATTGCTATTTAAATATGTTATCTGATTTGATCCTCACCACAGTGCTGTGATTTGGTAGCATAAACATTGTGATCTTTTTTTTTTTAACAGATGGGGAAACTGGGAACAGAGAAGGGAAAGGGTTTTTCCCAAAGCCACACATAGTGTAGATGATAGAGCCAAAAGATCTTTGATTCTAATCCCAGTGTTCTTTCTATTGCATGAACTTTCCCTTTAATATATCTGCTTAGAAGTTAGAATTTGGGAGCTAAAAGGAATTTTAAGAGTCTATTCCTCTTATAGATTGAGGAATTGAGGCTTAGAGAAATAAGATAACTTAAAACAAGATCACATCGTTAGTAGCAGGATTAGAACTAAAACATATTTTTTCTTGAATTTTATGTACTCTACAGTCACTATTTCCTTGTCATTGGAGAATGATTTAAGGTCAAAGTCATGAGCTAAATGAAGTTCTATTATCACATCCTGTATGGATTTCCTATTCACCAGCAGGTTCTAGAATCCATTGCTTAAATCAAATTATCTTTAATGATTTTGGTGTTGTGAGTTGCTAAATAAGAATACATGTGACAGCATCAACATTTTGTCCTGGTCTCCTCTTCTCACCTTTTTGCTTCACCCCACTTCTAGCTTGCTAAAAAGAAAGTAGTGACATAGAAAAACATGGGAGAATCCCTGCCAACCAAACTCATTGGCAGTCAATAAAGTCCTTTGGGTGTGGAAGGGTCTCAATATCAGGAACTGTTTTCATTACCAAATATTCCCAATTAGGTAATATAAAAATCCTAACAAGAAATCCTCTGAGCATTGCATTTTCAAAGACATCTTTCATCATCACTGAGGATGGAATAATAAATATAACAAAAGAGCTTACAGTGGAGTTGAAAAGGAACGAAAAAGGGAACAATAGCAAGAAGAAAACAGTCATACAGCAGGTCTTTTACTAGGAGTTTAATAGTCTGACCTTGGGACTCTTGTTTGTTTCCAAGTCTTCCAATTTCAAATCCTGGAATTCAAAAAGGTTTTAATGGTGAGTCCTGGTACTTAAAAGTTTAAATTCTTCCAGCTGATTTTTGTAAGACAGCTTGTTGGAAAACCACTCATGTATTGCTTGCTCATACATTTTCAGGGCACCACTTCATACAAAACTAGAAGTGAGTGCTTTAAAAGACTCTGTTATCACAAAGAGCAAAGGAAACTGAAAGATTTAATGGAAAGACTATCATAGTCTTTGGTCCCTTTCCCATGCCAGAATGATGAACAGAGGATGAGCCAGTTGAGTTTCCATCCCTAATTTCTATGATAGGATTGATTAATGATTGTTTCTAACCTAAGAAAAATATACATGATAAAAAATGATATTTATATATGAACTAAACCTAGGCAGTCATGAGTTTCAGCTACAGTAAGCTGAGCCTCCAATTTATGAGCAGATGGAAAAAATACATTCAGTAATGGAATATATAAATAACTACATGCCTTTATCTTCAAAAATCCAACCATTCCACTGACCAACCAGGAGCATAAGATCCAAAGTATATTATGTATATGGAATGTATTTAATTTGAAACATTTACGTGCATTGATTTGGAAGTAAGATCTGAATGTTTGATGTACCACTTGATCCATGCGTGTAGGAGCTGAGTCTGTATATAACATAAATTATACATTTAAAAAGCCAAGGGAGGAGAGTTACTGAAATTTCTTAGGTCTCAAACTGTCAACAACTGAACACATTTACCTATAGTTGTATTGCTGTGCCAAGGTAATATTTACTTCTAAAATTCTAGAGTTGAAAATTCCAAAGTGGTGAAAATATGCATGGAAATATGGTTCATATGATGTCCATATGAACTTTTAAAAAGCCCTTTCATTATATGGAATGTATATTTTGAAGTCATTGCTTGACAGCAACATTTTATTGTCTCATCAACTTTGTTCTTCCACCAAAATGTTACCCAGGAGATTTTACAAATATATGTGTTTATATATACACATACATACATATATTTGTATACACACACACACACACACACACACACACACACATATATATATATATTAATCATTTTACCCAAAGTCAACCAAAAATGTGCAGGATTAGTGAATAGAGTCTAAATCAATTTTTTGCTTGCAATACAGGTCAAGATAATTTTATTGCTTTTGTAATCTCAAGAGATGAAACTGGATAGATGCAAAAGTAACCTTTCACCTTACAGAGGTAGCAACCAGAAGGAACTAGTTAGTAATTTAGCCTTTCGTTAGTGGCCATATTTCCCAGAGCTGTCATCAAATATCATCTAACAATTATACTATTCTGGTAGATATAACCACTGAAAATCCCATTTGCTGGAAGATTGAAAACAATCCCAACCTCTTAGATTTGTAGCCTAGCTCCCACCATCACCTCCTAATTTTACGTCATTTTCCCATATATGAACTAACAGTTGTCCTCAATACCAACTTTGAAACTGATCAGCTTTGTAATGCTTAAATATTAAACAAATAGATCTTTATCAAAATCCAGGTGATAAAGAATTTGAGATCAAGTATCTTTCAGGAAAAAAAAAAAAAAAAGGCAAACACTTTTTCCCAGGACATTTTTTGTTACATGTTCTTTCCTTGGTGGTTTGACCATGAAAGTTTTTCTTCATTTGGGTGATAATGATAGTGGTTAGAAATGTATATAAAAGGCTTACTACTTTAAGACACAGAGGGAGAGATGTGTGTAAATTCAGAGAGTTAAGGCACTTGATTTCCTTCAAGAAGCTCATAGTATAGTAGAAGAAATGACATATGCATACAAATATGTATAATACCAAAGAGAATATAGTAAGAATTTATGAGATACAAGCAAAGTGCTATGGGAATTAAAGGAGGGGGAGATCACCTGTGATAGGGAAAAATGGAATTTGGGAAGGCTTTTTTGGAAGAGATGACATAGAAGCTGGGTCTTGAAGGCTGGGTTGAATTTTGATAAGGAGAAATGGCTAGGAGGAAGTACATTTATTTTTTAAAATTAATTTTATAATTATAAATGTTTTGACAGTACATATGCATAGGTAATTTTTTACAACATTATCCCTTGTACTCCCCTCTGTTCCAAATTTTTCCCCTTCTTCCCTCCACCCCCTCCCCTAGATGGCAGGCATTCCCATACATATTAAATATCTTATAGTATATCCTAGGTACAATATATATGTGCAGAACCGAATTTTGTTGTTGTTGTTATTGTTGTTGCAAAGGAAGAATTGGATTCGGAAGGTAAAAATAATCTGAGGAGAAAAACAAAAAATGCTAATAGTTTACACTCATTTATTTCCCAGTGTTCCTTTTCTGGGTGTAGCTGATTCTGTCCATCATTGATCAATTGGAATGAGGAAGTTCATTTAAAATACAGGAAATGTTGTGAAGAAAACATGGAGATAAGAAAATGCAAGTTGTCTAGTTTGACTCAGACAATATATAGTACATGAAGTAGAATAATATGCAATAAACTTTAGAATTACAAAGCACTTTATGGGTTGTCTCCCCTATTGGAATGGAAGCATGTTGTGAATAAGGATTGTTTATTTTATTCCCAGAGCCTAGTATAGTGTCTGGCATAACAAGAACAATTTAAAAATACTTGATTCATCAATTGACTAGCATACATAGCATATTTGAGTCTCATGGTTACCTGGCACAATAGGTATTTCCAGTATTATCTTAGTTTTATATGAAGAATCTGAAGTTCAGAAAAATAAAGAAATGTGTCTAAGGTGAGTGAGTAGCACAATTTACAGGTGGCAGAGCTAAGTCCTAAATCCAAGTCTTCTAAATGTAAATTCAGAGGACCATACAATTCTTCAGTAAAATTTTTGTTTGTTCCAAATTTTCTTTTTCACTTTAACAGATATTGGGTTATGTTTTAAAAATGATACTTGAGATGCTAAAACATGAATAAGAATACGGCTTGGGGTCTTTTAAAAAATTGGTTTTAAAATGAGATCAATGACACATTCATTTGTATCTGTTCTTCTGGGATTTTTAGATAAAAACCTTAAATTCCAAGTTGTAAACATAACCTTTTATAACCATTTTCCCTGTAAACATGTCTTTTAACAAAAGTGGAAGTTTGTTTTAGATACATAGACACATATCTCTTCATACACATAAAATTGTTTAGAACTTTCATAGCCAGATATGTAGAAAAATAAACTAGAGTGAACTATTATGGTGCATACAACTTGTGTTTAACTGAAAACTCAGATTTTTAAGGTCCAACAAGTGATCGTCCAACCATTACTCAAGTCTCCAATAACATGCAATATCTATTATATATAATGATTAATATGAATACTAACCAATGAAACCCTTTCATATATCACATCACATGGAATTTTTTTTTGACTTTAAGAAGATTCAAATTAAATCTTGAACCTCATTTCTTAAAGAGTCACAAGGGATGGAAATGGAGAGAGTGCTCCCTTGGCAACAATTAAAATGTTGCTGTCAAACATTTTGTTTGAGAAAATTTTGGCTTGCTTACAGAGGAAGAAGAGGATGTCTGGATTTGATAGACAATAACCAAATACTTTTAACAAGAGCCATTCTAAATGAGCATTGTAGATCAGTGTTGAAATTCATCTGTGAGTCTTAAGATGAGATCAAGATTTTTTTTTTTCAATTTGAAAAAGAGACAAAAGGCTTCTAAACTGAGTTCTAAAAAGGCTTCCACTCTAAAAGGGGCTAATAGTGATGAAGTAACTGATGATGAATGGCAAGTGAATACAAAGAAAGATTTGATTAGAAAGTGTGGATTAAAAACGTGCACTTAGGAGAGGATAGTAAAATATTATTGGATTTAGTGACAAAAAAGCCTAAATTCAAATCCTGCTTCCAACTATGGAGAAATTCTTTATCCTCTTCATATCTATTTCCTTATCTATTCCATGATTATAATATTTCCTTTTTTTTTTTTTTTACAGGTCTGGTTTGAGGTTGTTTTGTTTAATTTGTAAATCTTAAAACATTGTACAAATTGGTTGTTGTTATAGTATTTTAAAATGAAAATATAACTAATGCTTAAGTACATAATCATATATCAATATTTTCATGCACTTTATGGATATTGGTATTTCCTCCAATGATGTAGATATTATGTGTCATTAGATAATATGTTGTATCACATATTAAGTATATATGTATATTCCTAGGCTCCAAGAATCTATGATTTCATTTCTCTTGACCCTCCATCACCTATCATAGACTGCAATCCCTCTGAGCCATAATAAAAAGTCTTTGTAAATTGTTGTGGCCGAGAAAAAAAAAATTATCAGCTGGTTCTAGCCTTCTGCTGATGAGCCTACTAACTCCTTATGTAGACTGGTCCTTGAATGGCAGATATGAACCTGTCACTAGAACAAAATAAAAAGTTTTTCCAGCCTAAAATGTCCTAATAGAATTTGCATATCCTTTAATACCATAAGTTCACATCCACATCACTGAGGGGGTTCAAAGTAAGACTTTATTCATGGGTACATGTATATAATATATAATGTATATTTTTCACTGTTTTCTGGTTAGATATATATATAATTAAATATACAGTAGAGCATTATGACAATATAACACATTATAGTTACATTGTATAGTTATATATGCTTATAGATATATACTATATAGTTGTATCATATTTATAAATACATTATATATAATATATTACATATATAGGTACATATTTGAATAAATATTTGAATGAGTGTTCTGACTAGCTCTCTCCTTAGGACTGTCCTTAAATTATCTCAGATAAATTAGTGTCTAAGTTATTCTAGAAGATCACTGGGAAAGCAGATTCCACTGTGTCTCTTGGTATTTTAAAAATGCCAATTGCTGCTATTTGATACAGTATGCAACAAGGGTGGAGGGGTTGATAAAGCTCTTACCCATTTGAGTCCTAGGCACTGAAGCACAGACTTTACAGTGGGGAAGATGGGGATGCCCCTAAACACAGGCTGCCAAGAAACCCTCAGACTCCTATTCTACTGGGACAGGTTCGTGAACTAAAAAAAAAAAAAAAAAAAAAAAAAAAAAAAAAAGGAGCGTTTTTTAATGGAATTAAGCATCATAACTCTTCAGTTCCCTTTCTTCATTCCAACTTTCAAACCTGCCCCAGGTCTCTGCAGCAATGAGCCAGAATCAGAAGGAAGCAGGGAAGGCTTTAAGCCTCGACCTAGGAGACCACTAAAGAACACAACTCTTTGACAGTGACTTCAGTTTACAAAATGTTGGATCTTATACCGTTGATTTGGGCTTTCATTTCAAGTACAATAATCCCCAGTTGAAGAAAATACAAAGTGTCATGGTCATGGGGCCATTTTTTTTTTTTAACATCCTGCCCTTTTTCTGCATTAAATTATCACTTTTCACCATTGGTGGTCAAACTGTGGTGGCCTCTTGTTTGCTATGGCTCTCAGCGCTACGGGGCTATATTTGTTGGAGCTTCCATTGGTCTGTTTTCCTTTGGCTACTACCCTTCTTGAGGGGCACACGTTCAGAGGCCGCAACTCTGACCACGTTCTCCCTTGATCATGTGACTTTTGGTGAGATTGGCAGCCCTGAACTTTGAACTGCCCATTCTGACAGGCTCCAGGATCCATACCAGCCACCAGGACCTCCCACAGGTTCCCTTGTCTACACTTCATCACCCTATTTCTGAGCTTTCCCTGCACCCGTGGCCTGATGGTGTGATTTGTGTGCAGGTGTCCAAGAGGCTGTGGTGAGCTGCCTGAATAAACAGACGCGGGAGACTGCAGATGAAAGCCTGTGCGTGACCAGCCGCCGGCCACCGAAGCTCCTGAAATCCTGCAATTTGGATCCCTGCCCTTCAAGGTAAGCCACTTGTGGGCCCACATTCTGAAAAGCGAGGGGCCAGGCTGCGTGCATCCTTCTAAAAGGCACCGAAAAGCAGAACCCTTATTGTTACCCGATGTTTTGAAAACCAATTAGCATCAGCTCAAACTTCTAGTTGAATCCACTTAAATTTAATTGAAACCAGGGCTTTTGAATCCTAGCCCAGTGGGCGTTCACGTCCTCCAGAAGGCTGTCGTGGCCGGTGCGCCCGTGTGCCGCCGCTGCCGTGCATTGGAAGGAACATTCAGATTATTAACGTATCCATGATGCTTGTGGGCTGTTCTCCCAGGCTCTAACACCATTCTAACTAATTAGCCTAGACCTCGGGGCATTGGGAGTGGGGAGTTTGTGTTTTAGAAACCCGGGGCTTGCCATAGGATCTGGGTGGTATAACTGATCCGCTGTGAAATCCGTAGGCTCACAGCATGCAGATTCATTATACCGTGCTCTCTCGGGGTTGTGTTATTATTCCACAGGCATAAAATCAATTAGGCCATTTCATTACTGAGTCCTGTCTGTGTTTCATTATTACACAATCTAAAGTCTTAGTTAATCAATCCAATCACTTCTAAAGTCCACATAATTTTATGGTGTCTTAAAATCCTTGCTTTTCAGATACTCTTTTATAGCATAATACTCCGATGTGTCATTTTTCTTTGCAAGTGAATAGTTCAAAGGACTTGAGCCAGGCTTTCATATCTGCTAATGGGATGAAAAAAAAAAAAATGTCCCTGCACAAAGGAGTTGATATCCTGGATGTACAAGGAACACTTAGCTTCTGAATGTAACTACTTCCATGTCTGTTCAGGGATGGTTATTTCCTATGGTGTAACAGAAATTGAGGAAATGGTACCTAAGTGCCATTCTCAGGAGTTTAACATACTCTCCCGAGCTGATGTACTTTACTTATGGAAGTAGTGTCAGTCATACAATGAAGAGAGTACTAGATTTCTTTGAAGAAGCATTTCTGAGCCCCTACTATATGCCAGGTGCTATGCTCTTTGCAACTGTTATCTCATGTTCCTCATAACAACTCTGGTATCTACATATTATTATAATGCCCTTTTACAGTTAAGGAAACTGAGGCAGACAGAGGTTAAGTGACTTGCCCAGCTAGTAAGAGTCTGAGACCACATTTGAACATTGTCTTCTGGATTTAAGGATAAGGATTCCATTCACTGAATTACCTAAATTGAGGAGTCAAACATTCAAGTCTTCCTACTGACAATAGCAATAACAACTATTGACATTTGTATAGGGTACTTTAGGCTTGCCAAACACATTACACAATTTTATTTCATGTGAGCCTCCTAGAATCTACACAATAGATACTATTGAGATATTATTGATACCATATCCTCCTTTTATTCAGGAAAAAGGTCTAAGGCACAGAAAAAATTTGAATCCATGAGTTCATGGTTATGCCTTTTTAGCTCATATCACAGGAATGTGTTAATGACAGTTCACATCAGTTCTGGAAAGCCTATTGTTAAATTTTCAGAAAATGTGATTATTCACACCTCAGAAATCATTAAATGGTACAAATCAGGGCTTGATTTATTCTTTTGTTGATTTTCTGGACTTAAGAAAATGACAGGAAAAAAAGGTTAATGCAGGTTAAATTTTAGATGTTCTGCATTTTTACAGTGCAGGTTATTAAACAATTACAATCACATCCCTGTTTATACTATATTCCTTCTCTCAAGCAAGAGCTATGCACTCTTCAGAGTAATTTAATCCTTCTGTGCCTCAGTTTAGTAATTTATTAAAGATAATAATGCTTCTGCTGCCTGTCTTGTTGCAGCATTATTGTCAGGATCAAATGAGACAATTGTGAAGAACTAGGTAATCTGTGAAGTACTATATAAATTTTGTAATCCTTAAAACTGTGTTTTCACTTTGGGGCTTGGTGCAGGAGAGCATGAAGGCAAGCACAGTCATATGCCCTCTCAGGAACAGAACTGTATCACTAACTGTCCTTTAGATGTCTCAAACCAGATATCCTGAACTCATCTAAAAGTCAGCATGTTCAAAACTGAACTCATTATCTCCCCAACTTCTCTATTATGGTTGAGGTTCCCATCATCTTCCCAAGTACCAGGCTAACAACCTTAATGTCACTCTTGGCTCTTCACACCACATATCAAATCCTTCCAAATCTTGTCATTTCTACTTTCACATCTATCAGATATATCCCCTTTTCTCCACTCATAAAACCACAACCATTATTCAAATTCCTATCACCTTTTGCTTATTACTTTAGGTTTCTAACTGGGCTCTGCCTCAAGTCTCTCCTCATTCCAATCTATACTCCACTCAGCTACCAAAACAATTGTTCTAAGACATGGATCTGACTATGTAACCCCCACCCCAAGGTCAATGAGATCCTGTTACTCTCTGTTACATATAGGATCAAACTTAAAGTCAGCTATTTGGCATTTAGAGCTGTTCATAACCTGGCCCCTTCCTACCTTTACAGTCTTAATTTCCCTGATGCACTCTATATATTTCATCAATACTGTAAGGGAAGTATAATCCCTAAAAAGGACAATCTCTCTCCTACTTCAATACTTTTTTTCAATAGCTATTCCTCCATGCCTGAAATTCTCTATTCCCTCAATTCCTCTTCATTCCTCTGACTTATTTCAAGATTCAACTCAAAACCATCCATTCTGAGAGGCCTTTCTTGGTTCACATATCTTCCTTCTTCTCTCAAAGAGCCTTCCATCATACCTCCCTCCCTCCCCCTCCCTCTCCCTCTCCCTTTTTTCTCTTCTCTTCTCTTCTCTTCTCTTCTCTTCTCTTCTCTTCTCTTCTCTTCTCTTCTCTTCTCTTCTCTTCTCTTCTCTTCTCTTCTCTTCTCTTCTCTTCTCTCCTCTCCTCTCCTCTCCTCTCTCTTCTCTCCCTCTCTCTCTCTCTCTCTCTCTCTCTCTCTCTCTCTCTCTCTCTCTCTCTCTCTCTCTCTCTCTCTCTCTCTCTCTCTCTCTCTCTCTCCCCTTTCTCCCCTTTTTTCTTCTTTCTTCCCTCTCTTTCATTCTCATTTCAATCCTTCTCTCCTCTTTCTCTCTCCCTCCCTCTCCTGGTACTTATATAAAATGAATTAATGTAAGAAAAACCATTTTGCAAACCTTAAAACACTATATTGATGTTAGTGATGATGATGATGATGATGATGTCGCCCCCATTAGTATGGAAGCTTCTTAATGGCAGGAATCATGTTTTTCCCCTTGCTTTTTATCCTCAGCATTTAGCACAATACTTATTGCACAGAAAACACTTGTTGACTTGCCATCATGTCAAGCTTTTTAATTATGTCTCCTCTCTACCGGCATCTTGAACCTCTCTAATCCCAATTTCTTGGCTGACTTCTGCTCCAGAAGCCTTTCATTCCCAAGGATTGAATTTCCAGGAACTTTGTCATCTTCTGCAAAACCAGTGAAGACTGGAAAAATTCAGACCAAATGCAAACCATAGCATCAGCTGCTTGTCTCTTTCTAATTTCCAGTTCTTGTCATTCTCTGGAAAAGAGCCTTATGATTTTTCAGCACCCCACGCCCACCCTGACCCTTCTCAGGTTCCACTCTCTGGCAACAGCATGATCACCCCAGCTGTAACTGCACAGCCCAAGGCAAAGAGATCTAGGAAGTAGAATCAAGAGATCTGAGTTCATATTCCAGCTCTACCACTATTAGCTGGTGTCTTCTTGAGCAAGGCACTTTCCTTTGTGGGCCTTAGCTGTTTCCTCATATGTGGAATGAGAACAGGTTGGACCAGATAATCTAAGATCTCTTCCATTTTTTTTTTAAATCCTATAGCCAGGGCCAGAATTCCTTCCAATCTGAGTACCCTTCAACCAGGGTGGAAGGGTGATGCGAGTTTACTGCATACAGAGGCAGGAAAATCGCAGCAGCTGCCACTTTATGCTGACAATTGCTATATTTTCTGCCCTGCTTATTTCTTCAGTGTTACTATAAAAACAGACATTCGGCCCATTTCTAAACACAGTCTAGGGTCCTTATGATATCCAAACGCTGCGGTGTATATGGCTCACCTCCAGCAGGAAGCAACTTGGAGCAGACAGCTTCACACACCTGGAAGTATTTGGGAAAATCTTCCAAACACGTGGGTATCACTCTCCTCATCCATAAAATATTGAAAAGGACACACCACATTCTCTGCTGGCCCAGATAAATGACTTTGGTTAAAGTTCATACTTAATAATTCACAGGAGCATGGATATAGATCTCTGAAGCCATCTAGTCCAAGCCCCTCATTTTAATAACCAAATCAAACAATAAATACTTACTATGTACCTGGCATCATTAAGTACCAAAAATATAAACAGAGACAAAAGAAGACCTTGACCTTTCAGAGCTTAAAATCTTAACAGAGTAGAAAATGGGCAAAATATGTAAAAAGCAAGCTCTTCTCAGGATAAATAGGACATAATTCACAAAGGGGAGACATTAGAATTAGGAGGGGTTGAGAAAGGTTTCACAAAAAAGACAGGATTTTCATCGGGACTTAAGGAATCAAAAATAATAATAATAAATCTTTGCACAATACCTATTATACTACTACTATATACTAACTATTACTAATAATAAATCTATACAATACCGACTTTACTAGTACTATATACTATTAATAATAATTAATCTTTGCACAATACCTATTATACTACTACTGTATACTAACTAATAATAATAATAACAAAATTTTTGTATGATACCTATTGTACTACTATTATATAATAATAATAAATATTTTTACAGTACCTACTATACTGCTACTGTATACTAACTACAACTACTACTAAATATTTGTATAGCACCTATTTTATTACTATTATATACTACTTCTATTAGTAATAACTTTTTGTACAGTATCTCCTGTACTACTACTAATAATAAATTTTTGTACAGCATCTACTATACTACTAATAATAATATTAAATCTTTGTACAGTACCTACTATACTACTACTAATAATAATAGTAATAATAAATCTTTGTACAGTCCCTATTATACTGCTATTATATAATTACTATTACTATTATAATTATTATTATATAATTATATATATATAATTACTATATATATAATATATTTATTATATATGTAATATAATGTAAATATGTAATATATTTATATATATAAGTATATATATATATAATTATATATATATAATTACTACTACTAATAATAAATCTTTATAAATACCTACTTTACTACTATCGTATACTACTAATAATAATAATAAATCTTTGTACAATACCTACTATATACTATTATATACAACTAGTATTGAGCACTGTGCTAATACTTTACAAATAGTCTCTCATTGAATCCTCACAATAACTGGTTACAGTTAAAACTGAGGCAAACTGAAGTTAAGTGACTTGTACAACATTACACATCTAGCAAATGCCTGAGTCTGGATTTGAACTCAGGTCTTCATTACTCTAGGCCCAAGACTCTCTTGAAGAGAACTAAAGTGAAGAAAATGAGGAATTTGCCCCTTCCCCAAAATTGAGTCTTTAAGTGTGTGAGAGACAAGATTTGAATACAAATTTCTTTGCTCCAAAGCCCTTACTCCTCCAATTGCATTTTGGAGCCTCCCTCTGAAATCTGATTAAATTATCTTCATCTAATCTAGAATAGATTTTCCTATTGATTTAAGGGTAAGATTACTTTAATATTCAAGATGTTTGCATCTTTTCTAGATAAACTTCAATCAGTGACAGAATTTGTTCTTTTTTTGCTGTTGTTTGGGCTCTGATTCCCTCACCCCCACCTTTTTTAACTCTTTTTTTAAACTAGGTTTTTAAAAAATAGACCATTTTTAACCTTTTTTGTTTAATCTAGCCTTAATCATTGAATGGGTGTTGCCTCAGTCAAACTGAGACTGTTAAAGATCTTAGCTTAAAAAAGCCAATGTCTCCCACTGCATCCAAGGCCATTTCCAGTCATTCTGATCTATATCATTGGAGAAAGTGAGAATGGTGACCTTGCACAGTCCATCCTCAAATTCAATTCATTGGATCCTTGATCTCATGTTCCTACTCAAGAACAAAGGAAAAACCACAATCTTTTTCTACCAGCCACCTCTTATTTCCCATTAGGTAGCCTTAAGGGTTTGCCCAAAGTTGCTATGTTTATGAAACTCATAGGATTGTTTTGAAGACTTAAGAGGATAAAGTCTGTTGAATTGCTTTAGAATCTGTAAAATACTATAGAATCTGTGATGCTATTTCTTCAAAGCTCTGAGGCTTTAGTGACTTCAATATCAGCTCTTCTACTTTTAAGATATGTCACCCTTCCAAGGCAGGTACATGAGGAGTTTAATCAGTTCTATAGTAGAAAAACTCATCACCCCATGGCTACCTTGCTGGGGACCACCAGGCATTAACTAGTCTTTCCCTTAAAAAACAGACTTGAAATCTGTTACTGGGCCCATCCCCAAACCTTGTCATAATTAAAAGAATCTGCCATTGTTTGTGCTCCAGGGCATAGCCTTTGAGAACATAGGGTCATCTCCACATTACAAGAAGGTATCAGAATAGTTGATATTATTAAAACTACTAATATTAGCATAATATACTTCCTAATTCAAAGGCAAGGATCTTGTCACAGGGATTGGGTGGAGTAAATCTATTCTATTGAACCTTTCAAAAGTGGCCCCAAAGGGAAGGCCCTCTGCCCCCTGAGAGCAGGAAATTGTTTTAAGGTGTAGGTGGAAAAGGAAACAGGATTGGGAGGAGTAAGCAGATGAGTTCCTAATTGTATGCTATTTTCCTCTAACTTATGACGACTTTTTCCAAAATTTCCCTCCTAGAGAGAGCATCAGAATAACTGTGCTTTTCTTTGTTTTAATTCTCTACCTTGGAAATGAATGGTTTCATACCCAAGAAGGAAAGGGGGATAAAAAGAAAGGAGAGAATTTTAGAAAGAGCACAGAAGCAAATAAGGTATTGTTCTTACTTTGCTAAAGTTTATGTCAATATTAAAAATAAATTTAGTTTAAAAAGGTGAGAGAAAAAGAAATTATTCTAGAGCCTGTCAGTCCTTTGAGATTTGGCTCTATTATTATTTAATCAACAAGAATCTATTAAATGCCTCATCTAAAGCAAACTCACTTGTATGTCATGGCATCCCTTCCCTTTTTGTATGGCCTTGGAACGAAGAACAAAAATCAACAATAACAATAAGGAAAGGCAAAGTAAGGTCCCTGCCCTGAAGAAGCTCACATTCTAATAAGAGAAATAGGATGCAAATAACAGTATCTATCCAGGGTAAATAGAAGATAATATCTGAGGGAAGATACTTAGAAATTGGTATAGGGTCTGAAAAAGGCTTCCTGCAAACAGTCGGTATGAACTAAGGGAAAATAGGACTGGTATCAGGAGGGAGACACAGGAGCAGATTAGATATTTCTGTTATTCATTAAAAATTGTGAGCTTTTCTAATAGGTTTAATTTGGAGAGGTGAAATAAAAACCAAATCGAGAGCATAGCAATTCTAAGTTACTTTCTTTGGTCTTTTAAGCTAGTGGGTTCCAAAATATTTTTATTGTGTGCCTTTATCAGGTAAAACACAAGGTTGCATCTTAATTCTATGTATATTTATTTATAATAAATCAAGTCTGGAGTCAGAATGACTATGTTCAAATTCAGCCTTAGACACTTTTTTTTCCTTTTTCTTTTTGTTTTTTATTAATTTTATAATTATAACATTTTTTTGACAGTACATAGGCATAGGTAATTTTTTACAACATTATCCCTTGTACTCCCTTCTGTTCCGAATTTTTCCCCTCCTTCCCTCCACCCCCTCCTCTAGATGGCAGGCATTCCCATACATATTAAATATGTTATAGTATATCCTAGGTACAATATATGTCCAGAACCAAATTTTGTTGTTGTTGTTGCAAAGGAAGAATTGGATTCAGAAGGTAAAAATAATCTGAGGAGAAAAACAAAAAATGCTAACAGTTTACACTCATTTCCCAGTGTTCCTTTTCTGGGTGTAGCTGATTCTGTCCATCATTGATCAAATGGAATTGGATTGGCTCTTCTCTATGTTGAAGATATCCATTTCCATCAGAATACATCCTCATACAGTATCATTGTTGAAGTGTATAATGATCTCCTAGTTCTGCTCGTTTCACTCAGCATCAGTTGATGTAAGTCTCTCCAGGCCTCTCTGTATTCATCCTGTTGGTCATTTCTTACAGAACAATAATATTCCATAATCTTCATATACCATAATTTACCCAACCATTCTCCAATTGATGGGGATCCGTTCATTTTCCAGTTTCTAGCCACTACAAAAAGGGCTGCCACATTTTGGCACAAACATTTTGGCACATACAGGTTCCTTTCCCTTCTTTAGTATTTCTTTGGGATATAAGCCCAGAAGTAGCACTGCTGGATCAAAGAGTATGCACAGTTTGTTAACTTTTTGGTCATAATTCCAGATTGCTCTCCAGAATGGTTGGATTCTTTCACAACTCCACCAACAATGCATCAGTGTCCCAGTTTTCCCCCAGACCCTCCAACATTCATCGTTATTTGTTCCTGTCATCTTAACCAATCTGACAGGTGTGTAATGATATCTCAGAGTTGTCTTAATTTGCATTTCTCTGATCAATAGTGATTTGGAACACTCTTTCATATGAGTGGAAATAGTTTTAATTTCATCATCTGAAAATTGTCTGTTCATATCCTTTGACCATTTATCAATTGGAGAATGGCTTGATTTCTTATAAATTAGAGTCAATTCTCTGTATATTTTGGAGATGAGGCCTTTATCAGAACCTTTAACTATAAAAATGTTTTCCCAATTTGTTACTTCCCTTCTAATCTTGTTTGCATTAGTTTTGTTTGTACAAAAGCTTTTTAATTTAATGTAATCAAAATTTTCTATTTTGTGATCAATAATGATTTCTAGTTCTCCTTTGGTCACAAATTCCTTCCTCCTCCACAAGTCTGAGAGGTAAACTATCCTATATTCTTCTAATTTATTTATGATCTCATTCTTTATGCCTAAATCATGGACCCATTTTGATCTTATCTTAGTATGTGGTGTTAAATGTGGGTCCATGCCTAGTTTTTGCCACACTAATTTCCAGTTTTCCCAGCAATTTTTGTCAAATAATGAATTCTTATCCCAAAAGTTGGGATCTTTAGATTTGTCAAACACTAGATTGCTATTTTTATTCACTATCTTGCCCTGTGAACCTAACCTATGCCACTGATCAACTAGTCTATTTCTTAGCCAATGCCAAATGGTTTTGGTGACTGCTGCTTTATAATATAGTTCAAGATCAGGTACAGCTAGGCCAACTTCATTTGATTTTTTTTTCATTACTTCCCTGGAAATTCTCGACTTTTTGTTCTTCCATATGAATTTTGTTGTTATTTTTTCTAGGTCATTAAAATAGTTTCTTGGGGGTCTGACTGGTATAGCACTAAATAAATAGATTAGTTTGGGGAGTATTGTCATCTTGATTATATTTTCTCGGCCTATCCAAGAGCACTTAATGTCTTTCCAATTATTTAAATCTGACTTTATTTTTGTGGCAAGTGTTTTGTAATTATATATAATTCCTGACTTTCCTTTAGTAGATATATTTCCAAATACTTTATTCTTTAAAAGCCTCAGACACTTATTAGTTTTGTGAGATTGGACAAATTACTTAATCCTGTTTTCCTTAGTTTCCACATATGTAAAATGAACTGGAGAAGTAAATGGCAAACCCCTCCAATATCTTTGCCAAGAAAATTCGAAATGGGGTCATGGAGAATAACATGACTGAAATGACTAAACAACAACAAAAATACATATACTATTATACTCATAAGTTTTATTATAAATATGCAAAAAAGTAGATATTTTAAAAAGATGAGATAGATGGAATAATATTTGGGTTTAGAATCAATAGGATATTACTGAAGTTTATTGAATGTGGAGAGGGAGAAGGTGAAAAGAAGGAACTAGCATAGTAGCTGAGCAGAATGAAAATTGAGAGACATGAAGACAGGAGAAGATTATCACAGCCTAAGAAGGAGGTGATGTGAGCCTGAAGTGGGATATGTATGAGTAGAAAGAAGACCAAAGCAAGAAATATATTGAAGGTAGAAACTACAGGGTTTGAGAAGCTTGGATGTATGGGGTGAGTGAATATATGGAGTGATTAGATGTATATGGGTAAGAAGTGTATATAAGATCTCAGAGGCTGTTAACCTCTAAAGCTGGGGCTGGGCATTTTGGGGAGCAGGGCTTTATCCCAAGGGGTCCCTGATCCCAAATGATATAATATATAATAAACTCATCAGAGAGTGGGGAAATGGGCTAAATCCCACCTTCCAGGTGAACTAATCATGGGGCTTGTCTCTAATACCATATATTACTTAACCTTTTCTGAAGCAAACTTAAATCATTTTTTTTAACCACAGACAGATCCTCTTTTCTATGTCAGGCAATCTAATAAAGGGAAGATCCTGAATTTAAAGCCTGAAGAGCCAAATTTGGAATACTGATTGACAAGCATTAGCCAAATGGCTCTAGACAAATCCTTTAATCTCTTTGAGCTTCATCTTATTCACCTGTAAAATATTAATAATTTTAATGGCTGAGAGTGCATTATAATCCTGGAATTGCAATGTGTTTTATCAACATGTCATGGTTTATTTTGATTTATTAAACCCTATGATTTCATCTATATTTAGAACATCCCTTGTATAAATTCTCCATTTACAAAAATCCAGCAACTGATCTATGACCCTGAAAAAATTTTAAATGTTTTTTGGGGGGCATTGAGACATTAAATGATTTATTCAGGTGCACACAACCAACCTGGATCAAAAGCAGAATTTAAATCCAATTCTTAAAGACTTCCTATCTACCATGGCACATAGAGTTCTTTCTTGCTTCTGTTTTGGTGAGTTTGCCACCAATCTTGGGAAGGGACCGATTTCTCCTATCTTTATAACCTTCTATTGACAGCTATATGAGTATTCCAAGTTAGTAAGCTATTTAAAAGTGTTAATGTATGTGCATACATGTGTCTATGGGAACATACCCATATGTATTGTCAAGGTCATAGTACAAATAGTAGGCTAACTATATTTAAGAAAATTATGCTTCTGATTATAGAGGATGGGACCAACTTTTCAGCCAGGTAAAGTAGACACGATTATATAAGGCTAGCCAGAAAACCCCAACTCTGAATGAAGAAATTGAAGAGTAAATTTGAGTTAGGAGAGGGAAATGTATAGTCACACCAAAAGAAAAAGGAGTAGGGATCAGAGCATGAATGCCAAAGTCTGACTGCTTCATAATTTTTCCCAGGGCTGGCTAATAAAGCATTATTTCTTCATTGTGTGTTTCCTATTAGAATCTATGGAGTTTTGGGGGTTTTTTTGTATAAGATGACAAATAAGTTATCATGACAGGATAGATATTTTCTGTCTATCCCCATCTGAGTAATGTATCTCCTGGATCCATACAGCCCTACCTCCTACCTCAGTGGTGCTGTGAACACCCTGATTAATTGACTCAGAGAAGATATGTCAAATGAAACATTTATCATTAGGAAACAAATAAGCCTCTTGCTCCCAGTAAGAATATTGTTCTATTCTTGTCATCTCACTTGGAGGAGGGGGGAACTTTTTTTTTTTAAAACAAGCCCTCCTAACATTGGGAGAGAAATACTCAGAGGATGCTATATAATATTTGTAAGTGTTCTAGTTGGTTGTATGGAAATATTGTATCTTAGAAAGAGAATGCCTATGGAGTCAGGAATCTCCTGATAGGTTTAGTCCAGTCTTCAGACTTCTTAAGCCTTTGGACCCCAGGCCAGTAATTTAACCACCACATACATGTGGTACCCAAAATCTTACAAAGAGTTCATCAAAACTTACAACAACCTGTGATGTTTTAATTATAATTAATTTCATTTTATAAAGACAAAAATGAGCTTCAAGGAAACTAGGTCATTTGCCCAAAGTCATCCAACTGATAAGTATAGAAGCTAGGAAGTGAATCCAGGTCTTCTGGCTCCAATATCAGGTTCTTGCTATTCTAACACACTGACTTTCTCAGCCTGTTTTCTCATCTCTTTAAAAAATTTAAAAAAGAGGGAGACAATAATATTACCACTAATTCTTTCACAAAGTTGTAAAGAAAATCTCATAAACCTTAAAGTGCTATAGGCATGGGCAATCCATCCAGCATGTCAGAAGTCTTCTTGAAAGTTTTCAAAATGTTAATATTACTAGTATTGTACTATGGCTATCCATCAAATGGCCCTTGTGCTCATTATCCTACTGACTCATTTCTCTGGTTCTACATCCATCTCACGGATAAAGTCCAGTCTCCTTTTCAATTTTAGATCCAACTCATTGTCCATCTCCTAGATATTAGCTGTCCAAAACTATCAATGCAGGGGAAAACCCAAATATATATATATATATATATATATATATATACATATATATATAAATATTTGGTATACATATATATATATAAATATTTGGGTTTTCCCCTGCATTGATAGTTACAATAGACTATGCTCTTTCAAATGATTACAGATACATAGAAGGCAAGAGGCATCATAGAGTGGTAAAATTCGGGATTGTGTTCAAATCTACCACTTATAATATATAATCCTAAACAAGATATTTAGCCTCTCTTAACCTCAGTTTCTTTATATGTAAAGTGGAGATAATGACTGTATTATATAATTCATTGAATTGTGAAGATCAAATGATATAATTGCATAAATTAATTTGCAAACTTTAAAGTGCTATATAAAAATCGATTTTTTTTTTTGCTACTATTGATTAATGTCCATCCAGTTAGTGTTTACTATGTGAATTATGAGGCTAGACTCTATAAGTAGTTGTATATCTTGGTCACCCAGTTAGTTTCCTGTATGGATTATTAAGCTAGATTTTTTTGAGTAGTTGTACATCTTGGACTCTTTTCAATGAGATGTAAAACACTCAAAAGAGTCCAGCATAATAATCTACCTAAAAAAATTAACTGGATAAACAGCAATGATTAGAAGTAGTCAGAAATAACCCCTTAATTTGTTCAGTCATGTCCAACTCTTCATGACCCCATTTGGGGTTTTCTTGGCAAAGATACCAGAGTGGTTTGCCATTTCCTTTTCTAGGTTATTTTATACCTAGCTGCCCATCAGTAAAAAATAACCAGTACATCTCGGTAAGGGGCAGTGAGGTAATGCAATGGATAAAGCACTATCAGGAAGACTTATCTTCATGAGTTCAAAGTCGGCCTCAGACATTACCTGTATGACTCTGGGCAAGCCATTTAATCCTGTTTATCTCAGTTTCATCCTTTGTAAAATAAGGTAACTTTATAGTATTCTGGGCCACTATATAATTAACACAATGTAACTTACATCAGTAGTGTCGCACTTAAATAGAAATAGATCCCTGCTAGTCACATATTGACTGAGAAAACCACAAATTACCATTATCTGTTGTATTACATTTTTATTTCTTTTTGTGAAAAATTTCCCAATGGCATCCTAATATTGTTCTACTTCCTGTCAAGAGAATTTTATTCTTCTAATCTACAGACAGGAATGACTGGAAAATCTCACCATCTTTAGGGAATCTCACCCCCAAAGTTTAACCACCATATTTTCTTATTTCTCACAACTGAGACATGGTAATCATGCTTTCAGAGATCATCTCTCTGCCTTGGAACAGCAAGGGCATGAGCTCCCAGAAAAGCCAACAAGTACCATGGTGGAGGGGAGAGGAGAGACCAAGACTGTTATTAATTATAAGTATTTGATAGCTTGGCCAGTGTGTGTGTTGAAAAGATTTGGTAAACGTGTGTGGAGGAGGGGAAAGAAGTAAGCAATGAAAGCCAGATGGCAGAAAATGAAGGAAATTCCAAGCAATTTCTCCAGCTTTGTTCTTACATACTTTCAAAACTAAACTTTTATTCCAGCACAACAAAGAACAGCTGAATGGTACAGAACAGATAAACAGTGAAGAAAGAGGTCCATAGTTCTCAGATAGCATTGGGTTCTCTCTCTCTTCTCATTTTTCTCAAACCTAGGCTTGTTCTTAGAAAAGATAAGAATCAGAAAGTAAATTTGGGTATCCCTGCCTTTCTGTTAAGAAACAAAGGGAATTGCAGGTTTAGAAATCATCTAATCTAAGTTTTATAAGACTTCTTTTGGGTTCCTATAGATTATCTGTCTTTGCTAAATATAATATAGAATATTATATAATATAGATATAATATGTATCTTAGGTATTATAATAACTAATTACTTCCAATTTCAGTTTTTCTATTTATAAGATTATAGAATGATAGACTTAAAGCTGAAAGAGGCTGAGAGGACATGCAGTCCAAGCTCCTTATTTTACACATAAGGAAATTGAGGCCTTTAGAAGGTAAGAGTCTTGCCCACAGTCACATTTCTACTAATGATCTGAAGCAAATTTCAAATCCAAAACTTCTGAACTCCAAGTCTTGTGTCCTTTCACTGCATCACATTGCCTCTCTAATAGCTCACTATAACAGACAATCATTTTACTAATCTTAATTAATACGACTTAAACATTTTAGGATTTAGAACCTGAAAGAAATTCAGTGTTGTTGTTTTTTTCAATTGTCAAGCATTCCCCATTCCCACAAAAAAAATTCTACCTTGTAACAAATATGCATAATTAAATAAAACTAATCCCTATGCTGATCATCTGCAAAAATGAGTGTCTCATTCTGCCTATTAATCTATTACCTCTTAGTCAGGAGATAGGTAATATTCTTCATCAATCTCCAGGAATCATGGTTGAGTCATTGATTTGAGTAAACTCTTAAGTTTTTAAAAATTGTTCATTTTGATCATATTGATGTTATAAACTTCAATAAACATTGATCAAGTAGGAAGGGAAGAGGAAGGGAATAAGTATTATATATATATAATATATATGTATACACACACACACACACACACACACACATATATACATATATAAAGTCTCATTTGATCCTTCCAGCATCCATGAAAAGTAGGTGTTATCCTTATGCCTTACCTTTAAAGCAAATGAGACATATATCAGTCCATGCCATTTCAGGATTCCTATTATCTCCAGGATCAAATATAAAGACCATGATTTGGCATGTAAAGTTCCATATAGTCTGGCTACTTCCCATCTCTCCATTCTTCTTACATTTTTTTCTCTTGGATGTGCTCTGGAAAATACCAGTCCCTGGCATGTAGTAGGCATTCCATAAAGGTTTGGTGACTTGCTATCAACTAAATTTATGAATAAATAGAAAATGAATGCAAAAAGTTTAGAACTACACCTCAGGTATTAGGAAAAATAGTGATTTTTCTTTTATAGAAAATAATCCCTGAACTAAGCCTTGAAGGAAGCTATGGATGCTGAGAAATAGAGGTGAATGGAGAGAGCATTACAAGGAGAACTGCAGAAAGCTTATTCAAAGATTGAAAAGCTGTGGATGGGGAATTAGCGAGGAGACCAGTAAGCTGAAATATATGATACATGAGGGAGAACAATGTAAAAAAAAAATAAGGCTGAAAAGGTGAGCTTGCCAAACAAAGGAGTTTGTGTTTCACATTTTGGCTTCTAGAGTTGGTCTCCATATTTATAATCACAATCTATTCCTCTCCTCACTTCCCTCTACCTCTTCCTCCATTCCTTCTCCTTCTTTCCCACCCCCTTCTCTTCCTACTCTCCCTCTTCTTCCCTTGTCCTCTTTTCCCCCTCATCTCCCCCACTCTGTCTTTCTGTATTTATCTGTCTCTCTGTCTCTGTCTCTACCCCCATCTCTGTCTCTCCCTCTCCTGCTCTGTTTCTGTCTCTCTATGCTCCTGTCTCTATCTCTTTTTCTGTCTGTCTCTGTCTCCTCCCTCTCCTTTATCTATTCTCCTTCTCTTTGTCTCTCTGTCTCTCTTCCCCCCTCCCCCTTTCTGTTTCTCTCGTATCTCTCTATCTCTCTCTGTCTGTCTCTCTTTGTGTATCTGTCTCTTTTCCTTTTTTCTCTCTGTTTCTCTCTCTCCCTCCTTCCTTTCCTCTCTTCCTTCTCTCTCTCTCTCTTTTGTCCCTGATCCTCCTCCCTTTTCTCCCTCTCCTTCCCCCCTTTTTCTTCTCTCTCTCCCCCCTTTTCTCCCCTCCCTCCCCCTCTTAATTTGGAAAGATTCTTAAAAGTTATCACATTTAATCTTTATTTTCTTGTCTGAGAAAACTGAACCTAAAAAAATGGGAAATGACTTTTCTAAAGTCACATGGGGAGTAAGAAAAAGAGCTAGGATATAAATCCAGCTCTTGGGTCTCTATTTAACACAATGTTTGTTTGCTCTGCTTACATAATGAAAGAAACAGTCCTTTCTCTGGTCTACCCTGAAGGAGGTTAGAAAGTAATGTTGGTGATCAGTCAAGCTTTGATCTTTTGCCCTAATTGCCTCTCTTCTTTGCACCTGTTAGAAGTTGAGCCCAAGCTAAGTTATATTGCCTTCTTAATGCAGTCTTCTTTTTCCTTTTTTATGAATTTCCAGGAGAGATACTTTTAGTTTGAAGAGCCAGGGTTTAATATTATCTCTGGGCTTCAGCACTTACTCTGATGGGCACCTAGAGGTTTTGCCAAAGTCTTATTGGCTCTTTCCTTATGCTTTCATGTACTTAAAACAAAGCCCACCAAAGCCTATTGGCATCCCCAGAAATAATGTTCAAATTCAAAGGCTATGTTAAGGTCCCTTTTGGGGTTTAATACTCTTGCTGATGCTGCTCATACATGAATCCAGATGAGTCCCCAGGCACACCCTACATAAAGTTGATCCACAATAATGCAGTTAATGCAGAATAACCAAGTCCTATCATTTTTTATACATTATTACTAAGCCCCTCCCTGAAGTCAAGGTTCCAGCTGTAATGGCCTCCAGCCCTCCCTGGAGACCAGCCCAGCACTGCTTCAACCCAAGCCTAGAGACCAGTCAAGTTGGAGTCTGTTATTTTCTTGTTTTGTTAAATATCACAGACAGATAGTAATTAAACACTTTCAATGACAGCTCACTTATTTAAAACTATTTAACCCAAAAGGTATCAAGGGAATTGTTCTGCTAAGCTGCTTTTGGAACAGAAATGAAAATGAAAAAGAACAAAGTGTCTTGAGGATTTCTTCTTAACTTTTGACCTAATTTTTAATCTTGCAGAATATGAACTGTTTTGAAGACAAGTGTTGTATCATTTGTTTTGTTGTGTTATGTTTTTTTTAACCCTAACACCTAGTATATTGCCTTGAAAAAAGCATATTTGCTATTGAATTTCTGGAGGTTCAAGGTCATTGCCCCATTTGGATGAGAAAGGGAGTATTGGGGATGTACAGGTTTTAAACACCCAGGGTTCAGTTCCAACCAACTATTCTTCACTGGGGTTTAGTACATTCTCATTACTTTTGTTTCTCTGGGAAAATGGATTATACCTGACTTCCCTAGATGATGCATTTACAAAAACTTCTGGGGGAAGCTGGCCACTTCAATCTTTTGTTTCAGATATATATATATATATATATATATATATATATATATATATATACACACACACATATGTGTGTATGCACATACAACATATGTGTATGTATATATTCATATATGCGTTGTGTGTAGATAGATAGTAAAAAAAAAAAAAAAAACAAGCCTCTGTGGCTTTGAGCCATCATGCTTTTAGTGAGCTAATTAATAACATCAGGTCGAATGTGCCTATTCTATGTCTTTCAAGACCCATTTCTTAACATTTCAATTAGATTACTTTATTTAATGTTATGGTAATATTATTTCTATATACCATAATATATTAGGACCATGAATCACCCTACCATTATAGTCTGACATAAGCATGAGCTACAGTCATTTTTTTTCCTAAAAAGACAGACTTTTGTTTAAAAATCAACTTTTATACCAGCATAACCCAATGCCTGTGCCCCAAATTTAGCAGGAACATGTTTAAAACTGTATATTCTTTTACATTAAGGAATTTGTTTGGTATCTATACCTGAATGGCTTGAAAAATTAAAGGGATTGAGAACTCTCTTTCCTAATTAAACATTAAAAGGACACATTGAAAACCAGTTCACTTAAATCTACCCAGGAAAGATCTTGTGTTTAAAATTAAATTCAACACAATTTAGTGCCTGTATCTGTATGAAAACTAAGAGAGAATATTTTTCTTTGATTTCTTAACAAACATGCAACATGGCCAAGTCTCTAACATCCTAAAATGACCCCTCACAGTGGTTTGGAGTTTTTTGGTTCGTTGATTGTCTCTGGAAAAAAAAAAAAAAACACTCCACTAACTACCTACCCCAGCCACTCCTACTAGATACTGTAGAAAGGAAATCCATGAAAAAAAAATAGAAAAAAAATTCTGCTTTTGAGAAGATACCTATTTTTCATTTTCTTAGGGAAATTATTAATTCTCATGTAATTTTATAGATTTAGTACTAGAAGAGATCACAGTGGTTATCTTGTTTAATTCCCTCATTTTACAGATGAGAGAACTGAGATCTACAGAGACACAGTAATATGTCCTAAAAGAGCTTAAGAGTGAGAGATCTTCTGATCCGAATCCAGTGTTCTTTTCATAGTTTTATAATGCCTTAATAAAATATCACATTAAAAACACTAATTCTATCCAAGTCCAGCTTAGAGGACACACCCCTACACTTTTCCAAAATGACTACTTGAAAAGCATTATCCTAGATGTTTTGTCTTTCTTTTTTTTATATTGGTTTTAATTTGTTCTTTTTTTTTTTTAATTTTTTGCTGAGGCAATTAGGATTAAGTGACTTGCCCAGGGTCACACAGCTAGGAAGTATTAAGTGTCTGAGATCAGATTTGAACTCAGGTCCTTCTGACTTCAGGGCTGGTGCTCTATGCACTGTACTACCTAGTTGCCCCTATATTTGTTTTTAAAATAGATTTGTGAAATTTTTCATTATTTCTTTACTTATAATAAAGAAACAGAGTTAAGTTAAAAAAACACAACTAACATACGATGTCTAATAGCATATGTTTAATTCTCAAATGTAGTCTTCTGCTAGATATAATCTTTAGTCCATTATGTGATCATTATCTTGAATCGAGTTCTAGTATCTTGTGATGCCATTTTATTCTTCATATTGGTTGTTTCTTATGATGTAATAATATTCCATTACATTCATAGAATAGAATTTATTTAGTCACTTCCCTAATTATCAGCAGCATACCTACTTTGTTCCCAATTTCTAACTAGTACAAGTAGTGCTTTGATAAATAAATGCTATCTTTCTGTCATTTCCCTTTTTATTCTTTGTCTTTGAATCCCAATTGATTTTGCAACATATTCATTCTGTGTTACCAGCAAATTTTTATACATACTTCCTGTCTTTATCCAAGTTGTTGTAAGGATATCAAGTGGATGAGAGCCCAGATATTAGATGTGTCTTTCTCAGTTGGTTTTAACCCACTTATCTTTCAGGATGATCATTTAGCCAGCTATAAATCTTTTTTTTTTTATCTTTTATTTCTTCTTTTCTGAAATTCAGATATGGCATATCTGGGCATTATTCCCTTATCTAACAGTCAAGTAACCTTTTCAAAAAAGGAAATGAAGTTATCTGGCATGACTTCATAGATTCACAGTTTCAGACTTGAAAGAGAGTTCAGAGGTCATCTAACCCAACCCATTCTTGAACAGAAATCTCCTCCACAAATAGTCTGACAAATGATGCCAAAAAGCATCATAATGGGAAACCTACTTCCCAAAGCAGCATTTCTACTAGGGATATTTTAAGACTAAGTTGGATTTATCTTAAGGTGATATCCCTAAGACCAGGGCTAAGCCAAAACAAACTCTGAAGGTCCCTTAAGGACTAGATTTCTGCAGAAGTAAAATGACTGACTAGATTTTCCTTTTAGTATATTCAATTGTTGCTGTTGTTTTGCTCTTATAAATACAATAAACTTGTATCAGCCTTATATATTTTCCAGAGATAATGGACAAAGTAGCAACCATCAAGATTTCCCTCTTTATAGTTTCAGTATTTCTGCTGATACCAGTTCCTCCATACATTGTCTCCTCAAAGAAGGGATTGTTTTATTCTCTATATTTGCATTTGATTCCTATAATAATAGCTAGCACATAATAGGCACCCAACAAATGCTTGTGGGTTGAATTTTATCTTCTTTGCTTGAGATACTTCAACAGTTTGATAGGACCCTGGCTTTCCTGATGGACTCAACTTTCCATCAGCACCTTTTGGTTCTGTTCCTTCTCTAATGAAGTTTCATGGTCTAGAGAACAAAAAGTCTCACCTACATCTAGTCTGAGCCTCTTAGACTTGATGATTAGTGCTTGAGACCGCTTAACTGGACCTACCCTGATCTTTAACTGACCAGACATGTCTCCAAATTGAGATGAGGATTGGCCAGAATTTATGCATCTAACCCTGTGTCTAAGCTAACTAACCTGGTATTATGGAATCTATTACACCGTAAGAAAACCTTATGATAGGTATTTGATTCTGATTCTAGCATTAACCATAGAAAAATAGAATCAAAGAATGTTTGAGTTGGAAGGAACTTTAGATCACTTTGTCAAATCTTCCTCTGATCTGTGGAAACTGAGGCTCAGAAAAGTTAAATGTCTTTTCCCAGGGTCATCTAGATATTTAGTGACAGAACCATTGAAATAATTGTAGCTCATAATAATTGCCATTTCCTCTTCTCAGTACTTATAAATCCCTTCAAGTAACTGGAGACATTCTAGAGAGTCACAAAATCTAAGTTGGAGATTTCACTGTAAAACAGTATGTAAATGTATCAGTACCATCTGATAACTCAAGTATTATCCTTCCTGGAAGCAAGAACTGGACAAAATTATCCCCCCCCCTTTCCTCCCACCATCCTCCCCATGCTCTAAGATTCAGAGATATTGATAGAAGTATTAATGAGCATTTGCAAACTAGGTATGAAGCTGTCATCATTAAATACTTTCCACTGGGAAAATATACACAACATATGAAGTAATGATTAAGGTGTTGCAGTTACTAGCCTAAAATTATTTATCAATATAATTATTAAGACTCTCAAAGCAAATTAAGCCTACTATATATCAATACAGTTTAGCTTTCATTGAAGCCAGTATCACTGGACTCCTAAAGTAGGACTTTTGGTGTATTTTGGAACAGTATGCCACAGGACTTTAAATATTGCCATCTCTAGAAGTGTTAAGCAAGAAAGGAAGAAGGAGTGGGGATATAGATTTGTGATTTGATCAATGAAAGGAACTCTAAGGATGGAAATTTCTAATGATATAGATATTCTCAGCTTGCCATCTTAGAGTTACTGGAGTCACCAAGACATGATTAAATGACTTGTTCAGTCATACAACTAGTTTGCTTGAGAAAAAGGACTTGAATCCATATCTTTCTGATTGTAAAGTTGATATTCTATTACGGAAGTATGAAATCCTATATTTAGGGATGAAAGAAACTTTCAACATTAGAGTCCAACACCCACATTTACAAATGAGGAAACAGAGACCAAAAGAGATCAAGACTAGCCCAGGATCATATAAATTAGTGAGTGAATGAGACAAGATTTGAATCTAGAGAGTTGTTAAGCTTCCCTCTCCTCTGGCAAAAAGCAGTTTGAGGGTTTCCTTTCATTGGCCATCATGTTACATAAATATTGTTTCTTTTAATGACTGAGTGTGTGTGTGTGTGTGTGTGTGTGTGTGTGTGTGTGTGTGTGTGTGTGTGAGAGAGAGAGAGAGAGAGAGAGAGAGAGAAAGAGAGAGAGAAAGAAAGAGAGAGAAAGAGCCAATTGAGCATAAAAGTGAACAATGAAAGGAGCTGTTTTATGATTAATTGTTTCAAAAAATGGTTCAAAAGTAGTTCATCCTACTGAAAATATTAGCCCTGTCATGCTGCTAGTCCAAGGAGAGCCATACCTTGGTTTATCTCCCATGGTTGGCTACAGAATTTAGACTTGCCACAGAGTGAGTCCTGGTTACCTCCTCTTCGTTCATGAATCTAGGTCCTTTGTCTCTTCTTACATCTCCAATATTCTCTCCCCCTCCCACCCACAATTTTAAAATAACTTCTATAATTTCCTGATGTGTGTGGTAGGTAGGAAAGGAAACCTGAATGTGTAACTGTGCAAATTAGATTTACTGTAATTTTAGGATTCACTATTCCCTCCCATGTATTTAACATGAATCTCCTGTATATAACCAGATGTAAGTTGTTCACTCATAAAGATAATGACTTTAAGGATTCATTCTAGTACAGGTATTTTTAATCTTTTTTGTGTCATAGACTTCTTTGATAGTCAAAATATTGGTTTGGGTTTTTAAAAAATTTTATTTGAAAGAAATTCTAAATTCCAAATAGAAGTTAGTGAAAATAAATACATAATTTTTTACCATCCAAGTTCAAAGACTCTTCAAAATCTATCCATGTAGTTCTTCGGAGTCCTTGAATCCCAAGTTAAGAATTCCTGCTCTAGTATGATTTCCTCAAAACTTAAGGAATCAATTAATTCATCCTACCTAATAATTACCATGTTTTCTAAATAGCCTGTATCTGTAACTCTTCTCACCAAGTTGATTTTTATAAATTGTTAAAAAAATTCAAATAGTAAATCTTTGGTCAGATCATTTTTTGAAGCTTTCCCCACTGTTTTAATTTGGATGACAGTGTAGTACTTGTAAGTCTGGAGATCAGGGTCCTTGGATTCATTGGAGTGTTTTAGGCATATTCCATTGGAAGCTCTACCCAGAATCCTCCATATATTGTCACTAATTTATCTCAATCAGAGAGAGCAAAATGTTTTCTTCTCTAGACATCATTTCAGTCATTGTTCTGTTTTCTGGCCCTGGCATGAATGACACAGACTAGGCCAATTTTAATAAAAGGATTATCACTGGATATCATAACACTTCATTGGTAGCTCCCTCTTCTCCCTATTCTCTCTCCCACCCTAATCCTCACCACTAAGTCTCAAATAAGAATCTTTATCAGAGAACTCAAATATAATAAAAAAAAAAATAGACACATAGGAGGGCAGTGGTGTCTCATAGGTAAACTAAATTTAATTATAGAGGCTTGCTTCAAATTGGCATCCCACTGGCTAGAAAAGTCTATGGATTGTCTACCTTATGGTAGACATAGATAATTCTATTTTAAGATATACAAGATTTCAAGCGAAAATACTGCCTCAGAGATCCCCTGGTCTTAGCTCCTCATTTTGCTGAGGCTCAGAAAGGTGAAATGAATTGCCCATCATTATACAATGGTAAATACTTCATCAAGAATTCAAACACAGAATTTCAGGATTCCAAATCTGTTGAGACTTTTATTAATGTCTATCACCTCTGGCCCTGATTAACTTCACCAATCCTGCCTTTTTTTCCAATGCTGATTTCTTTAGACTTGTCTGTCTCCTCCTCAAATTCTTATGGAACAATTCTATTTTTGACTCTAGTTTAAGGGATCCTCCCCAAAAGGGAAATAAGGAATAAGGAAAAGAAATAAAATGGTACCCATAGTGAGAACATGAACCAGTCACATAAAGGACAATTTTATACCTATGCTGAAAGGGGAATGCTAAGTAATCAAGAATTAAAAGATGATTGTAATCTGTTGTGGAAGCTAATACACAAAATCCCTTGGGTTACTAGGAGCAGAGCTGCCCTTTGGCTATTTTGCGTTTCACCTTCACTGAATAGAATCTTATCTAAGCCAAAGTAGAGATGGGTTCTCTCTCAATAGACAACTCTTCTTGGCCAATCTGCTATTTCCTCAGCTAACGTCATTATTACTTCTGCAACTACCTAAGAAGCTTTGCTATGTTACCCTGGAAGAAATAAAATACCAGTTACCTTTTGATATCTCACTAAGCTCAAAACCAAAGGGATAGAGACAAAACTGGTAAAGATTTGCTTAGGAGCCCATCCCCTCATAGTGGACCATGCAGGAAGAAGAAAATTCCCCTTACTCTCTGAGCCTCTGGAACTCAGTCTGAGAAAGGAGATACTTTTTGATATATCTATAGCTTTTGACTCAGTAGCCATTTAAATATATGCCCATGGCCAACTAGAATGGACCTTCCATCATACATCACCAAGGATGTGCTATAAATGTTCTTTGCCTCTCAGAATATGGTTGAGTTTTTGGCATTTGTTTTCCTGAACCACAGTCCTGGAATTAGGAATATGGAAGTTAGTTCTCACCCAAGCCCACAAAGAGGGACATTTGTCTGTATACTGAAATTGGTTTTAGCACCTAATCCAACACTGTGTAAATGTATCTTTTAAAAATAATAATGGTTTGGGGTGTGTATGGGGGAAGAACATCAGTCTGAATAGCCTGTTTAAAAAGTTAATTTCCTGTTCTAACAAAGACAGGAAGAAGCAAGTCCCGGGAAAAGTGAGAAGTCTGTATTAGAAGTAACCTGCTGTTCTGCTAAGGTGGAAAAAGTTTGATAAGAGTAAATCTAAATAAAGAGGCTTATAAAGTAATTCATATCAACAAATATTTATTAAGCAGCTACTATACGCAAGGCACCATGCTAAGTTCTGAAGCAACAAAGAAAAATGAGACAGTACTGCCATTAAGTTTAACATTCTCCTGGTAGTATGGGTAGCTCATAAAACATAAAACAGATGCCTTCTATCTTTAGTTAGATGCATCAATTATAGAAAACCTTTCAAGCTACATTAATCTTAGTCTGCATAGTATCCCTGCAAATCATATGGATAGCCAGAGAAGTCTTAAGTGGACACCTTGGTTTTTGAGGGTGCAGTAAATCAAACATTGATTGATGATGTTTACTTTGGGGCTTTCTCATGACCCAGTGCTACAGAAAGGCTATGTTCCTAAGGCATCACAATAACACATCATATTTGGCCATTTTTCATATAGGAAGAACCTAATAACTTTCACTGGACTTCAAAGTAATGCTTAAAGAACCCAAGGGTTTCATGGCCTCCTCATTTGGCCCTATCTGGTGTTCCATTTTCTATGGTCCCAGTGCAATGAATGAATACAAATTTATTCCATTCGACTTACGAGGGACAGTGTGGTCCTTGTATAGTGTGCGCTGTCCCAAAGAACCACAGATGGCAGAAAAAATTAATTTGTATGGTCAAACCCTGAAGTGAAGATAAAGTAACAGAGGAAAGGAATCATGGAATCTCCAAATATCAAGGTAAAGATGTGCTCTTAACAAAAGTCATTGTTTATGGTTCAATCATAAATTTTCTTTAATCTTAAGAATTCAAATTCAGTATAAAGTTAACTATGTAGTAGATAAAGTATTCAGAAAATAAGCAGAATAGATATAAAATGCAGATATCTCAACTTGGTCTGAATTATACTTAACAGTAAGCATTTAGTTTCCAAGAAAATACTTAAATATATATTAACTTATCCAAAGAGATGTAAACCTGGGCTTCCTAACCTGGGAGACTCTAGAAATTTTCCTAGAGCTGAACATCTCTGCTAATAATCATAGCTATATTTTCCCATAAATGGTAAAGTTATTATGGGATAACTCCATAAGCCGTTAGTTTGCTAGGCACAATCCTGGGCCCATATAAATAAGCATTTGCTAAATGCTTAACATGTGTCAAGTACATAGTAAACATTGAGTATGTGAATGGACAAGACCATCTCTACTCTTGAGGAATCCCATTCTATCTAATTAGGGAGATCTGGTCAAAGTCTGGATTCTGCCATTGTAATCATTTTGTGGCCATAGAAAAGTCACTGAACCCCTCTGTGTTAAAGATTGAGAATGTCCAGAAAAGAGGAGCACTTATGTACCTGAGGGCTGCAGACATAAGCAGTTGCCGTTGATTCCCTAAGCCTATTCAGATCTCTGGAAGTAACTGCAAGATTCATTTTTAGTCATGGAGTAGTTGGAAAGTGGCATTTAAGATGAAAGAAAAAGTGGCTAGAGACCAAGTATTATAGTAGAATAATCTTAAGAGCATAAATGACTGAGCATTATTTGTGTTGAATGCTTGGGAATTAATGAGTTGCTGAGTGGAAAAATCTCTGAGTTTCAATCTTTCCTATATCCTGTCTTGTTTCCTTCTTACCTAGCAATAAAGTCTTATCTTCCCCATTCTTCCCACCCCACCCCACTCCCCGGCTGGGGTTTAGTGACTTGCCCAAGGTCACACAGCTAGGAAGTGTTAAGTGTCTGAGATCAGATTTGAACTCTGGTCCTCCTGAATTCAGGGCTGGTGCTCTATCTACTGCGCCACCTAGCTGCCCCCATCTTCCCCATTCTTAAGGGGAAAAAAGCCCCATATGTGATACTGCTATCATCCCCTATGTCTTTTCTCTCCTTCTTGGCTAAAGTGCATAAAAGTTTCTACAGAAAACATCTATACTTCATCTCTAGTCATTCTTTTCTAAGATGTTTGTACTCCAATTTCTGACTTAATCATTCAAATGAAACTGCCAAGGATCTCTTGCTTTCCAAATCTAGCGGCCTTCTCTCCATAGCCAGCCTTCTTGATCTTTTGACAGCATCTTATCCTCTTGACCTCCTGACCTTTCCTTTCTTATTACACTCCCCTCCATACACTCTATGATCCTGCTATATACTTGCTTCCTACTTCCATGGGATGCTCCCTCTCTTGACTGCATTTTCATCAACTGTTGCTCTTCTCTGGAATGCTTTCCCTCCTTCCCTCCTTCAAGATTTAGTTCAAATCTCACCTTTTGTAGAAGATCTTTCCTAATTTCCCCAACTACTAGTGCCTTCTCTTCCATCAATCAACAAAGTAAATCAGACATTAAAGAAATTTCCAATGGTCTCATCATAATGTGTAGGCAAGTCCTTAGGCAATTTTGAAAGATCCATAAGACTTTTAGTCCTTGCATGAAAGCAGAAGGTGCATACAAGAAACATCTTGTGATCGGGACAAGATCATAGGATCGTTGGTTTATAGCCCAATAGAGCTATACTTAGAGGGATCCTCATGAAAACACCTCAAAGGAAGAAAATGGATGCTCAGTACACGGATGCCTGCTATACTTCTTTGCCCTTTGCACCTTTGACTGCTAAACCTGAGCCCACTTTTCTTAGGGAACTCACGTGTAGGTAGTAGTTATAGTAGTAAATAGTATCATCTAATTATTTATTTCTCAAACTATCTGGTAGGTTCTCATGAATTATTTACTTTAATCTATTTTGATATCTTTTTCATTTTTTCATACATATATGTATATATATATAATACATATTTTTTTCATTAAAAAAATAACTCAACTTAGAGAAATACTGAGAATCATTAGGACCAGAGAACCCAGCAATAGCTCCACTGCACAAGTATTCTTACTATACCATCTTGTCAAATTCCCTTTACCAATTTAAACTATTGGTTAATTATCAGGGGGAGTACACTGGTGGAGGCTTATCAGAAACATATTAGAAATTGAATTCTGAAGAGTATAAATTAACTGACTTTCTGGAGACCCTACTTATGAATGAGAATTGGTAAATCCAGAAGGGGTGCTGTCCATCTACTTGCTAAACATTTTATTTGTACTTATTTCTATACCATCTCTTCCATTAGAATATGAGCTCCTTGAAAAACTGATGTTGTCTTTCTTTGCATATCTAATGCCTGGAACATAGTATTCACTTAGTAAATGACTATTGATTTATTTACTGACAGACTAGCTAATTAAAAGTCAATTCAATGTATGAAGTCAGTGAATAGATTAGAGCACACAGAATGAGTTAAGAAAAAATCATGAAGCTGGTCAGTCCCCTTTCTATATGGAAGACAGGTTTGAGAGAATATTGTGCAAGAGTAAACTCTAGGTTTTAGTGCCCTACACTTTCCCCCAACAAATAAAAAAAAAACACACAAATAGACCAGGGTAAGCTAGTAATGATGTGAGATTGTGCATTACTCTTGAATTCTCTTACCATGGCAGAGTCATTTTCTCAGCTCTTACTGGGTTACATTGGGAAAGGTGCCAAGGATGGGGCATAGGATGAGCTAGGGCCAATAACTTACTTGTGGTACAATTGCTAGGCAATTTAGGCCTCAGTTTCCTCATTTGTAAATTGGGATTTGTAAGTTGGGATAATAATACTTGTGCTATCTATCTCAAGAGCTTGTAAGAAAGTCATTTTGTCAACTGCAAAAGCATTACACAAATATCAACTAGTAGTTATAATAGTAAATAGTATCATCTAATTATTTATTTCTCAAACTATCTGGTGGGTTCTCATGAATTACTTACTTTAATCTATTTTGGTATCTTTTTTGTTTTTTTCATATATATATATATATATGTAAATATATATATATATATATATATATATATAATGCATATATACTTTTTTTCATTTAAAAAAATAACTCAGAGAAATACTGAGAATCATTAGGACCAGAGAACCCAGCAATAGCTCCACTGCACTATGTGATATATGTATTATGGATTAGAGCAGAGACTTTTAAACTGTGCTTTAAAGAATGTCAGTGCTATGCAAGTCATCTCTGGGAATTAATTAAAATAAAGTGTTGTCATGGCAAGTGTGTTTATTTGAGTCTACCTCGTCCATTTATAATCCCACCCAACTCCATTCCAGTTATTGGAGTTCCAGTTAGCAAAACACGATGGAGAAGGTACTGTAGCTTCCAAAGGCTGAATATTATCAAGGCATTTAGGGGGATTTTTTTAGGTCACAGGAAAGAAGGACAGAGCTTATGAATCCGATTCTTCTAGCAGGTCCTCTTAATAGAGAATAATAGCAAAAAGCAGGAGTGACAACCTGAGGCAATAATAGAAAACAAGAAAAAAGCATAGATCACCAAAGCAGCATCAGGATGTGAATGCCAAATGATCTGGCATCATTCCACCTGGTACAGAGCCTGGGGTCAGCAGCCCTAGGATTAGACAATGCTTAAAAGCTCTCTGGACTCTCTCAAGCACTTGTCATTTATATAAATGATATGAAATTATGGTTCCAACTTTATTTTTTCATTTTGAGTCTTAACACAAGTTTTCAGCATACTTGCCTTCTATCAGTCCCAAGAATCATTGTTCTATTCTGTAAATGGCCTCAGAAGAGAACTATATCAAAAAGAAATCTTAGTTTGGAAACTGTCATCCAAGTTTTGAAGTTGGGGAAGAAAAACCAAAGTCAGTGAAGTTATACTGAGCCTTATCAAAAAAAAAAGGGAGACTTGAGGAGCCAGCCATCCTTGGAGTCTCCTGTTCTTTTTGTGGTATCTACTTGGTGGTTTTAGGGAACAGTGTAGACACATATAGAGAACTCACAGTACAGTCTTTACTTTCATGTAATGAAGGTTGACTATATAACTGCCCCACAATGGAGTGAAGCAAAACCATATGTGAACTGGAGAGCCCCCCGGCCCCCATTGATTTGGGGAAAGTGTTGTTCTCTCCTGCTTTCCCTTTCACATGTCTAAATCTTCCTGGAGGAAAAATTCTACAAAGAGAGGCAGGAAGACTCTCTGGGATTGGTGGCCCTTGTCCCTCTGCAGCTGTATGTTTATGTACATGTCGGATTTGTAGGGATGCCTTATAAGTCCCCTGTTGTGATTACTTTTTAAAGAAAGGTAAATTGTTGAGTGTTGGCACTATGGGTTATATTGTTATCATTGCACATTCTCTTTTCATCCTTCAATGTGTAAATTTTCCTTCCCTTTGTCTTGCTGTACATTTATACCTCTAAATCTGAGCTTATCCAAACATTTATGCAAGCCCTGGAGTTTGAATAATTTGCTACTCGACCAAAAGTATCACGTTTTGGAAGCTCTGGAAACTTCTGTCCACTAACAGACCCATGTCTTAAGTGGTTTTCTTTTTCATTTAATTAATGTGCCCATTTATTCATGAAGGGCTCTCAGGGTCCGAGTTAGGTTGAAAAGGTTTAATATATTTTTGTTCCTTTCCCAGCAACCTCAAAATGACTGTATACTCCCTTGTGCCCTTAGGAGCCCCTGGGCATTCAGCTTATGTCTCCCCTTCATGTTGGGAAGCAAAACTCTCTGTTGGAAACATAGGAAAAAACTTTTTCCTCCACCCTTTCCTCCCTGCATCCATCCCTTTCATTTATATTGGCCCTAAGGGAGAATCAGCTTCCTCCTGGCTGTGGCCACAAACAGAACACCTCCTTCTGACACACACAGAAGGTCACATCACACAGTGCTAGTTTCTTCAGTTGGCAGGAAGGTCTTTCTTTATATACATTTATGCCTACCTGCAAATCCCAGCCAGGACCACTCATCCTCAGGGAATGGACGATCGGGAAAATATACAAATGTGGAAGGACTACAAGCCTCCTGGGTTTCAGTATGCAAGGGAGGAAACCAAATTTTTTTTCCCCTCCTACTCCACTCATAAACCTCTCTGACAAATTAGGTAGAGTGGGGCTCAGTCACTCCTGAAAACTTCAGGGTCAAAGTCATAAGCGCCAAACTCAACTCAGAGGCAACACTTTATTTCTGAGAGACATTTATTTCATCACCAAATTTGCTGCCTAGATCCAGATGCAAATTCTTCATTAAAAAGTATTCTGGCCCTATCATTTTCCTTCTAGTTCATCGGGAGATGTCAGTTTGTTTTTGCTGATCAGTTCTCAAACGCCAAGAGTCTGGCCTGATGAGTTGAGCTGTAGTGAGAGAACCTTCTTTAAGGATTAAGATTATTTATAGACTAGTACAAATGGCAGCAGTCAGCCAGACTCAAGTGGGAGAACCTGAGCCCCAAACTGGAGTCAAGAGCAGTCATACTGGATCCCAGGAAATATAAAAAGGAGCTCCCTAAATGAAATTGCCAAAATAAGTAGAGCCATACGAAGTGGAAGAAGACAACAAGCATTTATTTAAACACTTACTGTGTGCTAGGACCCATGTGAGGTGCTTTATAAATATGATGTCATTTTTTCCCTCCACAACCCTGAGACTTAGAGTGTTATTATCTGCATTTTAAAGTTGAGTAAACTGAAATAGAAGTGACTTGCCCAGCCTACACAGCTGGTAGGTATCTAAGAGTTTTTAGAGGGTCCCTAATTCCAAATTCACTAGTCTATCCCACGATCCCTCTTTTTCTGAAATCATAAATTGGTTCATAAAAAGACAAGTTAAGTAAAAAACTATGGGGATGATTAGTTTTAGAGGAACAATATCATACGTGAGTGATGGTACTAACAAAATTATATGATGGAGTTTCTCCATGTTAGCTGGGGGGGGGGGCGGTTCATTATGATAAATTAACAACTTCCTTGTGAAATGATGTTGATCAGGCTATGTTCTGTAGAGTATATCCATGGTCACCCTTGCCCCAGATCCACAAATTTAGCTTGACATCCCAGAAATTAATTTGGCATGACTAATCATGTTAGAGGGTGATGAGCCAGAAGTAGAAAATGTCTGCTCTTTGTAAAACTGTGTATATCTGTGGGCATACTGATTTTTTGAATGAACAGGAGAAAAATTAGAAGTGCTATTAATGAAAAGTATTTCTAGTCTCATGAGAATAAACAATTTGAGGTGAAGGCTTAGGAAGAGAAGGAGAAAGAGAATGAGAAAAAGGTGGCATTCTTAGAACTTGTGTGTGTGTGTGTGTGTGTGTGAGAGAGAGAGAGAGAGAGAGAGAGAGAGAGAGAGACAGAGAGAGAGAGGGGGGGGGAGGGAGGGAGGAGGAAAAAGAAAGAAAGAAGGAGGGAGGGGAAGAGAGAGAGAAAGAAACAGGAAGAGGAAGAGGAAAAAGAAAAGGGAGAAGGAGAGGGAGACAGACAACAGAGAGAGACAGGGAGAGGGAGAGAAAGAACAATGGAGGGAGGAAAGGAGGGAAAAGTTTTTGATAATTTACCATCAATGAATGAGATTTGTGAATTAGAAATTCATATGAAATCAACAGAGGATAGATTAGGGTCAAACTATACTCTGGACAGTATCTGGTGGACCATGTGCATTTGTTGATAGTGAACAATGACTTGGGAATCAAAATATATATTTTAGTTCTATTGCCTGGGCACGTAAGGCTTTTCTGTTCTGGTTTCCATAGCTTGTGAGTGAATGTGAATCCCTTGTGAAAACTAGGAGACAGCTGTAAATTATCCTGGAGTCCAGGGAATGTCACATGATACAAATTCAAAGAATTCTTTTATTGTAAGCCTGGAAAGCAGCATGATATAGGGGAAGAAGTAATTAATGAATTTGGGATCAGAGAATCTAATTCCAAATCCCACTCCTGCCATTATGATTTTTTAGGCAAGTCACTTAAATTTTCTGTTCTCAGTTTCCTCCTCTGTAGAATGAGTTCATTGGATTAGATGGCCTAATTACCTTTCAGTTCTCAATTTGATTTTATGGTGCTATAACCTGGCCTTTCAATAACTGCAAGGAGCAAGGGACAGGCAATCATTTCCTCACTCAGAACCCGTAAAGAACAATTTTAATCTAAGTTAATTTTAAAAAGAAGATACTGTCATATTCTTCAGTATAAGTAAATTATACCTTATGTGTAAGTTAGCTATTTAATCCCTAAACTTTGTCACTTCTCTAGAACGGAGAACAATAAGTTAGCAAACATTTTTGTTTTTGAAGAAATGCACATCATAATAAAAAAAAACAATGGATGGTTTTTAATAACCTAATTTGAATCCTAGCACAAGGTTTTAATAACATACAGATGTGAGCCTGATAGTGTCCCTTTAAATCACCCTGTGATAATGAAACATCAAAGAGAAACAAATATATTCTCCCCTCAGGGACCTTTGAACCAAATGTTAAAAATAATTTCTTGGTCATTTTTATGTGGTTAAATATGAAAACAATATGAGAGACCTCAGTTTTATTTCTCACATAAACATTTTTCAGTGTGGAGAAAGCTTTGGCCGGGACCATCTCACGTCTAACACCTGACACCTGTGTGAACAGAAACATTCTTCAGTTGTGAAGGGAAGGCATGCAGCTGTGTCTATGTCCATGCAATGACTGAATTAATCACACACTATATCAATAGCTGGCTTTCTCTCCTGTCTCTTCACATATCTTAACACCGGAGACGGGAATCTCCACTGGGAAAATGACTCTGTCCTTTGCTTTCCGTTGCCCAGGATCCAATTGGATTTATGGCAGTATCCCCAGAAGGATTAACTTACTAGAGTTAGTGTGGTACTCTGTCCTCAGGCAGATTTCTTCCTTTCCCCACTAAGTTTGGCAATGACATCCCTGATGATGTGAAAAAGATTTAAAAGGCCGTTGGGCAAACTTTTCTTGAGTCCTGGACTAGGCACTGAGGATTCAAAGACAGAAACAAAAATCTTTGGTATTAAGGTGCTAATGTTCTTTGGGGGGAAAAGCATGCACACAGATCAGTGCATATAAAATACATTCATAGTAAACACAAAGGAATTAGAGGAGGTAGGTGGTACAGTGGAAAGAGTGCTGGGTCTGGATTCAGGAAGGCCTGAGTTCAAATCCAATCAGACATTTGTTAGCTGGGTGACTGTGAGCAAGTGATTTAACCTCTGTTTACCTCAGTTTCCTTATCTGTAAAATGGGAATAATTCTAGTATCTACCTCACAGGGTTGTTGTGAGGATCAAATAGTATAATAATTGTAAAATACTTATTATAGTGCCAGGTACATAATGGGTGCCATGTAATCATTAGCTGATATTGTTATTATTATTATTTGGGGTGGGGAAATAAAAAATCCTAGTACATGATGAAATTGTTAAGGCTTCCTGCAAGGCCATTTAGTTGATGCAATGGATAGAGTACCAGATCTTGAATTAGGAAGAGGTCTGAGTTCAAATTTGACTTCCTCAAAAAAAAAAACAAACAAAAAAATTAAAATAAAAAAGAATTTGTAATTAAACCAACCTTTGAAAGAATATAGGAATTCCTCCTGGTAGAGGTGACTAAGAATAGCAAACTGGACACATCTGACAATCAGTCTCAAGGTACACAATGTTGTAAAAGAGACCAGTTTAGATGGAACACAGAAGGAGAAATGTGAGCTCACCCTGCAAAGATCATCTACATTCAGATGGTGAAGGGCTTTAAGTGGCAAATGTGGGATCTTGTGCTTTTTATCCTAGAGATAAGAAGCTATAGAAGGTTCTAAAGCAGAAAATTGACTTGGTCACACAATCAGTAAACATTTATGAAGCATTCACTATGTGCTCACTATATGCTTGAGAAATACTAATTTTACAACTTCATGCAAAATGAGCTGGAGCGACCTGAATGATACTTGTAATAACCTGTTGTCCATTCCTCCCTTCTCTTCTGAGAGAAATTTTTTAGGAGAGATCAAAATCTTCAGAGCCTAGAAATTTAATGAGCTTAAACCTTTATGCATAGAAAGTAGGGGAACAGAAATTCAGGCTTCCCTAGAAGCATCCACAGGCACAAAAAAAAAAAAAAAATTAATGCAGACCAGAAGAGAAAGAGGCAATGGGGCTGTTCCTGGGTTTCAAGCCTTCTGCCTGATTTTTTTACTCCCAGTCCCAGGCATGTAGGCAGATATAAATTTGCACAGAATTCCAAGCCCTGTTGAATATGGTGAGAGCCAGAATGTCTGTGGTGATGGAAGGAAAGAGATCATGAAGGAGGGACTGGAACTGGGGATTTAAGAACTGACATGAATGATGACATTTCTCCTCCAAAGTTCATGTCTTTGAAATGAAAAAGAAGACTGTTTGAAAATAAATTCCTAGGCAGTTAGGTTTCTGTTCTCAGTAGAGACCAGCAGATTTGAAACTACTCAAGAGAATTCTGAAGGAAAAAGAGTTCTTACATTGTATTGAGTTCAGCAAGGAATGTTGCAGCTTCTTGTCATTAGAGATAGATGGAAGAACAAGAGTTGAGTTAGAAGCAATTTAGGGCACCTACTCCACGAAAATATGAAGGGTTAAGATCTAAGTGAAGTCCATAGACTTTTAAGTGAAAGAAAGGCTCAGAGGATAATGGAGGTGTAGAAAACTCTGTGAAGGAAGTAGTACTTGAATGGGTTCTTTCTTGAATGGTAGGGAACCTTCAAAGAGACAGAAAGTCAGGAGATCACATTTTGGGTGGATACCAGATACCAGATACCAGAAGAGGAAATGAGTAAGATGTATTGTAGGAACAAATAGTTAAGCAGCTCAAATTGAGAATAGGGGTTTGTTTTGGTTTTTTTATAACAGAATAGTGAGAAATCATTTAGAAAAAAAAGTCAGAGCAAGATTGTAAAGGGCATTTCAGGTTCTTGAAGACTGAATATCCTAAGTCCTTCAATAACTAAAAGGAAGAAGACTGAGACATAAGGACAGCAATCATAATAACTCACACTTCTATTGCATTTTAAAGTTAAAGTCTGTGAGATGGATTAGTATATCATTACCCCCTTTTTACAGAAGATGAAACTGAGACTCAGAGACATCAACTAATAAGTAGTAGAGCTGATATTCACAGTAAGTCTCCTGACACAAAATTCAGAGCTCTTTCTACTACCCTAATCACTTCCTAAAGGATTTATTGAAAATCAACCATAAGAAAAGTCTTTATTCTTGATAGGTTTGTAAATCGGTTTCTCCTTCCATAGATCAAGAATCAGCATAAAGTGACTTGCCCAGGATCACACAGCTACATTTGAATTTGGGTTTTCCTGACTCCAAGCCACTGACAATATCCATGTTGTCACTAGCAGTCCTTTCAAGGTAGAGTCAAAAACCAGCAGCACAAAAAGGTTATCATCTGCAAGGATTGTAACCATAAAAATAATTTAAAAGATAAGTTACATAAATGGTGTGCTAGAAACAGTGCTGGAGTCATGAAAACCTGGGTTCAACTCATGCCTTAGACAATTAGCTGTGCAAGCCATTTAAACTTTGCTTCAGTTTCTCAACTATAAAACTAGCAAGCTAGACCTGCTCATCTCTAGAGTCCTCTCCAGCTTTAAATCTTAGTTTACTTTCATTTTTATCTTCTGCCTTCCCATCAGAAATCAAACTCTTGCTACATGTGACACATCTTTAACCTCCCTAATAAAGCCAAAAAAACTATATAGATATCAGAAAAAGTTTTAAAAGTCCTATTTCTACTGATAATTGAACTATCTCACACACACACACACACACACACACACACACACACACACACACACACACATAATTTCAGCTTGTTTCCCATGACATTATGTACCATTTTCACTTTCTGTGATTTTTGTCTTTTAAAAAATAATTAACAATTATTCTGCTTTTTTCTTTTCTTTCTTTCTTTGATCTCCACCTTTAGGTTTTAGGGACCCTCTAATCTATCTGTTCTTGGAAATAGTTTGGTGAGGTATAAGAGGATCTGGCTGCTGATAATTTCCCTCTAGGGACTTCTCTCCTCATTTTCTCTTGCTGCTCCCTAAGTTGAGCCCTCTGCTGTTGTCAGACTGATCTCTTCATCATCTCCTTGTCCATCCCTAACCTTGGGAAATCTAAAATATGAAATCTAGCTGGAGGAGACCCAGAGTTCATCAGGACCAAGAGGTCCCTGAATATGCATCCCTTCCCCAACCCTCCTACCAAGTGGTCACCCAGCCTCTAGTTAGATACTACTACTCCCTTCTGTACTACTCCCATCCTTCATCAAGCCTGAATCCTCCCCTGGAACTTCGGCCTCTTGTTCCTCATTCCACCCTCTAGAGATGAGAGCTGAATCCTTTCCCTGTCAGGATAGTTTACATTAAATACTTGACAAAGGCTATAATTGTCCCTTCTAACATTTTATTTCTCCTAGTTGAGGTTCCTCGGTTCCTTCAAGGATTCCTTTTTATGGAATGACTTACAAGCCTCACCCCATCCTGGCTAGCCACTTCTGGATCCTCTCCCACTTGTATATATTCCTCCTAAAAGTGTAATAATGTACAATGTTCCAGATATTATGGCACCAAAGTAGAATGTTGAAAATAGGTTGAAAATGCAATGGATTTGGAGTCAGAGAACTGAGTTTAAATCTCACTTTGGCTTCTCCATATATGGCATTAGGGCACTTGATTAAACCTCGGAGGGTCTCAGTTGCCTCAACTATAAAAATGAGAAGATTGGATAACCTTCTAGTTCTGCCTCCTTTGTTCCAAATACTGTTATAATGAAGTCTGAGACCGTTGTCTACACTATTGATTCAAAGAAAGCTTTTGGGTTCACTAAAACCCTCAGATCTGTTTTTGTCAGAATGTCTAGCTATGCCATTTTTATTCCATACTTGTAAATTTGATTTTTTTTCATGCAAGGGAAATCTGTATTCCCCTCCACTCTCTCCTCCAATTATAGAAATACTACCCTTTCTTTAGAGTTCCCCTTAATATCCATCTCATGCAACAAGCTTTTTCTTTCCATAGTAGTCTTCACTGATTTCCTGTCCCCTGAATTGCTGGCACACTTAGTCTGCTAACATACAGTTTACTTATTAATTATAGGTCTCCTCTTTCTGCATTTCTACACTGAGTGAGTCAGACAAGATGATATTAAGGCCCTAAAATTCCATTTCTGTGATAATAACATTTTATGGGTTTTGTCTTCTCAAAGAGATTGTAAGCTCCTGGTGGGCAGAAACCACATCTTATACTTTTATATCTCCCACAGTGCCTCATTCATCACTGAGCACATTGTATTTTAAATAAATTATAGACTCAGAGGAGTCACCAATTATCTACTTCAGTTAATCCAACCAATCCTCTTTCAAATCCTTGCTCAGAATTCACTCACTTGAGGACCCCTTCCCTTACTAATGCCATAGCACTCTGCTCTTTTTCTCCCCTATTCCCATAGCATCCATGTATTCTATTTTCTGTGTTCTGCCTTATTTAATGTCACACTAGTTAACATGTTACTTTATCAGTGCTCTTAGACAAGAACCCATCTTCGATTTCCTTTTTATGTTCTATAACCTACTCTGCATAGTCTCAGAAAAATGTTGCCTGACTTGTTACCTGCTTTCTAAACTTAGAGGAATTACAATGAAAACAAATGACTTATAAGCATTTTCAAAACAATCTAAGGCTACTAGGCAATAATAGTAAGAGAAGGCTGTACACAAGCCAATGTTTCATGCTGACTTGACTCAGAAAAGGAAAACCTAAATAGGAACCAAGAAATGTATGTTCATGGTGGTGTGTTTTTTTCTTCCAAACAAAAATACTATTTAAAAATTTTTTGGATAAAGAAATGGGCTTTTATTCTCACCCAGGAGCCAAAGGCAAGGAAAAGTTCTTGAGATGTGAGAGCTGTTAAGCTGTGACCCGCCAATAGAAATAATGGTCATTTATATCAATAACAAGTGATGAGTTTCTGGAGGCTATGGTCTCTCTGAAGGCAAAAAAACTTGGCAGCTCACATAATGAACCCTGCATCCAAAGAGATCTGTCCCAGAAGGACTAAAATTCCTCCTTTTGTACACCTAACTCAGACATGTCCCACTGAGAGATGTCAGCTGCTGAAAGTACTTGGTGCCCATGCTAACTCTGATCAGTGTCTTTATAGGAAATCAAGAGACTCATCCCCAGAGAAATTCTCAGAGACCACATTTTGACTTTGCTTAATGGGCTGCCAAGTGACCCAGCTTCTTTACAAAAACAACAAGAGCAAGCGTATTCAACAGATTCAATGGTCAGATTGTGTTGGTAGGAAACAGCAATTGGAAGCTGGTTTTAAGATTATAGAATTTGGAGCTGGGAGGAGGCTTAGAGCTCAGCTGCCTCACCTTACTCATAGGAAGCTAGACCTCAGATAGGGGGAAGAATTGACAGAGGTCACATGTGAGAAAGTAGCAAAGACAGAATTCTCCTGAGTGCTGATTCAGATTGCTTTTTTCCATCATGACACTGGCAGGGCAGTGGTATATAAGGGTTTTATTTGGATCCAGATGTTAGCCAAACAGAGATACAGAAGACAATAGGTGAAGATGAATAAGACCAGAAACTAGAAATTGGTGAAGGAAGAAGTATCTATGGTAATATTATTTGGGAGACTCCTAGGAACCCTACTCCCCTCACCCACAAAATCTTCTCCTTTGGAAGACAAAAAAAAGTTTGAACTTTACTCTTAAGGAAGAGACTTAAAATTCACAATAAAGAAAAAAACAATATAAAATCATTTCCTTAAATCGAGTTTTTATATTAAAGATTATCACATATCTCCCAAAAAAGGTATATTCCTAAGGTAATGTATATATTCTTGGTAGCCTAGGTGAGCCAGAAGGAACAAGGAAGGATTAGGGTAGGATGCCCACAACTTTGGTAAATGAGAATAGGAAAGTGTATATGGCTAATGAAAAACCTCTGGAAGCCCGTGATTGCATAAAACTCTTTTCAAACCTGGGTCATTGATATTTCTGCTCTTACATCTGCCATGATCTTCTAGGCTAAGTTTTGGAGTTTTTCGATTTTTCAGAACCAGGTAGTAAGTAGCCAAGGCTCTGAAAATCTCAAGTGAGGGGCAGTTGGGTGGCTCAATAGTTATAGTGCTGGGATTAGAGTCAAGAAGACTCATCTTCCTGAATTCAAATCTGGCTTCAGACACTTCTTAGTTGTATGACCCTGGCAAATTACTTAACCCTATTTGCCTCAGTTTCCTCATCTGTAAAATGAGCTGGAAAAATAAATAGCAAAACACCCTAACATCTCTAAACCCTAAGTGGTGTCACATAGAGTTGGATATAACTGAAAAATTATTGAAAAAAAATGGATTTCTCCAGAACTGAGCCTTGAAGCTGAGCTTCATCCTTATCATTTTCATTTCTGAAGTCAGATCAAGAGGAAAAAACAGAATGGTGTTTGTTTTGTTTTTCTTTCTAGTCTTTCATTTCTCCTTCGCTGGCTTCCTCAAGCCACAGCTATTTGAAACAAACACATTTAGGTTCTCAGCTTGACTGGTCTTTTCAGATAATAAGACTCTCCTTCTCTTCACTTATTTTCCCCCTCAAAGAACTAATGTATTTAGCAGACTTCATTTCAGTTACATTATCCAGTACCAGGTAGTGATGATATTTATACATAAGACAGAGCTACAATTCTGGGCCACAAAAAAAAAAAAATTGAAGCGATTTGGAGACAACTTTTTACTTTGAAGCAAAAAAAAGCACAGATTTTTTTATCTTCCTGAGACAAGAGGCTGGAGAGCAGGAGGGGCTGTCCTGATCTGGGATTCATAACTAGGTGCCCCTGTGTGCCCATCCCCTGAAATTGAATCCATTTCATCATCAAAGAAGAGGTAGTTTGTATCTTTCTTAGCAAAAATGGGGATGGTAGTGATAATTATTTAGGGTTTTAAAGTCAGTATACACGATTGCTATTATCATCTGTTAAGATTCAAATATTAGGAAAGACTAGGGTGGTAAGAGCAGGGAATTTGATAGGAGGCCAGTTCCATTCTTGCCCAATTTGCACAAGTTCATATTTGGGAGTTTTATTCTTTAACAGAGACGCAGTCCTGTGATGACAGGTTTGGGAAACCTCTCCACAGCACATTCAGGCTTCCTCTTTCTCTGATCTCTCCTTAGGTGGGAGATTGGCAAGTGGAGTCAATGTAGTTTAACCTGTGGAGTCGGCCTCCAGACCCGCGATGTTTTCTGCTCCCACCTACTTTCCAGAGAGATGAACGAGACTGTGGTACTGGCAGATGAGCTGTGCCATAAGCCCAAGCCCATTGTCGTACAAGCTTGCAACCGTTTCAACTGCCCACCAGCCTGGTACCCTGACAAATGGCAACAGGTGAGAGCCACTGTTTGTATTTGCTGTGGATGGGAGACTTGCTTGATATGCTGTCTTTCCTGCATTATTTAGAATTAGGTGGTTGCTGAATGTATCTAGATCTGTCTCTCAAATAAGAGTGTTTGACTCCTCTGATAAAATAAGAAAACATAGCGAAACACAATAACTACCTTCTCTTTTCTGAAAGGATGACGTGTGGAAGAAGTTTTGATCCCATTGAGTTGACCATAGGGAAATAACAAAAAATAATCGATGGAAATTATAGAAAAGAAAATCTTCCTACCAAGTAGAACTATTCAGAAGTGGGATGGGTTGCCTTGGAAGTTTCCCTTCACCAGAGGTCTTCAATCCAAAGCCAAATTACCACATATGGCGTATGGGAGATACTTGTCCAGATATGGGTTGTGCTCTAGCACTAGATGACCTTTTAAATTCTGTGATTCTTTGAAGCTGTGCTGTTGACCCCACATTGGCAAAGCATTCATTTGATTTTTTTAGGGTTGGTGATAAATTCGTGTTGATCTACATATACTATTATATACATACATATTGGAATCAATACAATACAACAGTTAGGGTCCATAGTATGATAAATAAGCATTTAATAGCAGAAATTGCCAGAGGAATCCCCAAAGAACCAAGGATTTTATTTTTAGTGGACGTAGAAGTTGAAAGACTTATAGGGATTGTATGATAGCTATACTTCTTCCAGGATCAATCAATAATTATGCTGTTATTTTAATTCTAGTATTGAGAGTAGGAACCTCCACCAAAGCCTTTATTTGATGTTCTTCATGAATTGTTATTCATCATTCAATGGCCAACCTTACAGGCCTGAAATTCTTTAAATTTAGTTAGACTGGCTCTTAGAAAACAACATTACTGGTTTACACTTCAGACCATTCCATTTTGGTAGAACCTCTCAGAGTTTGAGAGCCATTGGCATAAGTTTTGAGAATTCAAGGTAATGTTTACATTTCATTGAAGAATCAAAAAAAGTGGAGGATTCATACTCAAGAATTTTTATTTTATAATTGGGGTACCTCCTCTTCTAAAACAGGTTATAGATTTTTTTTTTTGCTTTAATAAGTTGCTGTGACTGAAAAAATTCATCACCCAGCAAAGATTAATATTTATTCAAGAATTATGTTATGTCATTTGAATTAGTGTTTATGATAGAAGAAAAATGCAAAAGGATTGGGAGATCATAAATTTAGAGCTGCAACTTTGGCAGCTAGGTGGCCCAGTGGATAGAGCACTGGATAGAGATAGGAAGATCTGGTTTAAATTTAGCAATAAATTTGATACTAACTATATGACCCTGGGAAAGTCATTTTACTCTGTTTGCCACAGTTTCCTCATCTGTAAAATGAGCTGGAGAAGGAAAAACCACTCTAGTGTCTTCATGAAGAAAACCTCAAATGGGAACACAAAGATTTGTGCATGATAAAACAGCTGAACAACAAAAATTCAAATACTATCATAATGCAGATGAGAAAACTGAGTTTGAAAAAGTTTAAGGGACTTTAGGAAAGCCAGACTGAAAGCACCATCCTTTACTTTCCATTCTCTTTAATATGCAATCCATTTCTTGCCTTCCTAATTCCAACTGCTCACCGTATCTCATACTTTTCTCTCCTTGTATGAGTTATCACAATAATCTCCTAATTATTCTTTTGGACTCGAATCTCTCTCCTCTTTAATTCCTCTTTGCACCATTGCTAAATTGATATTTCTAAAGACCAAGTCCAGTCATGTATAGCCCAAAACACTTCAGTGGTTCCTTAATACCTCTGTGACCCAATATAAGCATCTCTGTCTGGTTTCTGTCTTTTCAAGAATATTACAGATTAGTCTCTTCTATACACATGATAGTCTAGCTAATCTGACATACTTGCTGTTTATCTGTCTCTTATTTCCTTAACTCTGTTACCCACTCTTGGAATGTTCTTCCTCTTCACCTCTGCTTCTTGGAATCACTGGCTTTCTTCAAATGTCAGCCCAAATGATACCTCTTCCATAAAGCCTTTCTTGATTGTCTCAGTTGCTAGAGCCTCACATGATTTATAATTGGTTTTTATACATTCTATGTGGTTTCCCTCAATGGAATATAAGCTTCTTGATGATAGATACTATTTATTTTTACCTTTATATTCTCAGGACCTAACAGTGTTTGATGCATAGTACATTCTTAAGAATTTTTGAATGATCAGTTTGATTTGGCTTTTATCAATTGATTGATTGGAGCACATAGGACTATGTGTATAGATTTATTTATTTACAGGGCAGAAAGAGTTCGACTTCCTCTCTTTTACAGATGAGGAATCTAAGGGCCAGAGTTATTATGGTACTTTCCAAGTCATTCCAAGAGAGAATACTTCATTCACAAAGATAGCAAAGGTCTCAAATCAAATACCTTACTACCTATAGAGAACCCCCTCCAAACTTTTCAAATATTCACCATTGATTTATGTCAGAGGCAGAAGAAACTATAAAGACTCGGTAGAGATTATGAAGCCTTGGGTGAAGGGCTTGGAGATGTGAATATTGCTTCTATTACTTACTTCCAATGGAAGATGATTATATTAGAAAGATATGGACAATAAACAGCAGGCTAAGAAGATCATGTCAAAGAATAGAGTTTGCTTTTCTGAACTAATTTACAAAATTCAATAGTGGTGGGTTCTTAGCCAGAGACAGAGTGCAAATGGGACATGGCACATTAAAGTGCCAATGAATAATATCTTTACTTGGAAACTTGCTGAACTAATCAGGAGGACTTTAAATAAAATGAAAATTCATGCAGATAAAGAAGAGTCCCTAGACACGATGAGTAAACCAGATGTCATAGAGAGCTAGTGATTCTGAGAGACAGGGATGAAGAAGGGGATACATTCTAGGAAGTATAACTCAAGAGAAAATAATAGTAATGGAAATGTCCAAGGAGGCACATGACAGGAATAGAAATTATTGAAAAAATGAACACAAGATTTTAAGAGAAAGAAACCTCTAGGTTTCACAAATCTTTGTAAGGTGCTATTCATAAGTTACATTTATTAATGGAAGGACATGTCTTATTCAGGAAGAAGTATATTACACCCTGTGTCCAGATACTTTTAGTCTCAGGTTCCATGACCTTTAAGGAAGGAAAGCTAGATAGAAAATATTTGAGTCAGAAGAAAGGGAAGAAAAATATAGAAATTATTCTTACAACATTTTATTTTTTAAATTTATTTTATTTTTGTTTATAAAATAAAACAAGCATTTCTATAACATTGTATAGTAAAAAAAAAAAAGATGATTGTACATGAAACTGCACATCTATGTATAACTTACTATTATTCTTAACAGCATTATATCATGGATTTTATCAACAGCTGGAAGATATTGATGGCAAATTTCTCTTGGAAACCCCCAAATTTCCAGAAGGCAGAATGTATTCTTATTTGGAGACTTCCATTCAATCTAACAAACATTTATTAATCCTCTCCCATGGGAGAGGCATTTGGGATAGGCCTTGGGTGATATAAAAACAAAAATAAGAGTCCTTGCCCTGTAGGAGCTTATATTTTATCAAAATAAACTGTTCATGTGTGTATTTTATAAATTTTAAATTCATGCAAAGAAATGCAAAGTAATTTTGGTAAAGGCAACAGCACTGCATTTGGAGTATTCAGAAAGGTGCCCCTTGAGTCAAGTTTTGAAGGAACATAGTGATGCTAAGGAGCAGAGATGAAGAGGAAGCATATGCTAGCTTAGAACTAGGAAACAGCAGAGCCCTGATATAAAAATAAGAGAGGGCATGTTATGTGGGAGAAACAGTAAGAATACAAGTTTGGCTGGAATATAGAGTGCATGAGAAGTGATATGTATGAAGTCTGGACAGGTAGATTGGAGCTAGATTGTTAAGGGTTGCCAAATGAAGGGAGGTATTTTTTGCTAATTTTTTTTATTTGCTATTTGAAGCAATATGTACCTTGGAAGTTTCCTAAGCTGAGAAATGACTTAGATATAACAGTGATTTGACTATTACTTTGGCAACTGTGTAAGGCTATGAGAGAGATTAAAATCAGGGACACCTTTTAGGAAACTATTACAGGTGAGAGATGATATAAATGGTATAATCTAGAGTATCAGGCTTGTGATTGAAAAGCAAGATAGTGAAGTGAGAGCCAGTACAAAAGGAGGATGATTAAGACTTGAAAACTGATTGGATGTAGAGAAGAAAAGACACTGAAGCTTGGAGAATGATTGAATTTGTACTAGGGAAGTTATAAGTGACAGAGGTTAGTAAAGAGAACATGAATTCTGCTATCATTATGTTGAGTTTGAAATATTTATAGAATACAGGTTTGAAAATGTCCAGTAAACATTTAGTAAGGTAGAGTTAAAGTTCAGAAGAGAGACCAAAGAAAGTCATTTGGATCTGGGAATCTTCTGGGTAGAAATGAAAATTAAATGCACAGGCCCTGATGAGATCAGAGGTCGAGGAGATGAAAAAAGACAGGAGAAAAGAGTCCAGGACAGAACCCTGGGGTTAACACAAAATCAGATCATTTTAGCTTTTACAGGTCCTCAGTAACTTTCCAGAAAATTTGTTCAGCAAAGTTAGCTTCCTCAGACTATTTCATTAAAACTAAGAGAAAACAAGCCATTATGTGATGTGTTTGGCAGAGTAAGTCAACAGTAACCGTGAAGCAATTCTCAGCTAATTGGCTCTTATCTCAGGACACTAGTGCAGTAGATTGGAGTGCTGACATTCTTTTATTCACACCACAGCTGTTAACAACACTCTTGTTTTGGAGCTTTGGATTTCACCACGATACCTCTTACAACAGCGGTGTGTGGTATACAACTCACAACAAGCTTTTGCATTTATCTGCTTTTACACTTCTCGTGATCCAGAGAGTAGTCTTTTAAGCTTCTCTTCACACTCAGGCTACAATTTCTTTCTTTTTTTTGACTTGTGCAAAGGAACAGGAAAAAAGTCTGGGAGATGTCTGAAAGGTCCATTTAAAATATGACAGACAACTGCTCTGCTGAGTGCTGAGTTTTCACTGGGACAAAAGCCACATCTCAGTGTTTGGTCAGACAAAAGTGTGATCAGGGCAATCCGTGTGTGGTTTTCCCAGAGAAAAAAACAGTGTAAATTGTATGGATCACCATCTGTCAAATGTTAATGTCACTTCCTTTGTTTTCTTTGAAGCCCATACTTGACAAATGGCAAATATCCAACATTTACTCATACTTGGATGGGAGGGAGAAAGAAGGATGTCTAAAACACAAACCTGTCTTAGGAATAATTAAAAGTATATGATGCAGAACTGTAATTTTGGCTTGGGTAGCTGTCTGGTCTTTCTTTGTTTCTATTATTCCCTGCATTCATTCTTTCCCACTTTTGTTTCATCTTCTAGTTCTGAATGATGGCCCATGTCTTCTTAGTCCCACCATATTGCAAATCTATCTTGAGATTTTTTTCTTTTGTTTTTGTAGAGATTAAAATATTTTATTTAGTATATTTATTTTTAAAAATTATTTATTCAAAATATTTATTTATTAATATATTTATCATATTAGTAGTTTAGTTTCTCATAAGCATGGCATGTTTTATTCTTTTTACTTTTATCTCCAGTGCTCAGGACATAGTAGGCATTTACTTTCTTCTTTACTGTCAATTTTTTTCCATCATAATGACAATCCCTGAAATGGAAAATTATAAGTTTAAATTTTGGTCTTCCCCTGCTTTTGTTCTTCCTCATATCCAACTAGTCACCAAGTCCATTCAACTTTTCCTTTCCAGTGTCTTTCTCTTTCTTTTATCCCCTCTTTTCTATTTCTGATATATAGTGTATATTTATATAGTATAATCATAACAAAAGTATAAAATTATAACAAATATAGTCTATATGTTTTCTATTTAATTTCTTCTGAAGATTAATTTTTTCTTAATACCTGCTTTGATCATGTTACTTCCCTGCTCAAAAATCTTCAGTGGCTCCCCATTATCTATGTTATAAAGTTAAGATTTTTAACTTTAACTTGAGACCCTAGAGGGCCTTGAGGGAATGTGGAATAGTGGAAAGAATATTAGATAGGAAGACAGATGACATAGGTTTAAATCCTGGTTCTTTTACTTAGCTACATGTATGATCTTGTTAGGCAGTGAAAGAAGATGACAACAAGAACACTTATTAAGCACTTAACTATGTGTCAGGCATTGGCAAAAAGAAAGACAAAGAACTTTTTTGTTTGTTTGTTTGTTTTGTTTTGTTTTTAATATTTTAATAGTTTTTATTTACCAGATATATGCATGGGTAATTTTACAACACTGACAATTGCCAAACCTTTTAAGGAACTTACATTCTAATAGAGGAAGACAATGAAAAGGAACTGAAAAGGTGGAGTAGGAGAAAAGGAGGAGTATCTGAGCCAGGGGCACAGTAACAAAGTTTATAAAGTAAGACCAACCAGGAGAGGAATGAAGAATGGATGGGTGGGCCATTGCCCAAAGTGGAAAATTGGAGAAGGGAGCCAGCATGGTGGAAAAAATATTTCAGGGTAAAAAGATTCCAGGTGTTGAAGAAAGTTCCAGAGAAAACTTGAGTCATGGCAACAGAGTTTGTAGAGTCAGAACATAGCTGGGAGAACAATTCAGAAAACTGTTTCTGGGCCCCAGTGCCCTCATTGTCTAATCCAACCTACAGTGTCAAAGAATTCGCATCTATGATGGCCCACAATTGGTTCCAGTGTGGTCTCCCAGATTTTATTTGAAGTTTTAGTGAGGAACTAGCTAGATGGCATAGGGGATAGAGTGCTAGGTCTGCAGTCAGGAAAATTCATCTTCTTGAGTTCAAACATGACATCAGACACTTACTAGCTCTGTGACACTGAGCAAATCATTTAGCCCTATTTTCCTCAGTGTCATCTTCTGTAAAATGAGCTGGAGAAGGAAGAGTAAATGATTCTGGTATCTTTACCAAGAAAACCCTAACTGGGGTCACAAAAAGTCACACTCAACTGAAGAATTACTGAACAACACTGAGCAAAGCACTCACTTCCTGAAAAGCAACCCATTCAACTTCAAATATCTCTAATTTATTTTTTCCTTATATAAGAATACATAAGCATTTATTTAGAGCTTTACATTTTGCAAAGCACTTTATAAATAATACTGCCTCTTATCCTCTTGTGAACACAGGGAAGTGGGAGCTATTATTTTAGCCATTTTATAAATGAGGAAACTGAGGAAGAGAATGACTAACTCAACTTGTTGAGGATCACATAGCTTGTAAGTGTCTGAGGCAAAATTTGAACTCAGGTCTATCCACTTTATCTCCTATATCTACTTTTTTCAATATACCTTCCACTCTTTATTCCTAGTTTTGTCTTAAGGGAATAAATAGACTAAATCTAATTCCCATTGCACATGCCAGACTACTATTTACTTGAAGTGAGCTATTTTCTCTCTTCTCCAAGCTTATTTTATTTTATTTTATTGTTTCTCTCTTATCCAAGGATATTTAATCCCCACTTTTCTTACCCAAACCCTCTATGCCATGGGAGGAAGATGGCTCTCCAGAGGGGCCACTCTCCCCTGGACAAATTTCAGCTTTTCCATGATTTTCCTAACATGGGTCCCTTAAAACTGAGTCCAGGAGGGCATTTTTATTCTGACCAGGGCAGAGCAAAAGTGTGTCTGATGTCTCTTGCTCTGGGCATAGTGGTTGTTACTTGCTACCCTTGGCATCTGATTAGCAACAGAGCTACAAGACTATATAAGGAGAGCAAATAAGAGTCCCTTGTTTTCAGTACTTAGCATTAATTTATTGAAAGTCCTTGGAAGCCAACTCACTGAGTCTTCTACCTTTCACCTCCCCAAAACTCATTAATGTTCTTTCTTTGTTCATTTTTTATAAAAAGTCTCAGTCCTGACAGGAAGGGACAGATGGGTGGAAAGTACCAAAAGGAACAACATCAAATAAACTGGAGATTGTTTCAAAATAATTTGTGCTTCTCTACATAAATTGTGTTTTATATACAGCCTGGTGTCCATTTGTCCTGCATGCAAATGTTGCACGCATGTGGGCAGAGAGAAATAACCCCCTAGATCCATTGCTTTCCTTGACTCCTAAGGGGTATTATGTGGTCCTTTCCCTATATTTTTTTTTCCTGGCATGTCTGTGTGCCAGCATATGAAAGGATAATTTTAAGGAAGAAAAAAAGTTGCAATGATTGAATTGCAAATGCTTACCAATTATGTTTCCATTTCCCATTTTTCCTCCATTGGATCAAATTAGATAAAGCTCTGAAGTTCTTGGCAGATCAATTCCTGATAGTCATCAGTGTAACATTCCAATGACTAAAACAAAGCTTCATACAAATTGTTTAAAATGTTCTGTGTGAGAGTAATTCCATTAATATATTTATCTTGTTTACAAAAGCGTATTTCAGAAGGAAAATGAGAAGTCCATTAAAAAAAAAAAAACAACAATAAAGATCTCTTCAGCAGAGATCAAAAGTTAAAGATCATGTTAATCCTTGAATAGAGTTCTGTTTTGTTTTTAGGAGAAACAAAAAGAAAACCAACATTGATTTTTGTAATGGTAAAAGTACCCTCTATGACCACTTGGGATTCTAGTGAATGGAAAAGACTATCATTCTACTAGTTTCCTTAAAAACTAATCTCACCTCCCTCTCTTGGAACCCCTAATTCCCTTTAAAACTCAGCTTAAGTGCCAATTTCCTATATGAAGTCCTTCCCCATCTCTCCAATTTTTAACATTCTTTCCAAACTCACATAAACATAATAAATTATCTTGTATTTATTTGTTCCATGTGCATCTTGCATTGACTTAACTTTACATATATTCTTTTCCCCCCTAAATTAATCAATCAAAATGAAACATTTATTAAGTACTTATTATTGTTGTAGTCATTGTGCTAGTTATTAGAAATACAATTATTAAGAATGAGACAAATTCCACTTGCAAAATTATATTCTGATGGGCAAATTACTACATACCCAAGTTTATATAGAAAATATATGAAGAGGGCTAGATATTCAGTGGAAAGAGTGCTAGCCCTGAAGTCAGGAGGACCTGAGTTCAAATTAGACCTCAGACACTTAATGTGTCTTAACTGTGTGACTCTGGACAAGTCACTTAACCCCAATTGTCCCAGAAAAAAAAAGAAAAAGAAAAAAAAAAAGAAAAAGAAAAAGAAAGAAAGAAAGAAAGAAAGAAAGAAAGAAAGAAAGAAAGAAAGAAAGAAAGAAAGAAAGAAAGAAAGAAAGAAAGAAAGAAAGAAAGAAAGAAAGAAAGAAAGAAAGAAAGAAAGAAAGAAAGAAAGAAAGAAAGAAAGAAAGAAAGAAAGAAAGAAAAAGAAAAAAAGAAAGAAAGGAAGGAAGGAAGGAAGGAAGGAAGGAAGGAAGGAAGGAAGGAAGGAAGGAAGGAAGGAAGGAAGGAAGGAAGGAAGGAAGGAAAGAAAAATATGAAGAAAATAACTATTACTAAACTTAAAGTACTTAGGAAAGGATAGCACTTAAGGTTAGAGAGCAAAAAAGTTGTATAATGAGGTTTGAGTTATGCTTTGATGGAAGAGATTTTTTGAAGTAGAAATGTGGAAGAAGGGCAATCCAGGAATGGAAGATGGCCAGTGACAAGAACAGAAATGGAGGATGGCATGTCACATGCAAGGGACAGAAAGAATATTTTGGCTAGATCACAGTATATAGGAAGGGGAGAAATATACAATGAGATTAGGAATCTGGGTTGTAGCTAGATTATGAAGGGATTAAAAAGCTAATAGTGAAGTTTACATTTTATCCTAGAGGCAATAGAAAACTACTGATATTTATTGAATAGGTAAGTGACATGACAATTTAAGGAAAAATCATTTTAGCAGCTAGCTAAAAGATGAACTGGAATAGAGAGATGAGGCAGAGAGAACAATTGCAATAATCTGGGCAAAAGCTTTGATGGGGCAATGGCTATGAGTAAAGAAAAGGGGTTGGATTTAAAAGAGTTTATGGAGATAAAAATAGTAACATTTAACAACTGTCTGAATATATGGAGTAAATGAGAAGGAGGAAGACTGATGGCAAGCTTAATGACCCAAGAGATTGGAAGAATGGTAGTACTTTTAACAGAAATAGAGACATTTGGAAGTAAGCACTTGGGAGGAAAAGAGTTTGGATGCTTTCATTTTGATATGTCTTTGTCATCTAATTTGAAATGTCCAGTGGGCTTATGACATTGCATTAGAACTCGGGGAAAGAGTCTAGGCTACTTCTCTCTTGGTGACGTCAGCTTTTTTTAGCTTAAAAAAAAAAAAAACAACAAACCTGCAGATGAGTGATTGATGCATTCACCAAGAGAGAATAGAAAGAGAAGAAAGCCCAGGACAGAGCCTTTGAGAATATCTACAAGTAGAATGTAAGTTTATTGAGAACAACTCTTTTATTTTTGTTTTCTTAATCTCATCATTTACCACAATGCTCAACATATAATAAGTTATGTACTGGTACATGGTAGGTTTCGTAGTAGGCATTTATTCGTGCCAAGTATTGAATTTAATTGAATAATCTACTCTTTTTTTTTTCCTCTGTAAAATGAGCGTATTGGAAGTGATCTCTCAACTTCCTGCAACTCTAAATTCTCTGATTTCTATGATAATAACCATCATTGCAACAGCAATCAATTGCATCTACCATCAGGAGCCATTTGGAAATTCCTCATTAATTGTAAAGAAGGAATTTAACACTAATAATAATAACAGCTCACATTTATATGGGATTTTAAGGCTAATAACATACTTTTCCTATTACTTCTCTGTGAGGTAATAATGATAACAATAAAAACAATAACTAGCATTTATGTGGTGCTTTAAAGCTTACATGACACTCTACATATATTAATGCATTTCCTCCTCAAAATGACCCTGTGTGGTAATTGCCATTATTACCATCTCCATTTTACAATTGGGGAAACTGAGGCTTTGAGAAGTTTCATGACTCGTCCATACAACTAGTGTATGAGGCAGGATTTGAACTTATGTTTCCCTGACTCCAAATCCAATACTTTATTCACTTTGCTACCTACATCATTACTATCACCATGTACAGATGAGGAATTGAGGCTCAAAGATGAAGTGATTATCCAGGAGTCACAAAGCCAATAAATGTGGCATTTGGGAGGCAATCCTAGGGGTCCTAATGGCTGGTACAATCCTCTAGCTACCAGCCCACCCAGTGGTCTTTCAGAATAGCTGATACTTACCTGGGTAATCATTTGGGTGTGACTGGTGAGAGAGTTCAGGTATTTATATTCCTATTTTACAGATAAAGAGATTGAAGCTTAGAGTGACTTAGTAAAAATGACACAGCTCATAAGTAACAAACTGGAATATGAACCAGGTCTTTAGACTCCAAATTAAATATTCTTGGCTTTCTAGTCTATACCCATGATCAAATCAACAAAATGTCTGGATAGATTCTTACATGTCTTTAACCTAAAGCTTATTATTGATTTAAGTGAGGCCAGTGTTAGCCAAATACCAGCCTGAATTATCATTTGTTTAACCAATGTCATTTCACATAATAATAGGCAATTAACTCCCAATTCAGGGGGAAAAAATCATTAAATTAAGAAGGGTCAACACAAAAAGAACCTACTAAAAGCCTACTAATTAGGGGATTGGGTAGCTAATTGGGCTTAGTCCAGGCAAGAAATTTAGCAACACTACAGATTGCCAAGTTATTTTATGTTAGGAAACTATGGTCCCTTCCTAGATATAATTCTTTAATTTGGTATGCCTTCTAATATTAGTAAACAATGTCAGAACTGAAAACCTGTAATAGGTTTCAATTATTCAACTATTCAATTTTTAGAATTTTTTTAATGAAGGGTACTCATGAGGAAACCCTGACCCTTTACTGTCATAGTACATCCATTGAGAAGTCTGGTTTTCTCCAGCTGCAAGAGTAATAGCCGATTTTAATTTATTTTCCTCCCATATTACTCTCCCTGCTGTGGAATCATTTTTCTCAATTTCTTCTTCAGATTCAAGAAATGCTTATCGGGTACCTAGATCCCTCAAGGCAATGCTTTCCCAGCTCAGAATACAACAGTGAAAAATGCTGAGGGTCCTATATTGAAGAAATTTAAAATTTTAAAATATAACAAACAATTATTTTTGTTGTATTATAATTATACAGATATACACAAATAAGAATGATAAAGGAAGTATGAAGGGTAGGCATTGAATATGAGTGTTTGTAACTCTAGAACCAGCATTCTTTAAAAACTTCAAGAAGGAAAATTTCAAGGGGTTCTAATAAAATTTGAGGAGGAAAAGATTACTTTCAGCTGAAGAATCAAGGAAGACTTCATGGAAATATGCCCCCAGAACTGGGTCTTGAAGGAAGAAAAAAATTTCAACAAAAACTAAAAGGAAATCTATTTTAGCATTGGGAAGAGATGGGATTAGCATGAAGGCTTAGAAAAGTAGAATATAGGATGGTGTGCTTCCTCTTATCAAGGATATAATGGTGGGTGAAGGGGACAAATGGAAAAAGGAACTGGAAAGGTAACTTCTATGTGTTAGGCCCTGACCTAAGCTATTACATCAGATACAATTTCAAGGGCTCCTCTCTACTCATAAATCTCTATGGTTCATATCCCTGCCCATGGTTTCCCTTTGGGGACATCAGAATTGGGCTCATGTGTTTTCAGTGATCCTCACTTGGCCTCTGAGAACTCGTACCAACTAAGGCATTAGATAGAAAGAAAAAAATTTAATTGAGGCAACCAAAATTATAGAAAGGATTGGTGCCTGGAGCAAAACAATTCAGAACCCTCCCAGAGAGCTCCATTTCCCTTCCCAGAGCTTTAGCTCACATTCCCCACAAGCTCATGGAACTATTTAATCATGTCTATACTTTACTCTTGAAATTGCAAGACCAGAAGTTAGTACAGCTTCTGCAGTATGTCTTGTGGCTGTCCCTTTCTCTCCACTCATACTGCCACCATCCAAATTCAGGCCCTCATCACCTCTCACTTGGAATATTGCAATAGATTCCTAATTGCTTTCTATACTTCAAGTCTCTCCTCACTTCAACCCATCCTCCACACAGGTGCCATAGTGATTTTGCTCAAGAGCAAGTCTATCTCATTTCCATACTCAATAAATTCCAGTGGGTCTTTATTCTATGTAGGATCAAATATAAACTCCTTTGTTGGGCATTTAAAGTCCTTCACAATCTGGACTCAACTTACCTTCCCAGCTTTATTACACATTTTTCCCTTTCACAAATGCTGCTGTTTAGGCTTGTGCTCTTACTCTTTGTCACACAAGAAACCACATTTCCCAGCTCTGTATCTTTATACAGTGTGTTCCCCCTTGCCTGGAATATATATTCCCTCCCAACCTCTACTTCTTAGAAATTTATTTAGTTTCCTTTAAGGCTCAAATACTACCTTCTAAGTGAAATGTTTTCCTTTTCTATCCCAAATCCTAATCCTTCCCCTCATTTTTTTTTTCCTTTTTATATAAACCTGTTGTGTTTATACATTTTACATGCATGTTTTTATCTCTCAATAGGATGTCAAATTACTTGATTGAATAAATGTTCTTTTTTTTTCCCTGAAAACAACCTTTACCATTCAAAAAAATAAGCAGTCACTTTTAAGCAAATTAAGGATAAAACATTACACAATGACTAAACCCAGTCTTACACATTAATGGTCAAAACTTAACTTTCAGGAACATCTATGAAGGGGTTCTCAAACTATGGCCCGTGGGCCAGATGCAGCCCTTTTATGCCGCCCGCCCGCAGGGTTATGCAAATGTACTTAAGGGCGGAGACAGTGTGAGGTTTTGTTTTTACTATAGTCAGGCCCTCCAACAGTCTGACAGTGAACTGGCCCCCTGTTTAAAAAGTTTGAGGACCACTGATCTATAGCATCTATGCTATTGAAATATCCAAGAACTGTAGCTTTTGCTTATCTTTCTATTTGTGATTCATGCCACTGCTTTAAACTTGGCTTGCTCAAGGCAGTGTCTGTCCCATAATAAAACACCTAAAATGATATGTAAAAGTATCCATCCAGAATTTGGACAAATGTCCAAATGTTTGGTCTACACGTGTTTTTAGTCATCCGTGTTTGGCACCATGGACCAACAAAAAATCTATACTGATGCACTGATTTTTCATTGGGTGGAATGTTTGACATTTAGAAACAATTTGCTTTTTCTAGTACAGAACTAAGAGATAATATATAAGGATATGTATATAAGGATCCAGTCAGCTGCATATTGATAGTTTTAAAATGTAATATTATCGGGGTCAACTAGTTGATGCAGTTGATAGAGCACCAGCCCTGAAGTCAGGAGGACCTGAGTTCAAATATGGCCTCAGACACTTAACACGTCCTAGCTGTGTGTCCCTGGGCAAGTCACTTAACCCCAATTGCCTCCACAAAATAATAATAATAATAATATTTCCTGTTTTATTTTATTATTATTTAATCTGACAATTACATTCATCTAGTTACCTATATACTAGGAAGTTTTACAGGCTGAATAGGCCCACTGGTGATGTGATTGACACCTCTATTCTAGACTTTGTTTTGGAGAAAAGGAAGGCTGTGAGAATCAATAGCCTTTAATAATATTAGCATTTATATGGTGCTTTAAGATTTGCAAACTATTTTATAAAGATTATCTTATTTCATCCTCACAACAAATCTGGGCGGGGGGCAAAGTACTATTATCCCTAATTTGCAAACTGAGGCTGACAGAAATTGAATGACTCGCCCAGTGTAACCCTCCTAGTGTCTGTGTTCATATTTGAATTCACAACTTTCTGACTGCTGATTCAGCACTCTAACCATTGTACCACCTAGCTGCTTCTCTGATAATTACTCATATATCTGGAATACTGTAAGTTTTACCAAGTCTTTACCTCACAAATATTGTGAAGTGATGCAACAGGTAGAGTGCTGGACCTAGAGCAAGGAAGAACTGAGTACAAATCCAGTTTGAGTATTTACTACCTATATAAAGTTGGACAAGTCACTGAACGTTCCTCAGCCTCATTTTCCTCATCTGTACAATAAGGCTAATTATTACAATAATATCCTGGAAGGTAGATCTAAGAATTGTAAGAATCATATGAGATATTTGTAAAGTATTTTGTAAACCTTAAAGTATTATATAAATATTGTTATCATTATTGTTACCACAGTAACCAAAATAATATTAATCTCATTATATTGATAAGGAAATTGAAGCCCAGGTAAGTAAATTACTTACCCAGTCATGCAATTAAGGTCAGTTTTAACTTTCATCTCTTAGCTATCTCCAAATCTTATCATATCACCCCAACTTCACTGATTTGTATCTCTGCATCAGAGGTGAAATAATTATTTTCACCCCTCCTCAAATTGAATATTAAAGCTGAACCTCCTTTGGCCTTTGCCAAAAGTGTTTAACTAAACATTTGGATCTGAGAGTTTTATTTGCCCTCATTTAGTCCCTTCCTCTTCCTCAGCTTCCTTCCCCTTTATCTTTTGTGTTTATTCAGATTAAGTTGAAGTCCTTCTGCTTCCCAAGGCATTTAGAAAGAGAAAATGTCAGTCCTCAAGCAGGAAAAAAAATCCAAAATTACTGCACATTAGACTTGACTAATGAAGTATATAAGATGACTGTCAGACAATGTAAACAGACTGCTAATGTTGAATGAACTCAGTCTATTCTTGGAGAATTCTATACAATTACATGCAAAGGATTAAAAGAACAGAAGTTTGATTATATTTTGAGGTTTGGGGAGGTAATGATTGTTGTAAATTAACCATTACCCTTCTCAATGAAAAATGTCATGTTTTCACAACAGAGAAAATATTTGCACACCATAGCAAAAATCAAATACCCCCTAGCGTTGGTTGTGACAAATGTCTTCTGCCTACACTGTGGCAATTCCCTATGGTATCTAGTATGATAGATATATATGGTAGTTTTTTGCCTCTTCCCTCCCTTTTTCTGTTCAAAATAATACTAATGATGCATCTTTTACAGCCTACAACAAAATAAAATTACAAATAATACTTTAAAAGAAAATAATTTCAATAGATATTAATTCAGTTGCTACATACATATAGATCTATGTTTGCTCCTTAAATTCTAGCTCATGTTCCTATCTCCAAGCAACTGCATAAAGATCAGTAGTTGTATAAAGAAAGGACTCTGGGTAATAACACTCTCCAACATCCTTTCAGAGCTATCCCCCAATGTCTAACTGGAAAATTTCTTCTGTTAGCTAAATGAAATTTCTAGAGTTGCATTGTAAACCAATTTCATCTTCTCCTATCTTCAGGAAAGAAAGCAAGCACCTGGTTAGTATCTTCTTTATTTAAAAGTTCTAGCACAGTTGAATTGAGTTCATGGGATTAGGTCAATTACTATTGAGGAATGAACTGTGGGAAGTTTTCCAAGTTGCCCCCTCTCCAAGAAGTTGGCAAGCATTTGGATAAATTTTAGGACACACTTTAGCTATGCAGTTATTTGGAAAACTAATCACTTAAAAGGTCATCTGGAGTGTACAATCAGTTTATAGGAAGACCTAAGGGAGACTTGATCATAAACAAGTGAGGGATGAATATGAGACTAAATCATTTGAAGGTATTGGTATGACAACACCATAATGACCTAGGAGGAAGAGGAAAGAAAGCCAGGCAATAAAAATGTCTTCTACATCCCCCAAACTCTCTGTTAGTTATAGCCAGCCCCCCACATTTACAGTGATGGCAGTGGCCCTATCTTGTTCCATCTGGAAACAACAAAGATAAATTTCACTCTTCATCATAAAAATAATTAATACTCTATTATATTAACCTTTTAAACTGGTTGTTGTGGGTTATAGCAAATCATCACTATAAGCAGCTTTGCAAGTTTTAAAGATCCTGGCAATTCCAACCTAGTTAAAAGAGGAGTAAGCGATTTTGATTTTTTTTTAAAAAATAAATTAATTTCAAAGAAAAATAGAAAGAATTTAAGCTTTTAACTAACTCTCCTTCCCCTTCACTCCAATGCCAAAGAAGTCTTTCTTCATCTCAAGGCACAATAAAAATTTAAATGGGCTACTTCCTTAACACTCAAATCTTCTCCTTCCCAGTGTTCCCAGACCTGTGGAGGGGGCATTCAGAAAAGAGATGTTCTTTGCAAACAACGCATGGCTGATGGCAGCTTCCTGGAGCTGCCAGAGACTTTTTGCTCAGCCCCGAGGCTCGCTTCCCAACAAGCTTGCAGGAATGAGGACTGTCCCCATGAATGGCTTCTTTCTGAATGGACACAGGTAAGACCTTGAGCATTGAAGGAATGGAGCAAAGCAAGCTCCAGGGAGAAAGGGGAGGGGAACTGGGGAAGCTACTTTCCCTACCATGCTAGAATCTGTAACAATTTATGCCACACTTTGTAACTGTTACTTAACTAGGCTGTAGGGAACCAGCCTGGGCAGCCAGCCTTCACCTAACAATTGGGGGCATGTAATTGTAGCTGGCCCCCCTTGTGGAGCAAAATTGATTCATGTTTGGGAATGGGCTCCCCGGGGATCCTTGGGTCTCTGCTCCCTGCCCTCAGCTATTTTTGGTCTCTTCTCAGGGGGCCAAGGCCTCTCTGGCTCTTTCTCTTACAAGTTATAGCACAATGAAGAAAATGATTTATTTCAAGGAGAAGCCAAAAGAGATGCTGCCTGTCTGCTGTCAGTTTCCTGGCTCCAGAAGCCCAGAATCTTCCCAGCCAAAAACTGTTTTATTTTGTGTCTTCTCTGGGCCCCCTCCCCCCACACATCCTCCTAATCTTCTGTGTGTGGAGGATGGCTCAGATTAGCATCTGTCCTCAGGGATGATGAAGCCCCAAAAATGGCTGGATTTGGATTGACCTGGGTTTGAATCTCAGCCCTGTTTCTAAATCACTTATGTGACCTTGAACACATCATTTTTACTTGTCTGGCCACTGACTTCCTCATTTGTAAAAGAAGAGGGGTGGGTTAAATGATTACTAATTTTAATAAATTCATTGTCTTTTCTTGCATCTTATGATTCCATGATCCCAGGTTTACCTTACCCAGTCCCATTATGTATTTAATAACCATTAACTTAATTGTATCCATCTTAAGTCTATTTATATTTTCTGCCTTTGCTACTTCACAGAGGTAGCATTACAACATAACAAAGCACAGAGACTCTTCCTATTCTCTAGATCTATGTCTTCACCATAGAGTTTTGCCAATGAATCACTGTCTTAGAAGAATCTAGCTGGGAAGGGAGGCATGGGGCTGAAATGTGCCTCTCTGAGTGTGATGGAGCCAAAAGTGAAATTTACCTCTTCCCTTTCATGTAGGATTAGGGAATAATCCTTTTGCACCCCACCCTATTCCTTTGTACAATGTACAGCTTCTTGTGATTACAACTGATTGAACTACATTGCACTCAGCCACTTGGATCCCCAAAGTGGAAAACTTCTCTGTAAATTAAGATGCCAGTTCTTTAAAAATTAGACCCCAGGCTTCTTTGGGACATTGATTCTAGTGCCAGTGGGAATCAACAGGCTCTTGGCTTTGGCCCCTTTACATTCTGTATGATGGTGCCTGCTAAGGGGAATAGAACCAAGCTTTCTCCCAACAATGCCAAATAACTGTTCATTTCTAAGGATTTATAATTTGGCTATAAAATCTCCTTCTGGGGCAACTCCATCCCCAAGGTCCTCAGGAAAGTGAAAGCAACTTTTTTTTTCCCCCCACGTATAAAACATTATTTGATCTAAGGTACTCACTGAAAGTAATCTCTATGTGTATGTGTGTGGGTGAATGCCCTTTTCTGAAATGGTTAATAACCAAAAGAGTCATAATATTCTTAAATATAGGAAAATAGGGACAGCTAGGTAGTGCAGTGGAATAGAGCAGGACACCAGTCCTGAAGTCAGGAGGACCTGAGTTCAAATTTGACCTCAGATACTTAACACATTCAAGCTGTGTGACCCTGGGCAAATCACTAAACCCCAATTGCCTCAGGAAAAAAAAAAAAAGGAAAATAGAGTAAGGCCAGAAAGAAGCAGTGATATATTTTGTATTGGTTTGATATGTAGGTATAATTTCAAAGCTGATTAGAATAAAGGTTGCTTTAAACAAACAAAACAAACAAACAAAAAAAAAAAAAAAAACATATAGGAGGCTAAAGTAGGTCCCTGAGAAGCACATAGGGATTGGTTAGAAGTCAAAAAACCCACAGTCATCCACTGTATTACCGGCCATAGTCAGTCCTCTTGACTTTTGTCTTGCCACTCGATTTTGATGCTTGGAAGAACAAGACTGATATCTTGCATAAATTGGGTGTGAGGCAGATTTGTGCAAAGTGGTCACCTGATGATGAAATTGGTCCTCTTCAAAAACAAAGGACAAATGGGGGCAGCTAGGTAGTGCAGTGAATAGAGCACCAGCCCTGAAGTCAAGAGGACCTGAGTTCAAATCTGGTCTCAGACACTAAACACTTCCTGGCTGTATGACCCTGGACAAGTCACTTAACTCCAGTTGCCTCAACAGAGAGAGAGAGAGAGAGAGAGAGAGAGAGAGAGAGAGAGAGAGAGAGAGAGAGAGAGAGAGAGAGAGAGAGAGAGAGAGAGAGAGAGAGAACAAACAAGAACAAAAACACCAAAAGGACAAACACTATCTCTTGATATCCCTGAAGTGAACAAGATTTAGAGCAAAATGGTCATTTGGATATGTGGAAGAAGTTGCTGATATTTGGCATTAAAATTTATCATAGACCCACGTTACAGAGAAAAAGAAAAATAATACTATATTAAATCCTATGAAGTTAAATGGCATTCAGAATACATTATTTTTATTCCCCTGCTTCTACTGATCTGTATAAGGAGACAAGAAAATATAGGGAATATGAGTAGCTAGAGCACCCTGGCTGTCCAGAAGCCATACCATCTCCCTTGTTGCCTGTACTACCTTCAGCTGTTTCTGATGAGAACATCCTGAACTACATCATTTCAGAAGTCACACTTTCCAAGTTGCTGCTGACCACATGTAGGCAATACTCAACCAAAGGAATGTTAAGAAGTTCTTGGTTGTCCTGTTTGATTAATGGAGATTCTGAAAATAGAGGTGGGAGTAGGGAATGGAGTTGTTATATCAGAAAATCAGTTCAGCTGAACTGAACCTGGAGCCACACAATAGCATTCCTTGTAGTATAACGACTCACTATCTCATCAGAAGAGCAGCTTTCTTGGCCCTCTGACTGAAATGAAATGTCGCATCCACCCATGAAAGCTATTATTCTGTGCCGTAGGACAGGTTCATGCTCCAACAAGTTTTGTTTTTTTGTTTTTTGTGTTCTCCTATCTGGCCTTAGATATTTGGGTTAAATCTCATGATTTACACAGAATCCATCTGACAAAGTAGTGAAGCCTGAGCTCCTCTTGAGTATTTCAACTAAAATTATTGGCAGATTCTATTCAAAGGGAAAGCCATTTTTTAAAAAATCCCTGAAAAAAGTCCTACCTCATTTTCTTAAAGTCAGCTCTTTGCGTTATTTTGTTTTGTTTTTTTAACAATTAAAATCCCTAAGGAAAAGCCTATCAAGAAAATCTCTTTTAAAATCTTTTTGTGAAATCCCCCCCAAAAAAAAGAAATTAAAAAAAATTTGCAATGGAAGGGATTTTAAAGATCATGGAGTCCAACCCTTTCATTTTAAAGATGAGAAAATTGAGGCTTAGTGGTATAAACATGGCTTGCAAAGAGAGAATCCAGATCTCGTAACTCTTCATCTTGTGACATTTTCCCCAATAAGTTATTTGGTATACTTTTAACCCTAAAAGCTTAAAGGTAGGAGAGTTGATATAGTTTATTTTTATCGTGAAGCTTTTTTCCTTAGGTTATCCACAAACAAAGAAAATCAGGGGAAAAGTTCTTAATCTGGAAATAATTACCATCATGTCTCTGAAATTTCTTTAAATTAAATTTCATAAAAGTTGGCATAGATAACAGAAAATCAATTTGCTATTACAGTATTTCCCAAAAGTCTTACTGCATTTTATGCTATTAAAATATTATTCAGTATAATTTATGCTATTAAAGCTTAAAAATACAATTAAGGCACACTGGGACACACTATATTTAAAAGTTGCTAAAAAAAAAAAAAAAAAGTAGATGCTGAAGGTCTTAAAATGAACATTTATCAGATCAGCAGGAAAGAATGTACCACCCTAGCTGCTATTGTAATATCATAGCTTTCTAATCAATTTTTATGTCTCTAGTCTATCCTATACACGATCCCTAAATTAATCTTCCTAAAACACTTTTCATCATGTCATTCTATTCCACAGAAGTCTTCAATAATTTCCAAATGGCTACCCAAAATCAGATACAAATTCATTAATTTGGTTGACATTATTTGACCCCAACCTACATTTCTAGCTTTATCTAATATTCAATTCTTTTGCTCCAATAAAAATTGTCAACCCACTGTTTTTACCCAACAGCCTTATAATCCTTATACTTGTACTTTCACATTTCCATATCTTTTCATATATGATTACGTTTGTATATATTTTCTTCTACTTGTTCTCCTTTTTTCACCTCACCAGAAATGTCCCCTTCTCTTTATTAAACTGCCCAATTTGAGCTTCATTTCCTTTATATTCTGATGTTGCCAGTTCATTCCAAGCAGCAGAGATCCCTCCCTACTTCCTCTGAACTCTGAAGAGTTACATGTAACACACCAATGTTTCACCTGATGTATCATTAAAATTATGCTCCAGAAAATTACTATGAATCAGATGACAGACAAAAATCATCACGGAGTAGGTAAAGGATCCGAGAAATTAATTGCTACACCAAGATTCTGAAAGGAGGGCAAGTCTGAGAGATGGGTAGGTAAAATTCAACTGTGGCAGCCCAGTGAGAATATACCGAGCAGCAGCAGGAGACAATGAAAAATTGAAAAAGGTAGGTTCAGGAAAACAATTCCACATTATTTAGTTCTATTTCAAAGCAGGAATTCTTGAATAATCTAAGGCAGAACCAGATCAGGATGTAAGAAAGAATAGAATACTAGCAACAAAGTGCAGAGACACAGCAGGATGGGTACCAAAAAATTTCCTTAGACAATAGTATAGCTTACTCTGTCTCCTGTTAGAGCTCTACAAATAAGACTGGCCATAATTTGAGGCTGATATAAATATAAAACTGGTTTTTAAAATTGAAACTGCTTCATTTTTGAATTTACCATCATTTCTTTGTGTCTACCTGTATCTGTGTGTATTCACAGTACAGGGACAGTGTCTTCTCTTTATTTTCACTTAATCTTTAAGATTTTGGTTATTGTACTATTTTGTCCAATCCTAACCCTTTTATTTGATGTGTTAGCTCTCCTTCCCTGCTTTAGGTCAATCAGTAGTTATACAGACGTGGCAGCTATAGCTTCATCTATGCCATTGATAAAAATGTTTTACAGATTCCTAGGGCAAGCTATTCATTTTAGGTCTACATCGATTTCATGAATTACTATTCTTTAGGTCTGATCATTCAAGTAGTTCCTAAAGCCTCAGTGACAGTGAAATCAAATTTTTCTCTTTGAATTAATATTTTCAATTGTTGTTATTATTCTTATTGTATACATTTGCATAAAATACATAAGGACATCTTAAATATTTCTTCTTTAAATTACTGGTTCTCTCCATGGTCATTATTCTTCCTTTGTCATATGCTCTGGTTTGGTAGATATGTGTGTATGTACACACAAACACACACACATACACACAGGAGCACGGTTCTCCTTCACCGTCATTTTTAATTAAGAGTTCTTAATAAGTTCTTGAGGTTTCTAAACAAAATTTTTTCATTGACTATCATTAAAGGGACTTCATCCCTCGCCACAGTTCTTATATCTGAATTGTCGATTAACACTAGAGTGTTGCTGCCTTTCTTTTTTTGGCTATATTTGAAATTTGTATAACCTTTTAAAAATTCAACAATGCCCCAGTTGAGTTGACTTCTATTATATTGATATAAGCAATTTTTCTACATTTTTTCTGTTATTTGAAATACATGTGACATACTTATCTGTGATGTTGCATGTGAAAGTCATAAGTAAATGCAAAAAGATTTCAAAATTTCATGATAAAATGAACATATTCAAAATCATTTGATTTGTTTTATGCCATAGCAACATATGTAAAAGAGAAGCTTATTTACAGTTGAAAATATAAAATTATAGAATCATGGAATCCTAGTGTTAGAAGGAACCTGAGAGGCCCAACCCACACCTGAATAGGAGTTTCTTAGAGAAGGGAAAAGAATTATTCTCAGGCTTGGAAAAAGCACAGGCTTGAGATCATAAATCCTGGATTCAGATTCTTCTATGTGGCAATGAACAAGTCATTAGAATTGGGCCCAAGTACTCTCTCTGATCATTTTGAAGGTTCTTTTATTGATTTCTCAAGCTCCTTTATATTTTCATTTGTTTGAGAGGCAGTTGCCAAGATCTTACAGATAGATGTTCTCCCTTTAACCTGGTCTGCTTGGTCTCTCTTGTTAGTGTTCCACGAGCTGTGGAGAAGGCACCCAGACTCGGAGTGCCATTTGCCGAAAGATCCTGAAATCAGGAGAATCCATCATTGTCAACTCTTCCCTGTGCCCACCATTACCTTTCTCTTCCTCCATCCAGTCCTGCATGCTAGCAGCCTGTGCAAGTGAGTATGACAAGAAGCTTCAGAGATGAGGAGTGTACATGTCAAAAAGCCTCATCTCCCTTGGAAGGTCACTTCTCTATTCTCAGGAAAGGTTTCAGGCTATTGTTGAGGCCCCAGAGCTTTGCTGAGGCTTTTGCTGGCCACCTGACAATCAGGTTGGCCAGAGTAGAATTCTTAGTTCCTGTGAGTAGAAAGGGCTCTCTTCTCCTTGAGAAGAAGGGTTTGCAGGGGTGGGGGAAAAGTTCACTTGTCTGGTGTACAGACCTTGAAGCTGGAGGTAGCCTATAACTAATGAACTCTAATATTATCCACCCTGGGGTTTTAAATAGCCTCCAAACAGATTTGCTCTGTTTAATATTAATCCCTGAGGTTGTAACACTTTGGGGCTCTCGTCACCATACACATTAGGGTTCTGGTGCTTTGCAGAGCCTACATGGTAAATTTTTAACAAGGGGAATTCTCCTTCCCTTTTGTCCTCTCCCTCTGTTTATTAAACCAAATTTTTTATTCAAATGCCTTTAACAAGGGGAACTGCATTCCCCTGAGCTTCCTGCTCCTCAGTCCCCACTCCTCATGCTTTGGCTTCTAATGACATGGAACCACACAGCAGGGTGACAGGCATCCTGCTCAATTGCACCTTGTTAGTTCTTACATTTTTATTGTGGCGGCTTGATGTTCAACAGCTGGTAGCCGGTGGCGCCCATAAAACGTAATGCGTGAAACGGCTGCCCAGGCCAAAGTAAACTGCCAGAGTCCTCACGTTTCTAACCTCTGTCTCTTTTCTCCTCCTCTACATCCTCCTTCTTAGAAGCTAGTCTGTCACATGTTTTATACAATTTGAATCTATCCTCGTTTTTCCACTCCTACACTATTATTCATTTTGTCATGTGTATATGTATTATATCCTTAAAACACATTGTGAACTCCTTTCACTCTTCATCTCATCTTTCCCCTCTTTCCCATTTTATGCCTCCTCTCTCTCATTGTCTCTCTCCTTACCTTCTCTCTCTTACTCTTTACTTCTCTTTTTCTTTTCTTCTTCTTCCTCTTTCTCCCCTTCACTCTCTTCAAACTCTATTTTTATGGTACAGTTTTATTTACAAATACTCTTGGTTCCATTTTAGAGCCCAGTCGCCCATCTCCCAAACACAGTCCTCATATTGCAGCCATCAGGAAGATCTATATTCAGACCCGGAAACAAAGAAAGTTACACTTTGTGGTGGGAGGCTTTGCCTATCTGCTTCCCAAGACTTCCGTGGTCCTCAAGTGCCCCACGCGGAGGTTCCGAAAGCCTCTCATCACCTGGGAGAAGGATGGCAGGCACCTCACCAGCTCTGCCCACATCACAGTGGCACCTTTTGGTTACCTGAAGATCCATCGTCTTAAGCCCTCAGACACAGGCACCTACACCTGCTCTGCAGGACCTGCTCAGGAACATTTTGTGATCAAGCTCATTGGAGGCAACCGTAAGCTTCTAGCCAGGCCTTTGGGACTAAGGAATGAGGAGGAAACCCCTCCAATGAGGAAGAACAGTGCAAATGAGGCCCTTCGAACCCAGGAAAAACACCAAAATGGAATTTTTTTCAATGGCAGTAAGGCTGAAAAGCGGGCCCCTGCAGTTGATCCTGGAAGTCGCTATGATGAGATTGTCTCCAGACTGCTGGAGCAGCGAGGCTGGCCTGGAGAACTGTTCACCTCTTGGGAAGCCCAGGATTCTACAGAAAGGAACATCTCCTCAGAGGAGGACCAGAATCCAGAGCAAACCCTTCTCCATCTGCCTTTCACCTTGGTAACTGAGCAGCAGCGGCTCGATGACCTGCTCAGGAACATCTCTCAACAGCCTGAGGAACTTCAAGACTTATACAGCAAACATTTGGTGGCCCAGCTGGCTAGGGAAATTTTTAGGACTAACCTAGAGCATCAGGACTCACTCCTCAAGTCCACAGAAGGTAGAGTCCACCCTGTGGCGATCCCTCCCCACAAACATGTATCTGGATTTAGCAGCTCTCTCCGCATCTCCTCTCCAGGTTCCTCAGGAGAGGTGAGAAGTGGCCATCCCCAAAGAAGGCCAGTGATACTGAGGAAGATCTCAGCTGCCCAACAGCTCTCTGCCTCTGAGGTGGTCACACACCTTGGGCAGACTGTAGCCCTTGCTAGTGGAACACTGAGTGTCCTTCTGCACTGTGAAGCTGTGGGAAACCCAAAACCTACCATCACCTGGGCCAGGAATGGGGAAGAGGTGCAGTACAGTGACAGGTGAGCATAGTTCTGCTTTTAAACAAGAAAGCAGTGGGAAGCACCACTCCCTTCCCCTGCCCTTCAGCCTCTCCTTTCACACTTTTTTCTGCACTGAGGTATTTTCCAAGGCACATCATGAAAAAATGCTTTCAATAGGAACATCTGGGTTTTAGTCCTTCCTCTATCACCGACAGACTGCTTGAATTGAAGCTGGCTATTTAATTTACTTAAGTCTCAATTTCTCTTTCTCCAAAATGGTGGTAATGTTGCCTGCCTTTGCTTTGATCCACAAGGCACCAAAGATTAAAAAAAAAAAAAGTGCTTTCTTTAAAGTACTTTGAACCTTTTTTTTGTCAGAAAGATTTTATGCAAATCATAGCTATTATTAAATTTACATTTTAGTACACAGACCATTGAAAAGCTTGGGATCCAGCAGTGTGTTTCCATGTGTGTGGTCTGATGAAGCTTTCCAGGAATGCATACACACCTGGCCTCTGCTGTTGACCTGATCTTATGACTAAACACTGCTGTGTTTGGCCCATTTATTATGTCTCACAAAGTGTCATTGTAGCTCTTTCGGTATGTCCATTTAAATAGAGTGGTGGCAATCAGTCACTCAACCAGTATCATAAGATCAGGTTATAGAATTTACAACTAGAAGATTCTTAGAGTTTGATCCAGCCCTTTCTTGTGAGGGGAAACTGAGCCCCAGTTAAGTTAGGTGACCTATCCAAGGTAATAGCAAGTAGCAGACCCTGGATTTAATCCAATCTCCTTACCATTTCCTCTGTTTTTCTGGGTGAGGAAACTCAGTCTCTCATTGCAGTATTGACATCACATATTACCCAGATAATAATTAGCAGAGCCCAGTGTTTACATTCATAGCATCTGACTTCAGTACTATTTTGGCTAAGTCACCAAAACTTTAAAAACCTTTAAAGATTTTTAATTAATGAGTCAAGGGAAGCTAACATGATCAAAGAGCATAAGTCCAATAGTTTGTCTCTGTCTAATGAATTTATAGTTAAAGAGGGACATAAACAAAATTTATTTTAAAAATAGAAAATGTTTGCAAAGATACTTGTTTGCCAAATCTCAGAATACTAAGACAAGACATGATACTTTCTGAAGACAAAAAGTAAGAATATTTGGGCAAATAGAATAAAATATTTCTTAATAAAGTGGATCATAACAAGATCCCACTTCTTATGTTTATATCCTGTATGATGTTGGCCAGCTCGCTAATGGCTCACTAATAATTCATTCCATGAACCTTATTGTTGGCTTTTGTTAACCTATAAAACAAGAATATAGGAGTAGATAACATCTAAAGTTTATGATCCTATGATTCTAGGAATTATGGTAGCTTTATTATATTCTCTCCAGAAGGCAAATGAGAAAATTCATTTATATCAGAAAGATTCATCTTTGTGTATTCAAAATCAGCCTCAGACATTTTTTACTAGACCTGTTCTCTGGACAAGTCACTTAACTTTCTTTGCCTCAATTTCCTTATCTGTGAATAAGCTACAAAAGAAAATGGCAAACTACTCCTGCATCTTTGCCAAGAAAACCCCAAATGGGTCGTGGACAGTTGGACACAACTGAAAAACTGAGAAACGTTAATTTGGAAAGATAAATCTGGGAATATTTTGTCTTGGCTTTTAAACATTAACATCGATAATCCTGGCACATTGATAACCACAAAGCTTGTTGACTGATTGATTAGTTCATTGTTATTTGAGAGAACACAGATAGCCTGGTCCTGGTATATCACTGGGACTTTTCAATAAAGTGGCAGATGAGTGATTCAGATACTTGATAGCAATGAGCTCTAGGCATCTAAAGGGCAGCATGAGAATGCCATACTGGGAAGGCAAAGGTTAAGGCTTAAATAATAATGCTCATAAACAATAATGGTGATGCTTAAAAGAAATAGTGCCATGGTTAAGCTTCCCAATTTTGCTCAAATCTAGCTTTAACCACTTCTTTCTACTCTAGATAGTGGAAAAAGAATGAAAAGTAAGCTTCCCATGTCTTGCTGATTCATGGAACAAAAAGTATTTCATTTCTCTTGGCTGGACAGTAGGAAATATGGCTGAAAATCAGCTTGCTGGACTGTTTTTTAAGCCTGAGTTGGAAAAAAAAAGTGTGCACCACATTAAACATATGACAAACACAGAGCTGCCATTGGTACCACTGTATCAGGTAATGGGGTACCCTGGATTTCATGGTTTGTCATTATTAGCATGCCCGGGAGTGGTTCCAAAATGCTCATTTATTTTCAAAATGCTTTCACTGAGGAAGTGCTGAATTGACTAGGGTTGTGCTTCAGTTGGTCTGTTTTTGTTTAGAGTCCAAACCAGTATTTCTCGTGCAGTCTCAGCTTCAGCACCAACATTGTCTAGAGGGCAGACAATAAGTAAAGTAAAGAAAGTAAAATAAAAATAACCCAAGACCTGATCACAAGTGAGATCTTATTTAAGGAAATGATAAAATGATGGGGACCTTTGCTCTTAAGCCAGTAGAATTTTTATGTAGAAGGATTGCACTTCTGAGTCGCTCATGCCAGCATATAATAACTTTTCAACTTCTATATTTTCCCAGTGGAGAAAAATCTATACAATTCTCAGAAGTCCAAACATTTATATTTTAGTTAATGGCTTAGTGTAGGGGAAATAGTGCTGGATTTGAGGTTACATGGGTTCAAATCCCATATTTACTAATTATGTGACTGGAAAAATTAACTTATTTTCTGAGGTTCTGGTTTCTTTACCTATAAAGTAGGCATAATCCTACTTCTTGTAGTAATTGTTGTAAGATTGTTGTACTTCACAAGATTGTTGTTAAGGCTCAAATAAAGACAATGTATATAAGGTGCTATGTAAATGTTGAAATGTCACGTTCTTACAATCTAGTTATGTTGGTATAGGCTAGTTTACCATTGCTCTTATTTGATGCCAAATAAATCAATGCCAGCTAATGTGTCAATTCAAAGGTAATAAGATGGATGAGGGATGGGATGAAAGAGGGTTCTATGAGAGGTAGCATCTCAGTCTAGGGACCAGAATTAATGGAGGATTGAGGATTTCATTTTAAGCATGGAAGATGATGTGAGCTAGGAACCAAGAGACAAAAAAAGCAAAACAAGAATGGAGAAAAGTTCAGGCTGGCTGAAAGAGCTATAAAGTATGGGAATGGAAATTGAACATTATTCAAATACAAATTATCCAACTAGTGGATTATCTGGATTTACCATTTCCCTCATCTCCTTTCATTTGTTGATCTTTTTGACCTCAATAGAAGAAGAAGCAGGAAAATAGGAGAAAAGGTGAAACTGAAGTAAGAATTATGTACTTGTTAATAATCCTGATGATAGATTTGGTGAAAGAGGAAGTTCTGATCCCTAGCATGGTATTTCTGGATTGTGAATTTCATTTTTCCATGCTCCCCCTGCCTGCCTCTCTCCCCCTTTTCCCAAACACTGCCATTAGCACTGGAAATTGAGCATTGGCTGTATTTTGCACATATTTGAGCTTGGGTTTTGGAAAAGGACAGACGATTTAAAATGTGTGCTGTTGTAGTGGAAGACAGCAGCTAGAGTAGCAGTTAACACACCAAAAGTCTGCTGCCAATGCTTCTGAATAAGTGGGGGAGGGTTAAAACAACTTAGTCTGGTCATCTGGTTCAACCCAAGAAGAAAACAGTCCAGTCTTGAAGTTCCATTCTATTCTTGGCATAGTTATCATGGCTTACAAGGGCATTGTGCCCCTTGGGAAACACAACCATCTGAATAATAACAACAACTATTATTACAAAGTACTTTCTTGACTCTCAGTCAAGAGGTAGAGTTTATATTTAGACTTAATTAGTATTAAATTGCAACTCAATTGAACTGTACTTGCTTTCACAGCTTCATTGCTTTGAATTTCACAGGGTTTGTAAGGTATTAGCATTCCCCACATTGCTGCTTAAAGTCCACCATCCCTGGTGTTGCCCCCACCTCCCAATGAGATGAATTAGACAGTATGTTCTTACAGCTATTGTAAGAATGTTTTTAGACCTGATTGTCTTGAAAAGTCAATATAATTCTCCATTACCATTTACATTCCAGGAAAAGTCTTAATTCCAGATACTTATCAAAAAAAAATGCCAAAGGGAAAAAATGTTATTGTTTTGATAATAGACAGAATTCTACCTCGCATTTCCCAGTCATTTTATTAGGGAATTAGTTAATTTAGCTCAACAGAAGTTTAAGTACTTACTACCTATAAGTTATTGGACTGGGGCATGTGGTTAGAAATAGAAAAAAAGGTCACAGTTCCTATTTTCAAAGAACTTAGAATTTATTGGAAAACATGACAATTACCTAAGCCAGGTAAGATATGATAGGGTAGAGGAGAATCAAGCAATGTTCTATGAAAATTTTAATGGGGGAACAGAACACTAAATAAAACCAATGTGTCCCCTTTGTTTACGTCATAACACAAAGCTGTATCCATCCTTCAACTCCTGACCCAACTCTTCCCCAAAATGTCCCTATCCAACATTGGAAAAATACCTATCCAACATTGCCTATAATAAGAAGGCAGCAAAAGGTTTGTTTTGTTTCATTTATTTATATATTAGGCCAAATTCCCATGTCCCTTACTTTTTTTGTTTTGTAATATTTGTCCCAGTTGTAGGGCCTAGATGGGTCTAAGCTACAGAGGCAGAGGCAGTCTAAGTCTGTCTGCAATTATTATACTTTCAAAGAAACCTAAGACTCCATGGAACAAAATTTGAAAACCATTATTCTTAGGTACTCTCACTTTTCCCATGCAAGAGTGATATTTGAAGGAATGTCTTTGTCGGTTTATTTTTGTTTTGCAGCATTCTCTGTTAAAAAAAGGTAGGGGAAACAAAACAGCGGAATCAGGCAGTTCTGGATAAAGCAAATTAGCATTGAGTACATCAGACAAATAATTAGGCTTAAGTTTCATTAGGTTTTTAATTTTTACTTAAGATACACTAGATTTAGTAAACGCTTTATCTAGTATCATCATTTCTGAGAAGTCTATAGAGTGTGTATGTGTGTGCTTAGAAAAAAGATCTACCCCAAAGAGGGGGGAAAAAAGAACTATACTAAACTTTTGCTTGGTTTAATGGTTATTATCCATTCCTTCATAAATATATGCATTTATTAAATACATATGAATTACAATTAATTCAATCTGAACTGTTTTCAGAGTCCCACCATTAGGAAAAGTATCATTCTTACATGTTTGATAAGGGAAAGTGGTATTGTGGATATCTGCTTTGAGGACAAAGGGACCCAGGTTCACAGTCTGCCTTCAATATGTATTAGCTGTGTGACCACAGGAAGTCATATAAGCCCTCAATGCCCCACTGGGGTAGAAAAAATTATTGATCCACATTAATTAAGGGAAATATTTTACACAACTAGTATGTATGACCTTTAAGACTTAGAACAAGTGGCATAATTTAAAATTTATTATTTATATCATTTTTAGTATTAAAAAGATCATTTATATGTCACATTAACAAAAGCTAGTAATATGGAACAAATTTATATGATTATTTTTGTATGGTACCAGTTCTATGAACTTGGGCAAGTCATACCTCTCAGCATAAAATGTAAGGGAGAAAAGTATAATCATGTATACTAGGGAGTTCAAAGTAGGAGGTTCTAAGGTTTCTTATTTTAACCACTTATTCTTATTAACTAGGTACCAAAAACAATTTGTTTCTACCTCCTGAAAGAATGAATATACTAAACTCCTCCCAACATTCCTAATAACTGCATTTTCCATCAAAGGCTCTGTGCGGCTTCCAGTCCATAAAATACCATGCTCCCCTACCAGGTACCCCTGCTTCCTCACCTCTTCATCTTGTTATATTTCTCCATTAGACTGTAAGCACCTTGAGATCAATGACTGTCCTTTTTCTTATTTACCCCCCCTCCAAAGCCTGGCCCAGAGTAGACATTTTTAAAAATGTGTACTGAATTGAGTTGAAAAATATACTTTCCATTCCCTCTTTGTTTTGGCATCATAGTGCAAAGCCCTTGTGAAAATTCTCATTAGACCTCTGATTCAGATGAGCAAGTTATCAATTCAAGAGACTTATACTTAAGAAATCATAGGATGGGGGAGAAATGATATAATTTTCTTTTATACTTCATTCAACTTCTATCCCCTTTCTATTGAGAGAAAATCTTATATCATCTATGCATAAAGCAAAATATCCCCCCCCATTTTTCAAGTCTAAAAATATGGATTCACTTTGAACTTTGACTTTATCATTTTACTTTCAAGAGGTATGGAATATGTTTCCTCCATAGTTCTTTGGAATTTTAGTTGGTAATAATATCAGAGTTCTTATGTCTTTGAGGATGTTTTCCTCTACAATATTCATTGTTATTATGTGCCATGTTCTTTGTGTTCTACTCAATGAATTGTATAGAAGTTCACTAAAGTCTTCCCAGGTTTGTCCCAAGTGATTTCTAAAGGATATGACAAAAGTACCTAGAAAATAAGCTTTATTAAGAATCAGCAATCTAGATCCAGGCAGAAAGACTTGATACTTCATTGTTTTCGATCTTTGAGGGGATTTCTGCTCTAGTATATATGAATACCTCTATAGATCCCATAGAAGCTTTAAAAGGAGACTTTGGATAAGTTTCAAAGCAGTATGCAATAGGAGGTGAATTAAGAAAATGAATGGAAAACAGGCTTCAGATCAAGCTACCATTGGCCATACATGGAAACTTCTCAGGATGGAAGGGAGTGTTCAATGGGAAATGCCTAGAGGGTCAGTTTTTAAACTATACTTGCCAGTGATGTTGCATGTGAAAGTCATAAGCAAATAAAAAAAGATTTCCAAGTTTTGTGATAAAATGAACACCAGCTTCAAAATCATGAGGCTTGTTTTCAGCAATAGGAGCAAATGTAAAGGAGACAAATTTATTTCACAGTTGACAATGCAACATTATAGAGTCAAGGAATCCCAGTATTAGAAGGAACCTGAGAGGTCAATTAATCCAACCCACATCTGAACAGGAGTTTCCTTAGGTGGGAGAAAGGAATTATTCTCAAGACTGGAAAAAGTACAGGTTTAGGGTTAGGAGTCCTGAATTTAAATTGTTCCATGTGGCAATGGACAAATAATTATATTTTGGTAAACCTTAAAGTGCTCAACTTTAAAAAAGGGGGCAGTTAGACCACATGATCTCCAAGATCACTTCTATCTGTGAATCCTGTGATTTTCTGTGACAATACAATAAATGAACTGGACACCATGAAGGGATTTGGGGTTAAAGAAGAGATCCCTGAAATTAGTAGGTGGGTTTCAAAGTATGTGAGAGAATCATAGTAGATACACTAAGAATAGCAGAGATAAAGCTTCATGTAAAACACATTGTAAGTCACTATTCCATGGTCAATCCATCAAAATCTTGAAGAAGAAGGATTTTTAAACCATTCATTATGTCTTATTGTCAAAGAGGACCCGATATGGTAACACAACAGAAGGTTTTGATAAAGGGGTCAACACTTTTAATACTAGCTAGTGGGACAAATGAGAGGTAAGTTCTGAAAGGTAAATAGGAAAGCCAAGCTGAACTATTTTAGGCAAAGGGCAGTAATATGGATTGATTTACCAGTGCCATTGATGAAGCCACGTGTAGTAATGAATTCAAGATCTATCTAGATGTATTTTTGGAGCAAAGGGAGCCAAGAGAGGCAAAAAAAAGGCCTGAAGACAGGATTAAGACAAATTAAAGAGAGTGAATAATGCAGGGTTGGATGGCCTTCTCCCATTCCCAGAATGTCTCTTTTTCTTAGACCTGGAACAGTTCTGAAGCATCGGGTGTTAAGTAACTTTTAGTCTGGCAATTACATTAAAAATAGCAAAGGTTAAACTAAAGACAAGTTTCCCAAGCTCACGGATGATGTGAAACTCTTTAGAAGCCTCAACATCTGCTCTAAGAAACCTCCACAAAAACCCCCAGCCTACATGCCTTTGAGCTACTGCATTTTTTGGTTTCAGAAAAACATTCTTGCTCCTGGAGGGAGGGCGTCTCAAAGCGCTTTTTCCTCCTTTAGCACCAAGAGACTGAAAACAAAACGTTCTGGTTTGTGACTGAGCATTTCCTTAAGTAGCTGCAAGCCTTGCCACAAGCCAAAGGCCACTCAAAGAAAGCTAAACTCTACACATCCCTACTAGGCATCAATGGGTGGCCCAGACCTTTTAAGAAAAGACTTTTCCTTTTGGCATTAGGATTCTTGTAAATTGCTGGAGCAAAAGCAATGTTTGTTTGTTTTTTTTTTCCTTAGAAAAGGATAATGCCATTTAAACTCCACGAATGAATGAAAAGACATTTATTGGGACAGCTACATGGCCCAGAGAACTGACACTGGAGTAAGGAGGTCCTGAGTTCAAATCCAGAATTAGATTCTTACTAGCTGTATAACCCTGATTGACTCAATAAATGTATGTGTGTGTGTGTGTGAGAGAGAGAGAAAGAGAGAGAGAGAGAGAGAGAGAGAGAGAGAGAGAGAGAGAGAGAGAGAGAGAGAGAGAGAGAGAGAGAGAGAAGCATTTATCAAGCATTTATTTTGTATAAACCACAGTGGATTAAAATAGCAGACTGTTCTTCATCTCAAAGAGATTACATTCTGTATTAGTTCTGAGTTAGATGGAAAAACTCTAGAGTCCTTGCATACGCTGAAAAAACAGATGTTCCTCTAACCCTAACTCAAAATGCATCTTCTTTAAAGTCATTTCTACTGATAATCTTTTTTCTGGTTGTGTGAACACACACACACTGCATACATACACACACGTTATCTTACCTGATAGGACAGTTTAGTTTCTGTCTTCATATCATCAGAACTTAGCACAGGGTTCAAAACATAGTAGGTACTTTATAAATGCTTATGGATACATAGTAAATGTAATAAATATTTTTATTTGAGTCAATATTGGCAGTTTGGCTTAGCCTAAAAAATAATTTGCCAGCAAATAGGGCTGTCCAAATGTGGAATGAGCTGCCTCAGGGTTAATGAGATTTTCTTCATTGTAAAAGAGTGAGTGAAGTTTAGATGATTTCATTTTGGTGAGTCATTGAGAAATTACCTCTTTGTGTATATTTTGTATGTACCTACTTGTCTGTGTATTGTCTCCCTCCCTCCTTTACCCCTATCCCAGACCAACAGAGCAGCAGGCTCCCAGGAACTTTAGAAAGCACAGGCATAAAAGTTGTGAAATTACCAGCCAGAGTGACAGAAAGAGAGAGAGGGAGAACACATCACATGAAGACCTTTGAACCTCAGGAGGCAATTTTCATAAATCATGAAGACTGAAAAAAATGACCTCATTCCCCAGGTGATCAGTCCCTCCGGTGACCACAGCCACTCTGTCTGTCAGCAAGTTCAGCTCTCACCTTGGAAGTACTCTGGTATAGCTTTTAAGACCTAGAGTTCTGTGGGGACTTTAACTTTCCTTTAGAGTTGTTGGCTTATTTAGTGTCTATTAATAGTGGTATTTTACTTTCTTTTTTCTCCCAGAGAATAGCTGCTACCAATTCTTTGGTTGGCAAAGCTGAGATGGAGATAATTCACAGCAAAACAGTATTCCTATTCTTCCTATACTTATCCTATTCCTATACTTCTTGAGGAATGGGAGAAGGAATTGCTAAAAGTTCAAGTGACCAGTTGAGAGGCAGTAGGATAGAGTTTGAAGGGCTCTATCCTCAGGGGTGAAATCCAAATGCCAATTTTACCATTATCATCATTCCATGTCTCAATGGCTTCATCTGTAAAATGGGGATTGTAAGGCTAGCACTACCTGATGGACAGAGTTGTGAGGCAAGTGAATTAAGACATCATGGAAAGTGAATTATTAATACAGCCTTTTTCCAATAAAAAGTAATCTATATTATATACAATGTTTTGTCATTTTGGAAATACTCAACCCATAAGAAATCTGAGAAGTACATCAATAATGGGATCTCTTCCTCACTTTATTTCCTAGCACTCTGGAGACTTTTCATTTACTTATTCCATACTCCTTTGTATTGGGTATCATATTTAGTAAGGAAGGGAATATTAAACTCTTATTTTGTATCAGGCATAGAACGCTAAGAACTTTATAAATATTTTCTTATTTGATTCTCAGAACAACCCTAAGAAGTAAATGATACTGTTATTCCCATTTTACAGTTGAAGAAAATAGAAGTGAAGTAATTTGCCTGGGCTCACAGAACTAGTATCTGAAGGTGAATTTGAATTTAAGTCTTCCTGACTCTATCTACTGTACAATCTAGCTGCCTCTTTATAGAGACAACATGGGGTATCCAGGTGTATAGAGCACTGGGCAAGCCATTTTACCCTGTTTGCCTCCATTTATCATCGATAAATTGGGAATCCACTGGAGAAGGAAACGGCAAATCATTCCAGTATCTTTGCCAAGAAAACTCTATGGACATAGTTCATGGGATCACAGAGAGAAATATGACAAAACAACAGTAATGGAGTAATATGGTGAGAGGGTTATCTTTGGAGTCAGAAAGATCCATATTCAAGACTTCTCCTCATATACACCAATTTTGTGACCCTGGACAAGTCACTTAACTCTTCATTGCATCCAGTGTTCCTCTGATATCATAACTTAGATGAATTTTCTATCTATGTCAGGGAGGATATTAATAATAATAATTATCAGTATTATCATAATCTAGTATTTATATGGCATTTACTATGTGCCAGATACTGTGATGAGCACTTTACAAATTGTTAAGTAGATGCTATTTTATACCCATTTTATAGATGAGAAAATTTAGGCTGTAATTAAGTGGTTTTCCCTGGATCACATGGCTAGTAAACATCTGAGGCCAGTTTGAATTCAGATCTTCCTGACTCCCAAACACCACCAGTTGCCTCAGATCACAAGCCTTGACCTGCATATGTCCCCAGGAGCTTTTTGAGGTCTTGTCTTATCTCCATCCACACATCTTACTTGGGGAAGAATGATATTTGTGTGGACTAAAGAAATTATCTGTATTCTTTCACCCTCTTAATGCTTGGATCCTTGAGGACTCAAGTTGTCACAGAGAATATACTCATACCTTTTCTAGAGTTAGCATCTGTCTCCTTCCCAGCATCTAGCATATCAGACATGTGACAAATGTCCTGGGAATATTGAATGAAAAAAGCTAGGGTGCTGTGACATTAGGCATGAGTCATGTTAGTGTTAACCTGCTTTATTTTCTGGTTGAATATACTTCCAAAGAAATATCCCATTTAATACAAACTTTAGCCCCTTGTATTAAAGTGAAACAAATAATGGAATGGAATATTCACAGATTATTTTTTGCTTTGCTCTTTGACAGACTGTGCTTCTCAGAATCTTGATCCCATCCTTCGCCCCATCTTGTATTTTCCTTTTTCTCTGATTTCATATATTTCATCACAAAATCCCACAAAATCCTTCTGGTTTTGCTTGGAAAGCAGAATAATCTTTCTATGTATCTGAAGGAGAAATGTATCAAGTTTGTAACCAAAATATCAACTGAGAGGGTTGAGCTACCAATAAATTAAAGCCCTCCCTTGTAGGAACTATATTAATGAAACAGAAATGACCAAAAATAGACAAAAAATCTTGTTCCCAGACTTTTATCTTCCCCCAGATGATATTGAGAGAATGAAGTAAGCATCAGCTTCAGCCCCCTTTTGCTTTTTTTGTTTCTAAAAAATCCCAGTGTGAACACTCAGGGAAACTCCAATTGGAAGTATCCAAAGTTATAGTTTTCACTGTAATAAAACTATCCTCTTGGGTGCTGGTGTGAGCAAATAATTTGCTATCCTCTTTTCCTTTGAATATAACATTTCCTATATTTTTGCTGCTATCATTCAATCATTTTGCAGTCATGTCTGACATTTTGTGGCCCCATTTGGAGTTTCCCTGGCAAAGATACTAGAGTAGTTTGCCATTTCCTTCTCCAGCTCATTTTACAGATGAGGAAACTGAGGCAAACAGTGTTAAGTGACTCATCCATAGTCACACAGCCAATACGTATTTGAGGTCAGGTCCAGTGCTCTAACTGCTATGCTACCTACCTACTCACCAAGTCATATACTTAAATAGATGTAGGGGAAAATAAAGAAATTTAAACAGGGAGAATACTAAAGCACATGGATCCATATTTTAATTAAATTAAATAACTATTAAGTGTCTTTTATATTCATTCACTAGACCAGATTCTGAGAATATAAAGAAAAAATTTTAAGTACCTTATTTTCAAGGATATTACATTTTACTAGGGAATAAAACATAAATAAAGGAATCAATGCAACATAATTTGAGAATAAATTAATATCAACAAAGGTATCACAAAAAGCTATGGGAAGAAGTACCTTGAAAGAGGAACATAAAATGAAGAGATGAGAAAGAACCTGTGTAGTATAGGATTGGAAAAAAGAGAAGGAAATGGATGGGAAAGGTGATGCGGAGGAGAGAGATTGACAGATTTGGCAATCAAATGGAGATGAGGTTTTTATATGGTTGTTGGCTACAAGGAACAATGATAAAAGAGTCTAATCCTCTGGTGGTCCTAAAAGAAGCCCCTTTCCTGATGTAATGCACTGGACCCACAGCCAAGGATCCTGGGTTCCTATTCTGATTCTGCCAGAGAAACTTTAGTGGAAAAATACTGGCAGACTTCTAATCTAGGATATATAGTTTGAATGATATCCCTGATGACACCAGGCAGTATGACCACACGCAAGTCATGTAATCCCTCTGAAACTTGTTTGACTCACCTGTAAATGGGGTAGATACTCACAGTATCTATGCTACCTATTGCATGTTTTTGTGAGGAAAATTCTCTGTAAATGTCATAAATTATAATAATTTATATTATATATTAATTATATATGTACAATCATATATGCATGAATTATTAGCATTATTGTTATTAGGTATATGACAAAGGCAAATTAACTCTCTGGAGCTCAATTTTCTTAGCGATATCTTATCTTGCTTTCTGACTCAGTTCTAATGTGATAATTCTTTGTATTCTCTAAATTGTCACAAAGATTAGAATTCAGCAAATATTAATAATAGAGATAAGGTTAGGGATTGGACCCTATGATTTCTTTCATATGGAGCATTCCTAATGAAAAAGTTCCTTCTACCAATGCAGGCTGGCATCTTCTCTGAAATATAAGTGCCCTAGCAAAATAGTTTATGTAATTTGCTCAAGATTATGCAGCCAATATGGATCAGAGGTCTTCCTACGCTGTGGTCACCTGTGGGAAAAAAAATCACCACTTGCTAATAATTTAGCATTTTCAAACACAAAAAGGGCTTCCTTAGAATGTATTTCTTATCCTTGATGTCCTCTAAGTGAAGGCAAAAGTGAAAATGCTGTAGAGGGAATTCCTCCTCAGTTATTATGCGTTATATGGATTAAACAACATTATTTCTAAGGTTCCTTCCAATGCCGAGATTCTACAACGTGATTAATTCCAGTTCTATCTATATCATAACTTATATAACTGAAGTACAAATATTAACAATATTTAGGCCTATTTCTTTTGAGCAGTGACAAGTTCTAGGGCTTTTCCCCCCTTCATACAGGGTCATATCTTTAGAGCTGGAAAAGATCTTAGACATCATCTATTTCAGCCCCTTCAGACCTTCCCATGTATAATACATATAATCCATAATTTGCATTGCAATCCATTGGAAATCTTAGCAAAGAGTTTTAATATTTCAAAAGTTCTAAAGAAGTTGCCAACTAGGAATTTAATAACAATAACCAATCTGGAAACGTCAAGAATACTCAATCCTTATGTATATTTAGAAATCACAAAACAAACCCTAAGAGAGTTGCTTTTAAATTATAAGCACAAAAATAGTACTAAATGAGTAAGAAATATAAAATAAATCAAACTTACAAAAATTAGCATAAAAGTATTTACTTCATCTTAGTTCAGAGTTGTAATTTCTCCTTCATCTTGGACTAGTCAGCCAAAAGAGGTATTAACTTTCCTCATAAAGTTCCCAACTGTCATTCTTCTAACAAACTTTTAACAGCTTCTACAGTGTTGGTTTTCTATACTCTCTTTTTTATTAAGTTAGGCAGCATGAAATTAACTGAATCAGAGATGTGCTTGTTTTTGTTTTGTTTTGTTTTGTTTTTATTTTTTTGTAAAATCAACTCATGTAGATTTCTCAATCTCTCTGTTTCTCTCTATCTCTCTCTTTCTCTCCTCTCCATTTGCGTTAAAGGTTCCATAAAAGTTAAAACCATTATCATCAAAAAGTATTTAATAGGGCAATTTGCTTGGTTGATATTTCATTTCTTAAAATTATAGCAAATGACTGATAGAAATGCCATCATTGGAACAGAAGAGATGAATAAATTTTGTGAATTCTGAAACTGTAGTAAATGGACCTGTAGAATTGTTTATCCATATGTTTCCAAATTTAGAATCACAGTTCTAGAGCTAAAACCTCAAAGATCATCTAATCCAGTCCAATCCAGTTCAAAGCAGTTTAAAGACATGTAGATATAGAGCATAGGTACATAGAAATTCTTTGTCTACAAGGCTTTTTAGCCTAACTGCCTCATTTTATAGATGAAAAAACTATCTAAAATGAGATTAAGTGATTTTTCCCAGTCTCACCGATAGTAGACAACAGAGACAACATTTGAATACAGATCCCTTTACTGCAGAATCATTATTCTTTCCCCTATGCTGTTAAGTCTTCCAGTGAGGCTGTCAGTAAATTTTTCTGAATTTTTAGATTTATTTGTATCCCCATGGGCTATGTACTATGTGCTGAATCATGATTAATAATGAATTCTTACTGAGTTAATCACCAAACTGCATGGGCACACAAGGGCCCTGTGTCTTTTTTTAGGGCCCAACCATAATTACAATTGCCGAAGTGTAAGAAATCCTTGGTTTTCCCCATTTCAACAATCTGTCTCTGTTAGTAAAATTGGCTTACTATAGCCAAGAATATCAGGAGAGGAAACCAGAGATCTGACCAGAACTGCATTTTTTTTCTATTGCTTCCAGAATTCTTCTGCAACCAGATGATTCCTTACAGATCCTAGCACCTGTCGAAGCTGATGTGGGTTTCTACACTTGCAATGCCACGAACGCCCTGGGATCCGATTCTGTCTCCATTGCTGTCACTTTAGCAGGTAACACAAAAATCTTTGTCAACATATACTAGGCATGGAGAAGTCTAGTATGTGAGGACATCATCCTCCACACCTTTACTGTATCTTCCTCCCTCCTCTCTTTCTCATTCTCCCTCTCTCACTCTCATATTTGCCAAACAAAATTTATCATTTTCTTCTATTTCAATAATTTAAAATTTTTAAAATTTTTACTATTGTAGTATTGGCAGACCACTGGCTCTTTTACTTTAGCCTTGAATTTATAGGCATACATTTCTAATGGTATGAAACTTAACTAAATTCAACAAATTTATTAAGCATCTACTATATATTCTATTTTGCACTGATCATACAGAAGTGAAAAAACACAATCCTTTGCCTTAAGGAGCTTACAGTTTCATTAAGATGATATGATATGTATTTTAAAAATTAGATGCAAATTGTGGTAGAGCCAAGAAGAGTTTTTTTAGAAATCTAAGAAAATTCCCTCTATTATAATCCTTTGCTCAAGATCACATAAATAATAAGTAAATGCCAGAGTCATAATTTGAACTCAGTGTCTGTGACTCCCAGTCTAACATTGTTTGTTTAAAAAAAAATGGAAAAATAGTTCCCCAGTTTTCTTTTGCCCACCCTATGCTACCACATGTTCAATCACATCTTCTTGCCTTATATCTGCTTAGTATCAGAATTTCTACTCTGGCAATTTCATTGCTGTATGAGAAATGGAAATTTAGCTGCTGGCTTCCCCAAGATCATGGAGTTCAGTGATCATTGAGCTGAGCAGTGAAGCCCCAGGGTAGATTAATGTCAGATTTTTAATGCATTTTTGTGGATATAAGATTTGCCTTTCCCTTAATTTCTTCCAGTTAACAATCTTTATTCATCTCTCTATACTAGATCCAGATGCTCTCTTCCGTTCTGGTTACGTGATTCTTCCCCTTACCTGTTAAAAGGCAAAGACACTGTTTGTTGACATTCTTCCAATTACTTGCAAATAATGGCTCCTTGAGGATTAACTTTCTTATTTATGTTTATCCAGCTATGGGTCAGCTCCACAGCAGACTAAATATACTTTATTTACCAGGATTTAATACAATTACTGGAAACGTAATCTAAAATAAAGCAAGCAAATGGTAGTGTCAGGCTGATCTTTAGCTCTTTGAAGAAAACTTGTTGGAGGACATCAGCAGCTTAAAAACTACAGAGGAGAGACAAATAAGTCAGAGCACATCCTGGAGAGTCATATAAAGAATCTGAGCAATAGGATGTTTTCACAAAAACTACAAATGACACCCCAGAGAAATACTTCCAACTTCTTAGGGATATAAAATCAGTTTTTGAATAGGAGAAGTTATTAGATTATAAGAGCATAGCAAAAACTACATGTCAGGTTTTCTTTCTATAAACTAAGACAAAGAATTTCTTGGCTACTCGGATTTCAGAAGGGAAGATCACACCATTTATGAAAGTTCATTCTGTACCTGATAGAGTATAAGCTCTTTGACAGCAGATATTGTTTGATTATTTTTGTCTTCATATCTCACCACCTAGCACAGTGCCTTCCACACTATAGATGCTTGAAATGCTTATTGATTAATTGGTTGCTTTCTTTTACTCTATTACATTTGGAAGCTTCTTTAGAATGGAGTCTTTACACTAATTCACAAAAAATCAGTTTTAAAGTACAGGATGAGGAAGATGATTGTTCCAAAGTACAAATGATTAGAAAAGAATTTGTCCAGAGAAAAATGAAAGTTTTAATGTATTGCAAGTGCAATATTGAGTCACAATGTTGGATGGCATCCAAGAAAGTTAATAGCATCTTAGGTTTCATTGAGAGGCACAATATTTAGGGATAGGAAAGTGATAGTGTCACTGTATTCTTGCTCAGTTAGACAATATCTGGAGTATCTGGAGTATAGTTTTCAATACTAGAGTACTTTGGTACATTTCAGAAAGGACATGGAAAAACTGGATAACAGCTAAAATGATGAGCTTTGCGCTATGTCATATGAATCATGATGGAACTGAGGATATCTATCGCACAGAAGACTTAGAGAGGACTCCACTAATATCTAAGGGACAGATTAGACCTAGAAGACAGGTTAGACTTAGTCCGCTTGTCCCTGGAGGCCAGAACTAGGAGCAATGCAAAGAAATTGTAAAGAGAAAAAATTAGCTCTGCTGTTGGGCAAAAACTTCCTTAATAATTAAAGCCATCCAAAAGCAAAAGCAGCTCTCCTCTCCCTCTCTCTCTTTCCCCCTCCCTCTCCCCTCCTCTCTCTCTCTTCTCCTCCTCTTCTTTCCTCTTTCCCTCCCTCGCCCTTCTCTCTCTCCCTCTCCCTGCTTCTCTCTCTCTCTCTCTCTCTCTCTCTGTCTCTCTCTCTCTCTCTCTCTCTCTCTCTCTCTCTCTCTCTCTCTCTCTCTCTCTCTCTCTGTCTCTCTGTCTGTCTCTCTCTCTCTGTCTCTCTCTCTGTGTGTCTCTCTCTGTCTCTTTCTCTCTACTTCTCCCTTTCCCTCTGCTTCTCCCTCTCCTTCTCCCTTCCTCCCTCCTCAAAACATCTTTCCTTTAATAACATCTTTCTCTTTACTATGGTTAACTCTGGTTATTTTACTAAACTTCTATGGATTTAACCTGCCAATCAATGGCATACACAAGCCTCATGGCATATCTCTTTAATGGATTCTTCCAAACTCCTTTCCTTGGTAACCCTATTGCTCTCCCAAATTTCAAATTTACCACTTTCCCTCTGTCACCTCTTCTTTTTGTCTGTAAGCTCTTTTCCTAAATAAATGTCCATTTTGGCAAATGGTTCAGGAAAAAAAGACACTAAAGGAGAGAATAACTGATATGATATAACAGATATTGGTATTATAGATTTTTTCAATATAGATTGTTATGAATTTAATTAGTCATATTAACATCAGTTTCAGAAAGGAAATAAAATAAATGAGAGTGCCTAGTTACCTCAAGACCCCAAACAATATTCAGGGTCGCAAGTTGTATGGTTCACTTTTATTTCAGAGAATATGCTTAAAGTCCAGACCTAGGTCCCCTGTGGATTCCAATTTATTCAGAAAAGTTCAAAGAGGTCTTAGTTCAACCTGAAGCCTTTAAAATCTGAATGAGCACATCAGAATATTACCATAATTAACTTATCCACCTGAGGGTCTTTTAGATGTATGCAATATACCTCCCAAGAATTGGAGTTGTTCAGAATGTGGTCTGATAAACAAAGCTGGAATAGACTGGCCAGGGAGGCTCACTACACTATACAATATACATTACACACAGTCAAAAACCCAGTAGAATTCAGTTTATGTCTACCTACTTCCTCTCTAATCTGTAATTTACCTGGCTTTTGGACAACAGGTTTAATCTACTGAGTCATTTCTCTCCCAGGAGTATAGAAGGCTCATACTGAAATTTTACCCATCTCTACCCCGTATCTTTTTGAAATACGAATCCATAGTTTATGTTCTAACATAAATAAACTAAGTGAAAATTTTCTAGTGTGCACACATGAAGCTGAAAATACAACTTTTAAGAGTCCCCTTAGCTAGGCAGATTAAGTTTTCAGCCAAGTTGCTTAGGAAAGTTCAGGAACTGATTGGTGTGGGCAGGATTTGAAGGAAAGCAGTAGTTACCCAGTAAATTGCTTCAGTCTGGATCAATGGCTTAGCTCCACTTACCAATGCAGATGAGCAGCTATCCAGGTGTAGACCATCAGTGAGGTCATAACCATACGGGAGAAGTTTGAGGTTGTCATTGATTTTAAAATATCATAAAAGAGATACTGTAACTCCTGACATTTCACAAATATCACCAGTGGAAAACAGAAAGAAGACAAGGGCTTAGGGAAGCGCATAGCTCCCAGTGAAAGAAGAGAGCATGGTCCTATTTACGTGAATTTTTCAAATGAGGAGAAAGACAGGAAAATATCTCCTTCTGGGACCTAAGGTTTTTTTCTGCTTTTTATAGGTTTAATGGTCAACATATATAGTATTTCATAAAGAAATAAAATCTCAGAAGCCTCATTGGAAAAACAATTCTTCTAGAATCCTTTCCCCTTTTGATTTAGTAACTCCAATAAAGTATACAAAATCTTGTTGAGTCTTCCACTCTAGCGGTTATTTCTGAAGTTATTCCTCAGTTGTGTTAGTTAGCTTGTGAGTGAACCAGATGATGGTTTTAATAGTTCAGAATTCTGTTCTGAGGGAACAGTCTCAGCAGTTATAAAGGTGAGAATTTGCTCAGGTTTCTACGGGAAAATAAAAGTTCTGATTTGATTGAATCCATATTGGTTTCCCAAAGTTATACATTTTTTCCAGAGTTATGGGATAATCATTTGACATGGAGGTGACCCTTGTCTTTTAAGGATATGACTGCAGAGTAGTACAAGCTCTTCCAGGTCCCACCAGTCTGGAAGGACTTTGAGAAAGGAGCTATTAGTTGGATTGGACAGCTGTTGTCTTTGGACCAGCCCAGCTAACACCTGGAGAGACTTATCACTAGCTAGGCCATAAGGCAATATTTTGGCAACAATTCCTCTAGAATACTATTCACTTTTACTGAGTCAGAGAGATGTGATCCTTATTGGTGGGAAGAGTATCCAAATAGACAAAATTACAGTCTCAAATTATTGAATCATATAACTAAAAAGATTACACAATTAGCTGGTACTAGCTGTCCATGATAATATGCCATTATTTTTACTAGTCGCTAGAGGTCTTAGGGTATTGTTCAAGTTTTCCTTGGTAGGTACAAATGTCCAGTAAATACAGAATGTCCATGAAGGAACCCAGTGATTTATACAGCTGATATAAGTGATTTGTTCTAAAATGACAGATAGTAAGACCATCAGCTTCTGAACTGGACATGGCAAACCATCTTGTGTTCTACTATAATGTAAAATGTACAGAGAATAGATATTTTATTAGGGAAGAGAGAGAGAGAAAATGCCAAGTAAAACAGCACAGCTCTCTGGAAGAATTCAATTTTTTATAAATCAAGCTAAATTGTACCCACTTTAATGAGTCCTGAGACATCTTTGTATGCTAAGTATTTGTTTTGGGGATTTTATTTTTATTTTTTATTAAAGCTTTTTATTTTCAAAACATATTCATGGATAATTTTTCTTTTTCTTTTTCTTTTTCTGAGGCTGGGGTTAAGTGACTTGCCCAGGGTCACACAGCTAGGAAGTGTTAAGTGTCTGTGTTGAGATTTGAACTCAGGTCCTCCTGAATTCAAGGCTAGTGCTCTACCCACTGCGCCACCTAGCTGCCCCTAATTTTTCAACATTAATCCTTGCAAAACCTTGTGTTCCAATTTCCTCCACTTCTCCCACCCCCTCCCCAGATGGCAAGTAATCCAATATATGTTAAACATGATCAGAAATATGTTAAATATATGCATACATACTTATATAATTATCTTGCACATGAAAAATAAAATCATAATGGAAAAATGAGAAAGAAATAAAATGCAAGCATACAACAACAAAAAGAGTAAAAATGCTATGTTGTGAGCTACACTCAGTTCCCACAGTGCCTCTCTCTGAGTGTAGATGGCTCTCTTCATTACAAGATCATTGTTACTGGTCTGAATCATCTCATTGTTGAAGAGAGCCTCATCCATCAGAATTGATCATCCTATAATCTTGTTATTGCTGTGTACAGGGATCTCCAGGATCTGCTCATTTCACTTATATGCTAATTATTTGTAAACCAAAGAAAACAATAACTAATGTAGTATAGTATGCGAAGAAATGTAGCTCAATGGTAATTTAAGTTGTCCTGATTTTAATAGCCTTTGAGGGCATCACTACGTAAGAATCAATGGTCATAATGATGTCACAATAATCAAAACTAAATTAAATCACTATATTTACCAATAGAGGGAAAGAAGGCTAGCTACCTCTGGAGATTCAAATATCTCTGTATCCTAAGCACCTCTTATGCATTTTTAAACAAACATTTATTATTAGGTACAGGCTATGTACGGAGAATTATGCTGTATGCTGATGGAAATAAAAAGATTTGATAAACCAAGGTCCATGATCTCATGGAGTTTATACCATAGTAGGATGACACAATTGATAACTATACCATACAATATTACTTGATAAGCATGTTTTCTTGGTACAAAACAAAATGGAAAGAAACATTTCCTTAGAACATCAGATCCCTCTTTAAAAATTGATATCCAAGACAGAAAAAAATAATTACATATGACCAAAAAAGGTCAAGGAATTCTACCATAGACTCAATAAGGATAATAAAAAGAAAACAATGTAGTAAAATAAAATAATAAAAAAGGAAACTATGTTTAACATCAAATGGATTTGCTTAGATCTGTCCCTGACCACCAGACCTCAGTAACTGTTAGTCCATTCTGTTACAAATGCGATCTCCCCAGTCATTGCTGTGTCTGTTTCCTGTAACATATGGTATTGCTTCTCATTTCCAGGAAAACCATTAGTGAAGACATCAAGGATGGCTGTGACCAATACAGACTTACCTGCTGTCACAGTTGATGTGGGGAGTATCATTAAAACTATCCAGGGCGTAAATGTGACAATCAGCTGCCAAGTTGCAGGTGAGAAATGATTCATCATCCTTTCTTAGGAGCATTCTGATCTAAATATTTCTCCCAGGAATATTCCTTTTGTCAGCAATGAGATCCTAAATATCATTTATGTATTCCAAGTTTTGTAATGCATGTTACAATATAATAATAATATATATTATATATGATAATATATATACTATATGTTATAATAATAAATGTTATATCATTTGAATTTCATGCAACCCTTTGAATTAGGTACTATTATTAACCCCATTTTACAGATAAGGAAACTGAAGTCAACAAGGTTAAGACAGTGTCTCAGGCAGGATTTGAATTCAGGTCTTCCTGGCTCCAAATTAGGCTCTCTCTCTACTATGCCTTCTGTATCTACTACATGATATTTCATTCTATGCATCTCTGTTGTATTTCTTCTATAATGTTTATTTGTTCTCTCTTCTTCCACTTTACTGTCCTAAAAGCCCATCATTACAGGTGTTATGTTTCACTTTTTTTTTTTAATTATCCCCAGTGCTTAGCACAGTAGCATGCTTATTAGATGGCAAGGATCTCTGATCCTATAAGTATGGGGGAGATTTCACCACTCCAGAAGACAACTTAGTAGATAAGTCTTAAGGAATTAATTGCCTGAGGAACATAGATTTTATCTAACAAATATCAGATATGGGCTACATATTGTTGGCTGTTTACAATTTTTGTTTGAATAAATAAATCAACAAATTCAACATCTTACTAGTACAAAATCTCAATTGAAATCTCTGAAAAGTCTCCATGACTCACCAGTTATGAACTCCATTTTACCTACTTTGCAGAAATTGAATCTGATGCAGTAGGGAAACAGTACCCAAACCCTTGTAACCAGTAACTGTCTTAAATATCTATCTATCTATCTATCTATCTATCTATCTATCTATATCTATATATATATACATATATACTGATGGGATGTCAACACTCACCCATCTCAGTCATCATTCATATATGCAAATCTCTCTACCATTGTCCCATTCCCAGGCTTTATCAGCCAATTAATATGATTGTCAGGCCCTCCACAAAAAAAAAAAAAAAAAAAAAAGCTACCAGAATAGCAGAGAGAACCTAAGTTTGAATACTGCAAGTCCCTTAAATCTTCCTGTGTTTCCTATCTATAAAATAGAGATGATAATGACAGAAACAACCTCATATTGTGAGGATTAAATGAAGTAGTATGTAAAAAGTGCTTTGCAAACTTTAAAGTACTATATAAATTTTAACTTATTTTAAATTTTATAATAATAATTTTATTCATAATTTCTAATTAATTAGAGATTTTTTTCTTTTCCTATTGTATGGATCTCTCAAAGCCATCCCTCTACCGCTTTGAGCTATCTTTTTCTTATTGAAAAACATATAACAGTCCTTTTCTTTTTTCCTCCCTTTATTAAGTCACTCTTCAGAAAAAGCCCAATGGTTTTCTGATCAATCAGGCAAAATTGTTTGAGTCTTAATAACAATAATTGGTATTGACATAGTAGTATCAATTATGCAAAACACTTGGCATGTATCATCTTATTTGAGCTTCACAACAACCCTGTGATACAAATAAATTATTAGAGATATTATTAATAGTATTATTTGATAATAAAATTCATATGATTATACAGAGAATAAAATGTAGAGTCAGGAAGATTTGAGTTTAAATTTGGCCTCAGACACCTATTAGCTGTGTAACCCCTAGACAAGTCCACCCCATTTGGCTCAATTCCTCATCTGTAAAATGAGAACATATTGGAAAAGGAAATGACAAACCACTCCAGTATCTTTGTCAAGAAAACCTCATGAACAAATTCATGATGTCATAAAGAGGTCTAACATTAGTTAATAATATTAATATGATTAATAATTATTGATGGAGAGCTGAGCCTAGAGTTGGGAAGATTCATCTTCATGACCTCAAAATCTGGCCTCAGACACTAGTTGTGTAACCCTAGGCAAGTCACTTCACCCTGTTTTTCTCATCTGTTAATTTGAGCAATAGAAGGAAAAAGGCAAAGTACTCCAGGATTTTTTTTTTTTGGCCAAAAACGCCCAAATGGAGTCACAAAGTGCTAGATATGACTAAAACAACTGAACAACATTATTATTAGTAATACCAGAAATATATTATTGGTCCCCAAACTGAAGCTCAAAGGGGCCAAATAACTTGCCCTTGGTCACCCAACTATTAGATATCTAAGATGGGATCTAAACCCATGGCTTTGTTGCTCCAATTTCAAGACTCTAGTGAAGAACAAACACTTTACTTCCCTTTTTTAGGGTTTCTGACAACAGCAAATCCCTTTGACTAAAGGATAGTGTCTACCATAGTAGGAATTTAGAAAATAGACCTTACAAATTAGCTTTATTACAAATTTAATAATTCACATAAAAAAAAACAAATAAATTTGCAAAGTGAGAAATAAGATATTCTCTAAAATCCCTAGCATTTCACAGGGTAGAACCAAACAAAAGAACAAATAATGCATTTGCTCTGCCATCTCCTTCCAATGTATAAGATCTCTTAAAGAGTTTACATCAAATGCTAACTTTCAGTGTGTCCAACCCTATTATTTTACAGATGAGGAAACTGAGATTCAGAGTTTAATGACTTAGCCCTGAGGTTACAATAGCAAGTAAATGGCTAGTGTTGGGACTCAAAACCAGCTCTTCTGGCTTTTTTGCATCACTTCTCACTACCTAAGAGGAATATCTAGTTATTGGGCCTCTTGTTGTTTTGAAGATAATTTGGCAGGTGGATAAAGGCAGATCCAAATATGGATCTGAAACCAAGAGTAAAAAGAGCTCATTTTCGGGATGATTAAAAGAACTAATTGACTAAACTAAAAGGGGTAAGACAGATGTGTTTTGAAATCTGTACAAAGACAAGTTTGAGACAATCAATGATGATAAGTGAAAGTATTCTCTCATCTCTCATTGATGCTTTTCCCGTAGAAAAATTTATGGTTACAAAGTGTGTTTCTGTAATTTATTGTCAACAACTCAAACACAAATTTATGAAGGAGCTACTTAATCAGTGCACTGGTATTAGCCAGATTGTGATTCTGGAAAAATTGCCAAAGGAGTAAAAACAAAAAACATTCAGATGGCCTCTATGACATGACAACCAAGCCAAAGTCTAGTGAGTTCATTTATTCTCCCTGTGATTAAAGGAGGAAAATTACAGTGTGACTCTTTAGACAGCTCAATGGAGATTAAATTTACTAATCCTATAGTCATATCTTCTTTCGAGCTCTTGTGATCATAATGGTTCATTTTAAGCAACAAGAGGTCACATTATGTTACTGATATGATATAAATCAAAGTGAAAAATTCAAGACTGATTAGTTTACTTCCTTTTTCTAAACTAAAAAGAGCATTGCATTGACTAAAAAGCACAATTCATGCAAATTGGTAGGAATTATAACCAGGCTATAGTCTGTCTTCTGATGTAAAAGAAAGCTTCTGGTATCTTTCAGTCCATTTTCTCTGTTCAATCTGTCATATCACAATATACTGTGACAAAAGTAATTGACTGCCACCTAATTAAACCTTATGGAGAAAATGGTAAACAAGCAAGGTAGCAGAGACAAATTCTGTAAACTCATCTTATATCAATGTAATTGGAAGAATTCTGCTAAAAATAGGAAGGGCATAAGCAGAAATATTTCATCAAGTATTGAAAATGACAATGCAACCTGACAGAATAATTTGCCCCTGAAGAGTTACAGTTAGTTCATCAATTGATCTGTGTATTAATATAACATTTATCAAGTACCTCACTTGGTTTCAGATGCTAAACTAGACACTAGAGATGTAAAGACCAAAATTAAATAGTCCCTACCCTCAAAACTTGTATTCCATCAGGGAGACAGGTACAAAAGTATATGTAAAATGAATATGGGTAGCTAGGTAGTGAGTGAAGTGGAAGAGAGCACCAGGAATGGAGTAAGGAAGACCTGAGTTCAAATCCAACCTCATACACTTAGAAGCTGTGTGATCCTGGGCAAATCACTTAACCCTGTTTGCCTCTGTTTCCTCATTTGTAAAATGAACTGGAGAAGGAAATGGCAAACCACTGCAATATCTTTGCCAAGAAAACCCTAATTGGGGTCATTAAGCATCGAATATGACTAAAACAACTGGACAACAACAAAAATGTATATAAAGAGAGAACAGTAGCAGTTGTAAGGAATCAACAAGCCTTCATCTAGACAATGGCATGACACTGGAATTCTGACAGAGAGTTATAGACTCAAAAATGTGGAAAGAAGTGAGGATGAATTTCAGGGGCAGTCAATGCAAAGGTACTCAAGAGATGAATTGTAATGTGTAAGAAACATCAAGGACAGTCTGGCTGGATTGTAGAGTGTAGGAAAGGGAGGTTGGGTACAAGTTGAGAAGGACTTACAATACAAACTCCCTTTGTATTTTTTTAAGCATCCTAAAACCCTAAAGGCAAGAGGAAGCTGCTGGAATTTATTGATTAGAGGACTGACATGGTTAGATTTACATTTAAAAAATAAGTATTAAGTCCTACTATGAACCAGACACTGTGCTAAATACTTTACAATTATCTTATTTAGTCCCCACACCAAACCTCTTAGGTAAGTGCAATTATTATCTTTTTTTTTTTTTTTTTTTTTTTTTTTTTTTACAGATAAGGAAGCTGAGGCATATAATTGTCAAGTGACTTTCCAAGGGTTCTATGTTATTACATGTTTAAGGCTAGATTTAAATTCAGCTCTTCCTGGCCCAGTGTCCTATGCACTGAATCACATAATCTGCTTCTGATGCTAGAAAAATCAATTTGACAGCTATAGAGAAAACAGATTGGAAAAAGGAGATGATTTGTGACCAGGAAACCTGTTAGGAGTGCTGGATGAATTTGATTTTTGCTGTTTACTACAGATCTAGTAAGGTGCTCTGCAAACTCAAAAGTAAATGCCAGCTACTATTGTTATCATTATGAATTATCTCATTCTTTCCACATTTTTGGTGATATTCAACTTGAAATAGTCCAAAGACAAGCCACACTTACCCTTCTGGTTTTTTTTATATTTAATGTCATGCAAACTAGAGCACAAATAGAAAAATGCCTTTTTTGTAATTGAATAAAAATATTGGAATGTAAGTTCATCTTTCAGATATTCATTGAAAGCATCTTAAAGACAGTCTAGCAGCAGACAGGATGACATGTCCCTTATGCTATTTACCACATGGTTTCAATTTCTTCTTAAGATCTCTATAGTTTGAATTTTTTCCATTACATATAGGTTGGGGATAATCAGTATGGCAGAATCTTTTGAAAATGTCATTCTTAAATTGATATGGATTATTGTTACATTCAAGAGATTGCAGGCAATGGTTCTATTTGTAATGACGCCATAGTTCTTTTAGAGTTTACATATGGAATTCTCAATAATTGGGGGGGATTTGCAATTGTAATATGGGGATTTATGTTTGTATATTTACATTTGTAATATGAGGATTTGCCATATATTGGTTCATGAAGGATATAATGAACTTCTTGTATATCATTCTAGTTATTGATCAAATCTTCCCTAAGTATCTGACAAATACTAAATTTTTGCATCCTGCCCATATGTTATACATTTTCCACCACATCCTTGCAAAATCTGCTTGATCAACAAATTTATGCTCCTTAGGAATGACTTTTATATAATTTCTTGTGGCTGTCACCTGATCCTAAATAATTATCATTACCTTCATCATCATAATTATCATCATCTCATTTTCTCAACTTTTTCAGTGGGGTTAAGATGAAAATGGCCCTGGAACAAGTCATAATTTTGCTATTATTCTTTCATATCCAATGTTCTATGAACCACTGCACAAAAAGATAAGATAACTGCTTTTTGCAGTTGAATAAAAGCATTGAGATATAACCTCATCCTCTGTAGGCTCACTGGAAACATCCTTGGTATAACTCCAGTAGCAGACCGAACAATGGGGATGATGTATATCTCATCCTGTTCCCCCCATGATTTTAATCTCCTTGGCCATGTTTCCATATTTCAAAAGCTTTTCATTCCATAAAGTTTGGAAATTATGAGTATTTGGGAGAATGACATATATTAAAAACATTCTTCTTAAGTTTTTATGAATCATTGTGATGTCCATGAGATTGTGGGCAACATTTCAGTGTGTAATAATGGTCTGGTTCCAATACAGTATATTGGCTGAGTTCCTCAGAATAGTTTAAAGTCTGTATTTATACTATAGGGATTTGTCTTCCTTCAGTTCTTGAAAGATAGTGAGCTTCTGATATATAATTCAAGCCACCAGGTCATGTCTTGCTAGGTATTCAGTAGGTGTTAAATGATTGTGATGCATTGTATTGCTTCCTAATTTCCTTGCATTTGTCATTACTAATTATGATCACCTTTCAATTTAGGCAACTCATTGCCTTTCTCAATGCTGCAGTTTCCTTTATCTGCAAAATGAAGTGATTCTTAGGTCCCTCCCATATTAATTTTATAAATTCATAGATTTTATTAAACCGTTTTCATAGGTAGTGATATCATCATATCTCTCCTCAAAGCATCTCTGCTTGATGATTTCGTCACTGTTGTTATTCAGTCTTTTTTCCATTATATCCAATTCTTTGTGGTCCCATGTGAGGTTTCTTTGACATAGAAAATACTACAATTGCCATTTCTTTCTCCAACCCATTTTACAGTTGAAAAATTGGGGAAAACAGAGTTAATTAAGTTCCTCAGGGTCACACAATAACTAAGTGAATGAGGCTAGATTTGAACACAGGAGGGGACTCTTCTCTTTCTGAATCCATGTCCTATCTACTGCCTCACTTAGCTACCCGACTGAAGATATAACAAAGCGTTAAAAAGTTATACACCTGATAGGGAAAGCATTGTAAGAGGGAAGGCCTTTGCTACAAGTAGCAGCATGAGGGAAACACTATTTAATAACTAGGATTCTTTCAAGAGACACAAATGTCAATTATTTAAGGCATTTGTGACAAATAAGAGAGTAAAAGTTTTCAAAACCTATTTTGGTCATATAGAAAAGATGCCTCCCAGAATTCTGTGATTCCTTATTCATTGTTTCTAACTCTCTTTTTCTGATTATCTCTGAGATATATCAAAGCCAGCAGTAAAGTAACTGGATATTGTTCCACAAGACATCCTAAGGGTTGTTCTTTGACTCAAGCTGATGGCTCAGATCTTGCTTTACCAAAAGCGGACATGCTACCAACCCTACCATATCCAAAAATTTAGGAACGAAGTCTATTTTTGGGTCAAAATGTACAGCTCTGGCTCCTGTAGAAAAATCCATTAAACACAACTCTTCAGGAGAGAAGAGCTCATGAATAAATCAAAGAACTATTTCCTGTAGAATTTATCTTCTATGGGAGCTGTTGCTGCTGTTGCCACAACTGCCAAGGGGCGGGGATAAAGACTGCGTGCTGACAGGTGCCTCTAAGTCACAGCAGATCATCCCTCTACACAAGAAATAATCAGAAAGTCTTTAAGTTTGTTAGAGTTTTGTTTTTTGAAAGAGTATGGAGACAGGTTCAAGACTTTTCTCTTTTTTAAAAAAAATATAAACTCCATTCCACCAACTGACATTGCAGCTTTTCTGATGTTTTCAACCCATTTCATAATACATAACATAATACATAACATAAGTTGATTTGATGTCCTATTTTATGGATGGGGCAGGGCAGTAAGGCATCAAGTAATAAAGTTAGGTGTTAGAAAATCACCTAGTCCAACCTGCTTATTTTATAGATGGGAAACTGAAGCCTAGAAAAGGAAAGTATCTTGCTCAGTGTCACACAATTAAACAGAGGAGGCAGATTTGAACCCAAGTTCCCTGATTTTAAATGCAGTTTTCCAAGTTTTTAATTCAGTGTTTTCAAGAATCTATTTTATAACAAATGCATGCCATATTATATTGTCAGTCTAAATGACCCCTGTTTGGTAAATAAAGGCAGCAGGTATAAAGTAATCAAAATCACTTATTATTTTAATCACTGAAATGCCAAAGTTCAATGAAGAACTTCCTGTGGTAGATACTCATGGAATATATAAAGATAAATAAGATATGAAACCTATCCTCAAGAAGCATATAGCTTAATTAGGGACATAAAATGCATACTCAGGTAGCTCTAAGATCATGGAATTTGGTTATTCTAAAAAAACATACAAAAATATCACTAATAGTATTCTTAAAAGGAAGAAATCACTTTTCTCTATGCGGTTGGGGATGGGTTAATGGAAAAGCTGATATTTGAGTTGGACCTTAATGAATGTCAACAGGAAGATGTGATGGGGAAGGAGAACATAGCAGGAAAAGGGGGAAATATACATAAATATACAGATATGTTACTGATATTAGCAACATGATGGAAGAAAACCAATGGAATTTTAGAAAAGTACCTAAGTTCAAATATCAGTTCTGCTTCTTGCTACCCATATAACTGATCGTGAACAAGAGACTTCCATTCTTCAATTCTCAATATTCTGCTCTTTACAATGAGAGTTGGGCCAAATGTCTCCTAAGTTTTCTTGCAAATTATAAATCCTAGCACCTTCAGGAATGGATGCCAGCCAGTTGGAGATGCCAACAGTAGTTATTATTTATGTGACATTTTCAAGCATTTTAAATGCATTATGTCATTTAGACTTCACTGCAAACTGCATTTTAGGAGATAAAAGCGGAGAGGTTAGGATACTAAAATTCAAAGAAGTCTGTCACTTGCCCAAGGTCATGCAGCTAGTAAAAGTCTGAGATGGTATTCCAAAACTTCTTGATTCCAAGTCCAACACACTGGCTCTATGGTATCACCTATTTTAATTCTATATCTCTGTTTGTGCCCAAACCATTGTATGTGACATAATGAGAAATCAGTGTTATGGTGTAGCAGATTTAGAATCTATAGTTTGGAGATCCATCTGGAATTAAGAATATGGAGAAAGGGATCAGGGCCTTTGAGGGCATGACTATAAAAACAGGCATAACCTCACAAAGAGAGGCAAACGTTGGCCCCTTGCTCTAAGTAAAATCAGGTTGAGAGCCGAGGTCATTTGTTCATTTAAAAAGCATTTATTGATAGAACTAAAGGTCCATTTAGGCAGGCTCCCTCATTATGAATCACATGTTCTTTGGAAGTCATTAATTCCTTTCAGGGAATAAAAACTGGAAGTTCAGACCCTTCCTTAGTGGAGACCTATACAGTCCATGTAGAAAGGAACAATTCAAAGTCCAATAAAAGAATTGGCTACAGATGGTATTCTTTTGAGGTGACCCCTTTTTTTCCCTTATTTTTACCAGAGAGAATAAGGGCAGAGGCTTTTGTTTGCAGCTTACTTTGCAGAGCTATTCTTCTCCTAATTGGTATTAGCACTTTCTTTTAAAGTTTAACTAAAAACTAGGCTTACATCTTGAGTTTTGGCGTAGGGTTTTTTTGTTTTTTGGGGTTTTTTTGGTTTTTTTTTTAATCAAGTCGTTATTGATAAGTTCATGTAATACTCTTGCTCTCCCTAGTGGTGATACCTGGAAAAGCAAGTTCCATTTACTACCCGTCCCCTCATCTGTCTCTGTGGAAGAGACATGCTAGTCAGGCTTCTCAAATAGACAAGTGAGTCATTTGATTATAGCAAATCTGTGTGAGCTACCGGTGTGAGAAGACTTCAGAGGACCAAAACTACTCATCCCTTTTCAGGAGATATTCCCTCTTCCCCAGCTAACGTGCTGGTTTCCAGGTGGTTTTGATTCCATTATGATTCATCAGCAGAATAATAGAAGAGAACAAATCAATCTTTTGCCCAGCTGATCAGAGATCTCAGATTGCCAAACACTTGGGCTGCCCATCTTCAAACCACCAAGTGGAAGAAGGAAAGAAACACAGACTAAATCAAGAGCAGCTGCCAGATAAATGGGTGAACACACACAAGCAATGAGGCAACAGCTCAAAACAAAGAGAAGCGTTATTGTCTGAGAAGGAACTCAAGTCTGAGGAGCCTGAGCAGCGATGATCCATTACAGATTTATATTATAGACACATTATATTATATATTGTTACATTATATACATATTATATATTATATAGATATGTTATAGATATGTCAGATATATTATATAGATATATCATAGATATAGATAGGAAGAGCTCATTATTTAGCCCCAAATGAGACCAATAAATATTTGTTAAAGGAAGAAAAGAAAGGTCAAAATAAGCCAGAAAGAAGGTGAGGGGCGGGAGTATGATATTTAATTCAACATTTATTAAATACCTGTCACATGTAAAACGCTCTATTTAGTGCTGGGAAGACAAAAGCAAAAATGAAATGGTCCCTTCCCTCATAGAGCTTATGTTCTCCTGAGGAATACAACATTCCATACATACAAAGTAATTCCAATGGATGGATCTGGGAAATCTCATTTTGATGGTATCTCCTAAACTGTGGTTTGAATGAAGTTGGAGATGCTTCAAGACAGTGAGGAGGGTGTACATTCCAGGCAGGGAGAATAAAGTAATAGAATCAGGAGATAGAATTCTTTTTTCTTTCATAAGAGACATAATAATATATACCAAAAATAACTGAAAGGTGATTGGGGGAGGGGAAGCACAGGCATCTGGGATAAGGATTCAGGCACTGGGGCTTTAAAAGAGACTAAGGATTCTAAAATGAGGAAGGAAGGAGTTGGTACATAAGCATGGGAGAGAGTATGGAGAGAGGGGAAGCTTGAGCAAAGCCTGATGGAAATTTATGAAGTTCCAAGGTTGGTTTGGCTGGACCATAGAATGTATATAAAGGGGGAAGGTAGTAATGTATAATAAACCTGAAACGATTAGTTATAAATGGTTTTAAAAGACGGAGAAGTTTCTATCTGATCTACAGATAGTGGATAAATCCTGGAGATTGGGGTTTTTGTTGTTGTTGTTGTTGTTGTTGTTGTTGTTGGGGGAAAGAGAAGGTATTTTATTTTTCATCAGTGGAATTACTAGGTTAGATCTATACTTTAGAAAAATCACTTTAGCATCCATGTGCAGGATGTATTGAGAGAGAAGATAATGCAGAAAGACTAATTAGGAAGCCATTGTAATCATCCAGGTGAGAAGGGATGGTGGGGCACACCCATATTACTAGCTACTTGGGATGGGGAGGCTGACAGATCTCTTAAGCTTGGGAGTTCTGAGCTGCTTTGGGCTAATCCAATCAGGTGTCTGCACTAAGTTCAGCATTAATTGGTGAGCCCCTGAGACAGAGAAAGAGCTCCAAATTACTTCAATAAGCATTTCTCATTACTGTCACAAGGGCTAGGAACATTTTGACAGAATTGTTATAATTTTATAACAATTTTTCTTCCAAAGAGTTCAAAGTACTCTTAGCCAATCCTTGGCCCGCCACCTCATTATAACATTAATACTCATTTGTATGCTAGAGCAAGCACAGTAAAATCAATTGTTAAACTTTCATTGTGAGCATTTATACCTTGGAATTTGGCAAATACTACATATCTGGACTTAATTATTTTGTTGATTACTTAGATATTAGTGATGCAAATTAAATCTAAGAGTGGGTTGTTTGGAGAGTCAGTTGATAAACATTTTCCAGCACACCCTTGTGTGACTTGGAAGTAGCTATTTACTTTAATAGAAGCCCAGAAAATAGACCCTTACTCCATAAGAACTTTTAAAAGAATTTCATAATAAAATTATAAACAGGTTGACCATGAGAAGTGTGTATATATATATGCATATATATGTGTGTGTGTGTGTGTGTGTGTATATATATATATATATAGTTTCTAACTTTCCACTTCAATTTCCTCAAAGTTAAGGAACACCCCACACACACCTCAGTTCTTTGTTGAAGTAAATTCTGTTCCACCATTTAATAATCAGGAAACTAGTAAGAAGTTAAAGGCGTGTCAAAGTTAAAGGCATGATCCTATATAGGTACTAGGGTATCAAGTGCAAGCATTCTCTGACTGTGTGAATGCCTCCTTGTTCACCTGCTGTGCATATTGTGTTCATGAGTTTATTTTTTTTCTTCCTAGGTGTGCCTGAAGTAGAAATCACTTGGTTCAGGAATAAAAGCAAACTGGCTCCCCTGCACCACCTGCAAGATGGCTCCCTGTCTATTACAAATGTCTCCTTTTCTGATCAGGGGCTGTACTCCTGTAGAGCAGTCAATCTTCACGGAGAAGTGACCGAAAACACTCAGCTAGTGATACTAGGTAAACAGCTGCAAGGTCAACTGCCTGTGGACAGGAGTTCAGTTGAAAACATCCACACCAGGTCCTCCTCCCTCTCTCCCTGCTCTTGCCAAACACAATCAATGTAACCTAAACTAACCCTAACTTCTCCCTTTACCCTGGAGAGTTAAGAGATGAAAAGAATTTAAATGTATAATGTTACAGTAATAAGATTTGGAGCATCAAAAAAAAAGAGAGATTTATGGTTAACCATCTTAGATTAACTACAATATTGGTGACTAACATATAAATTATTAGGACATCCTCATTCCTATATGGAGAGTAAAGACAATATGATGCAGAGCTAAATGCTGGGTTGAGTTTCCATCTTTATCTTCCCCAGTAAAAAATGACATTACCCACTTCAACTGCTCCTACATGGACTCTAGCTGGAATACAGTTTTACACCCAGTAAAGCAAAGGGAGTTAACGCCCCTTACAAATACCCCAATCAAGAATAAATCAAATGAAGTTAACCAAAATCTCTGCACCTTTGGATATTTTCAGGCACCTCATCTCTACCTTCAGGTCCTCATTTATGGCTCTGGCACAAAATGATGAATCAATCAGTTACATTACATACAAAAGTTTCTGACATCAATTCATGTCTAGGGCCTACTAGTGTTATCACAAACTCCAAGCATAACTCACCTGCCGTTATCCATGGGGAAAGAAAGCAACATAAATGGTCTTATATTTCCACACATACTAGTTCAATACTGCAAGAATTTCTTATACCATAATTTCATTAATTTTTTGGGAGGATGCCTTTCACTAAAACAAATTACAGCCTCTCTGTAAATTTTAAAGATGATCAAGATTTGACATGATTGAAAAATTTATAACCAGGCAGTTTACCTGGCAGTGAGGCTCTCTGGATTTAAGCCAGGCTAGCTCCTTGGACAAAAGATAAACAGCAGAAAGACAGACAAATATCCCCTATCACCAGTCTTTATTCAACTTGGTAATGTCTAGCAGAGCTTGCTCCACCAGCAAAGTCTTTAAGAATCCAGAAGCATCTCCATGTCATAGTAAGGTCTTAGAAAACTTTAGTAGAAGGCATATCTGGTACCTACCCTCATATAAAAAGGGTTCTTATTAGAATCAAAATGATTTAGTAGAAGAAATAATTTAGGCTTTAGTTTTACCAAATTGCTAGTATGAAGTCTCTGCTCACTCTGGCTTCCAAAAACCTGCTCATAGTAATTCACCACGCACCCCAGTTGGGCTTGCAGCTCACCAGTGACTATATAAGCCCCAAATTATCTCAGAAAGCAACAATAACTCAGTTCAGTGAAGGATGAAGTTTACTTTGTGTTCAGTTTCACAGTCATGAGTTAAACTTCTAGCTGGACGATTGGACTCAAAAAGCCGTTGTTGAGCCCAGAGCCTGGGTGGGACCATTACCCCTCACTGATTTATGGTACTTACTGATGGAGTTTTACTCCCTAATAACACTTCCTCATCACTTTCTACTAATGGAGAGATGAAAGATTAACCAGGATGTGTAGCTGCTACTGTAGGTCTGATAATGAAGTGTGTGTATTCTGTGAACTTGTGTTTAGCACTATGGTGCCATTGAAAAGTGGGTGAAAAGACTGTTTGGGGAATGTTACTTCTTCCGCACTTTAATCAAATATGACGGAAAATTGCTATTTAAATTCTCACCTCAGGGCATTTTTTTATCAGAATAACCTTGGTTTATTGATCGCAGTTCATTCATTATTCCAGGTACTTTCTGAATATAAAAGTGGTTTCATTTTCTTTGTTAATCATTTAAAACTAATTTAATTTTTAAGTGGAATTTTTTTTTCAAAAAAAAAAAAAAAAAAACTAAGATCCAGTGCCAACTATTGAAACTTTAGTTTTGTTTTTAGTCTAATAACACAGACCTACATTCATTCAGCAAACATTTATTAAGGGCTCACTATGAGCTCTATAGGTATGGGACAGGAAGCAGAACCAGAGAGGCAACAGATGGATTGGCTTCCATTTGGGGAGCTCTTACAATCTGCTTTTAGACATAAGAGTATAAAAGCATCTTAACGCTTACCACAGCAATAGACTTGTAATATTCTGTATTTCAAAGAAGAATTTAAGGAACAGAGGATTTGGGCTTCAGTTCATGATACCATGGCTGACATGTAGAATTCAGAGAATTTTTGAGATTAATGGGACCTGGGAAAGCATCTAGTTCAGCCTCATTTGATAGAGACAGAATGGTTAAGTCACTTCCCCTTGGCTATCCAATGGTTAGCTGAAATGAAATAAGTAACTAACATTTATTAAGTACTTAACAATGCGCAAAGCACTATGCCAGATGCTAAGGAGACAAAGATGACTCAATTATTTCTCAAAGAACTAACATTCTTCTGGGGGAAAGAGTAGGACATGAATATAACATAGTATATATAATACAAGTTGGGGCATGATGGGGGCAAAGGAGATATCTAAACAATGTGCTGCAAGAAAATTTGAGGAAGGAGTGTATTGCTCAAGGCATGCTCAAATGCCAGGAAGTAGGAAATGAGAAGATAGATCATTATTAAGTTTTATAAAGGGATTTTTTTTTGCTTATAAATATTGCAAGATCTTCAAAATATGGGTTGATTGATAAAAACTCAATTTGTGTTTTCAGAAACACATTTTTGACACAAAGTTAGGAACATCCATACAGTAATGTGCCTAATTATCAGGAGTAGTCTTGTTTTTTCAAGCATTGTATTAAGCCTGTAACTCAGATCCCAACCCTAGGGAAAGTATGGATGTCTCCACTAAAAAGATGCCCTTCAGAAGCCAGCAACAGAAACACTTGACCTCTTAATACCTAATGTCTTCCTCTTCCCCACTCCTCCTAAAGGTACTAGATTTCATGTTTTAGTCTGCTCTGATTCATCATTTCTCTGACCACAGATCCCCCTCATCCTCCTTCTCAACTGGAAGACATGAAGGCCCTGCTTTCAGCCAATGGACCCAACCTTCCCTCTGTGCTCACTTCTCCTCTGGGAACACAGCTGGTTTTGAGTCCTGGGAATTCTGCCGTCCTTGGTGAGTAGTCTAGTCTCTGAAGCTCTTGGAATGATTCCAGAACAAGATTGAATTTATGGAAAGGGGGACTATGTATAGGCAGGAGGGAGGGAGGCAGCAACAGTAGGGTAGCAGGAAATCCTCTCATTGCCTAGAGAATCCAGACTCACCCAGTGGAAACTTTTGCTAATTTTCCACAAGGTAGGGGCAATTCTGTCTGGCCTTTTAGTTTGTCTAGTTTCCAATACAACTTTGCTCGGGTTGTAACAAGAGTTTCTACTCCAAGGTTCTCTCAGGGTGAGGGGCTACTTTGGCTGCAATGTGAAGACTGTTCATACTTTTTTTTAGGTCAAGAATACTCTGGGCTTATTGACTTGTAAAAAATGTGCTCCCCACCATTTCCCACTGACTTCTATCTTCTAGGATAAAGCTAGAAGAATTACCAGCACCATAGGAAGAAGGAATATTGGTTACAGACTATAAAAAGCCTATGTCCCCCATTTATTGAATACCCAATATGACTTCCCAGGTATGGGAAGCTCAATAACCTCTCTCTTCTTGGAGACATCAGAGCTGAAAGTGTCCTGGCACTTTGGGGCAGGCAGTTCTACTACTTTGCTCATTATTTCCCATTTCTTATAGCCTTCACTGGCAGGAGTTTTCATTAGCTATATTTCTCATTCAACTTGGACAGGGAGGATGACATCAGTTAAGTGACTTGCTAAGGATTATGTAGTTCCTAAATGTCTGAATCTGGAGAGGAAGTAGGGTGTTTCTAATGCCAGGCTAAAGCTTTATCCATTGTGCCACCTGATGCCTCCTTTCTTACTTAATATCAGAATCTATGACAACCCTCATTCCCTCCCAACCATACCCTCCATGGCTGGATCCTTAATCATACACACAAATGGAAATCTAATGATGTAGTCACAAATCCAGCATGACTAAAGCACAACTAGAAAAGGTAATTTTCCATTTTCCTTCTTAGCTGAAATGTCTCCAAGATATAACTAGAAAAACCCAATTTTTTAAAAAAAATGTGATTTGTATAGTAAAGTAATATGTAATAATAACTTTAATTTATGGAGGATTTTAAGGCTGAGGAAGCATTTTCCTCAAAATAAGCCCATGAAATAAGCAAGCCATGGAATATTTACACCCATTTTAGAGACGACAAGACTGAGTCCAAAGGAGATCACACAACTGAACTAGTGTGTTGAAATCAGAACCCAAGTCCCCAAAGCTCATTCCATTTTGCTACATTGCCTCCTTATGTAGATCTGCTTTATTTTTTATAATTATTAAAATTTTGGCATTAACTGCTGGCTTGGTTATATAAATCAAAATCCACATTAAAAACATATTGTTGCACATTTCATTTAGACTTAAGATAGCAAATTCTTTCTAACTAGCCTATTTCAGTATCATATGTACATAATAAAATTCTTTATTTTGATTCAACAATTCCCAAGACAGGCTCTATCACTAAATAGCACTGGTTTTCAGTAATGTTTTCCCCTTTTCTGGAGGTTCAATTTCTGTCAGTGGCGACTGTGGTACCCTTTAGTCCCCTGGAAAAATGAACATGTATGCACTGTCCCATAATAGCTTTACTTTCTGTCTTCCATATTCTGGAATAATATTTTGTCTCCTGCTAGCTATGGGCAATAAGAGTTTATTGTGGTTTATGTGGTGACATTCCAATGCTGCTTTATAGCTCTTTGTTTCCTTATGTCAGTGTTTAAATCTAATAGTTAAGGGACATCTTAATACCCTAATCTGTAGTTAGCCCTGCTCCATGTAAGCGAGACAGTGAGTCAGTCTCCATAAAAAAATGCCACATGCATGTACCTGAGAGTAATGGACTCCTGCAGGGAATGTCACCACATCTCTGTGATTTTAGACATAGGCCATGATGTATAGGCTGCATGAGAATGGATTGGGAGATGATGTCAGGTCACAGTTCTTTAAATGCCTTCAGTGATTCAAGATGTACCAAGACCTTGTTATTACATTCTTGGGGCGGGTCTCAAAGGAGGGGGAAGATTTGCATAGGCATAAATGCCCCATTTGGGGAAAATGGTGTGAACAAAGGTAAAAAGAAGAGTTCTTTGCATGAGAGCACCAGGGACAAGGAATTAGACAAGTCTGGCTGAAGTGGACAACCCTCAGAGGGAAGTACAAAAAGTCAGAATTAGAAAGCTAAATTTGACTCAGTTCCATATCTATCCATACAATCCATATATACATGAAATATACATGGAATATATGGAATGTATATAGGAAATATAAACATCTATATGAATGAAATGAAACCTTTATCAGAGAAACTTATTCCCCCCCAAAATTCTGTATTACTTCATTGTCTATGGTATCTATTAGCAAAATGTAGTTTCCCTGTCTATTTTTCCTTAATATCAAAAATCTATGATAATCCTCATTCCCTACAAACTAGGTCCTCCATGGCTGGATCCTTAATCATATACATAAATGGGAATCTAATGACCTGGTCACAAATCCAGCAAGACTAAAGCACAATTAGAAAAAGTCATTTTCTGAGTATGGACCACAACATAGCATTTCCACTCTGTTATTGTCTGCTTGCATTTTTTTTCCTTCTCAGGTTTTTTTTTAACCTTCATTCTAGATCCGATTTTTCTTGTGCAGCAAGATGATAGTATAAATATGTATTCATATATTGTATTTAGCACAAGCGTTAACATGTTTAACATGTATTGGACTACCTGCCATTTGGGGGGGGGAGAAGGAGGGGAAAAGTTGGAACAGAAGGTTTTGCAATGGTCAGTGTTGAAAAACTACCCATGCATGTTTTGTAAATAAAATTTTTCAGTTTTCCTTCTTAGCTGAAATGTCGCCAAGATATAACTAGAAAAACCCAATTTGCTTTTTGCAAGATCATCATTGCTACCCCTGATTTGTTTACTTCAGCTGAAGCATGAGATTTTACTCCAGCCCTTTATTTTAACTGTTTATGTGTCTTTCTGTTTTGTGTATCTCTTGTAAACAACATTTTGTTAGATTTTCATTTGTAATTCATTCTGCTATCTTTTCATTTTATGGGTGAATGCATCCTATTCACATTCACAATTATGATTACTGTGTACTTTCCTCGATCTCATTTTCTTCTATTTATTCTATTCTTTGTGTGTTTTTAAATTCTGTTCTCAAAAGTCTGTTTTGTTTCTGATCACTGCCTCCTTTAAAATGTTCTTCCTTTTATCATTTTCCCCCTCCCTTTATCTCTTATCCCATTCCCCTCTTTCCTAGTGGGTAAGCAGTTTCTATACCCAACTCTGTGTGTATATTCTTCCTTTTTTGAACCAACTCTAAGAGGCGCCTACCACTTTCTCCACCCTCTCATTTCCCCCCTCCACTATAAAAGCTCTTCATTACATGCTTCTTTTATGTTAAAAAATTTCCCTCTTTTACCATTCCCTACCACCCTTTCCCAGTGCATCCTCTTTCTCAACCTTTCATTGGAGGGGAATGGGGAGATGTTACCCCAGCATAACTGACTCATGCCTGTGCTTTCTGTCTATATAGATTCCTAACTGCTCTAATAATGATTACGTCCTTAGGAGCTACATTTTGCCATATTTACCTTTTTATGCTTCTCTTGAGTTTTATATTTGAATGTCAAATTTTCTATAGTGCTGGTCTTTTCATTAAGGATGCTTGAAAATACTCCTATTTCATTAAATGAACATTTTTTCCACGGGAAGATTATACTGTTTTGGTGAATAGATTATTCTTGATTGCAATATAATCTTCTAAGCCCTCTATTGCTCTAAATGGAAGCTGCTAAATCTTGTGTGATCCTGACTAGTTTCACAATATTTTAAATAGTTTTTTTCTGGCTGATTTCAGTATTTTCTCCTTAACCTAAGGACCTTAGAATTTATCTGTAATATTCCTGTGAGTCTTCATTTAGGGATTTCTTTCAGGAGGAGATTAGTACATTCTTTCTATTTCTATTTTACCTTCTTAATCTAAGATACCAGAGTGGTTTTCCTTTAGAATTTCTTAAAATATGATGTGTAGATTCTTTTTTTAATCATTTAATCCTTATCTTTTTGCCATCCGTTTACTAGCTCACTTGTTTTTACAAAAAGATATTTCATATTTTCTTCTATTTCTTTCATCCTTTTGAATGTTTTATTGTTCTTGATGTTTGACAAAGTCATTAGCTTCTCTTCCTCAATTCTAATTTTTAAGGAATTATTTTTTCTTCAATTAGTTTTTGTACTTTCATTTTCATTTGACAAGTTCTGCTTTTTAAGGAGTTATTTTCTTCAGTGAACTTTTGTGCCTTTTTTACCAAGATGTTAATTTCTCTTTTCAGAATTTTCTTGCATCACTCTCATTTCTTTTCCCAATTTCAACTCCATCAATTCATCTCTTCTTTTTTTTTAATCGTCTACAAAGTTTTTGTTGGGCTTGGATCCAGTTAGCTTTTTTTGAAACTTTGGTTGTAGCTGTTTTTATACTGTTATGTTCTTTTGAGTTTATGTCTTAAACTTCCCTGAGCAAACAATAACAATCAAAAAAAAAGTGCAATACATTGTACTTCTTTTTTTGCTATTTGCTCATTTTTCCAATTTCTGACTTTGAACTTTATGTTAAAGTTGCGCTCTGCTCACCTGAATATGGGGATACACTGTCACAAGCTTCAGACCTTATATCCTGCTCTTTCCAGAACTGATTGCAGAACTATTTCTGCAAGTTTCCATGACTTCCTAGATAATGATATCCTGGGAGAGATGTGCTCAACACTGATCTTTACCCTTCAAAGTCCCCTACTCCCCTGTAGCCACAAGTGCTAACACCCTGGAATTGTGACCCAGAAGTGGATATGGGCAATAGAGTTGTCAATCATCACCAGCTGGACCCAGTGTCCCCAATGGTCCCCTCTTTTATTCTTTTTCTGACCAGTTGTCTGACTCTCTTACAGTCTCTGGGCTGAGAGTTGTTAAAGCTGCTGCTGCCATTGTAATAAACACCTATGGGACCTGTTGGTGCTATACCTTGTATTACACTGTATTATTCCAGGCTGACTGCCACCCATGGCTCACAGACTGCTCCTACCAATCTCCTGAGTTGTCTTAGTCTGAAAAAATGTCTTGCCCTGAACTTTTATTGGCTCTATCCCTCAAAATTTTATCTGAGCCATCATTTTAAAATTTGTTTGAAGAAGAATGTTGGCAGGATTTACCTGGATTACCTCTAATCCACCATCTTGCCCCAATGTTGCTTTAAAACTTTTTCTCATTGTCTTTAGCTTCCCTCATCAAGCTGAGCTCATTTTGAGTCATAGCATTTCTGACACAATTGTTACCATGTCAAATTTATAGTCATCATCTATTACTTGTGTTTATTTACATCTTCTGTATATTTATTTTTTAAATTAATTTAATAAATGACTAATGGGTTCCCTGTGCATCCCTGTGCATATAGGTCTCTTCAGAAAAATCCAGTTTTTCCTCCCCATTAAACTTGTTTCTCTTTGTGTCTTAAGAATTTTATTCTTCAATATTTTCCATCCCTCCTGGACTGGCATGCTCTGTTTCTTCAGTCTGTGAGATCTAACTTTTCTCTGAAGCCACAGAAATCTGTTCCCTCAGAATTTAGGTATATGCTCCTCTCCTCATCTCCCAGAAAAGTTAGTCATATCTAGAATAGTATCTCAATTGTTGCTTCTTCCAACTTTTGAATGATGAAAGTATCACAAAGATAGCCTGTGCTTGTGTTAAAAATATTTTTCCCAGATCCTATCAATTTTCTATTCCTGTAGAGGACTCCAGATAATTTACAGTATGCACCAATGATAAAATTACTTCTGTTCCTGATGTATTTGACTTTTACCCAGATATTCTCTGCCAGATTTTCAGCCAATTTTTCTATTTCCTTACATGAGCATAGCTTCTAAATAGACAACTTCCTGTTTCTGTTGACTAAAACTACACTCATAGTGTCTCCCCCTTGAGTTTCATCCCAACAAGTCTCAGTAATATCACACAGTAGACCCTTAGTAAATAATTTCCAAAGAGAATCAAACTGGTATATGGAATTTTTGTTTCTTTGTATTCATCTGTCCCAATGCCAATAATCTTTCCTCCAACATGACTTCTAAGGTTTTGAGTCAACTAAATCTTGAGACCCAGGTTTCAAGAACTGCTATTTCAGCATCACCATAATGATAGCACATATTTCTAACATGATTTAAAGTTTACCAAGCACTTTCTTCACAACTCTCTGAGAATGTCCTCCACTTCTAAGAACCATATAAAGCCACAGCTGGAAGGACCTTTAAAAAAATAAAGCCACTAGTTTCATTGATGTAGGGAACTCTTGGTAAGGAATTACCTCTACCTGCTATTCAAAATCTCAGGGAATTGCGTGAGTCACTAAGAAGTTAAGTGACTTGCAAAGGACATAATCAAACTGTGATAGAAACAGGACTGAAACATGGGTCTTCCATTTTTAGGCATCATCTGGTCTAAACCCCTAATTTTACACATAAGGAAAACTGAGGCCCAGAGAGGGAAAGTGAATGAATTGCTCAGAATAACTAGTGGCCATTCCAGGACAAGAACCAAGATACTAATGATGTACCATGAAATGCTTTTCCCCATTCTGCCACTACTTGAAATGCTTTTGACCAAGGTTCAATATCCTCAAAGAAAGTACTAAGATCCCAAGAACCATCCCAAAATGAAAAAAAGAAACTCACATCAGAAAGAAGATGGATTGCTCTCTTATTTGCTAGTCATCTTTGTTGTAAAGAGCCTACTTTTGTAAAATTAATGAACTTTACTGACTAGAATGTCCAACACATTTTCTCCTCAGCTGAAGGTTTATCGAAGGTTCCAAGTAAAATCTTCACAAGATAAGGAGGAATGGATGAGTTGTAATCTGTACTGGTCTTGAGCTAACAGATTGATTGAAGCAATAGAGTCAATCAAGCAATTGATTGAAGTAACTCAGTCCTGTATGAACAGAAACCAGGACATCTTCTAGCAGATGGTACAAATGATCTCTTAAATAGAGACAGAATATGCCATGTTTTTAGGAGCCATTCTCCTCATGGCCTTCACTGTCTATTTTAATAAGCAAACCAATCAGCAGCCTGCCAGGAGAAATAACTGCAGTATGTACATGTCATGCTGGCTCCATATAACACCAAATAGTACAAGCCACTCTCCTGCCATGTGATTTACAGGAAGGGGAGAAATTCATGCAGTCATTTAGCACTGAGTTTGCTGAGTAAAGCCTTTCAGTGAAAGGAGCTTATTGTGGCTGGACTCTTTCCCCAGTTGGGGGTTCGAGGGGTCAGAGCCAACATATACAGCAGGCTCACTCAACAGCATCAACAAACTCCCCAGGGCAACGCGCCCAATTAGATCCAAGACATTCCATGTATAACAACTCCACTTGCAGCACACCCCAGTCAGAAGTGAGGGAGAGACAGTGAGGCTGAGTGCCACATCCAGGAAACTCAGTCTTGAAGGGGTTTGTTCATGCTGGCCAAAGCCTTCTGGTCATTTCCTACAGTAACACTGACCGGGTTCCAATTTGCATAGCTCTTGGGGACCCTGAGATGAATTCTACGAGGTAGCTGCTAAACCAGCAGCAAATAATTTTGCTGTCCCAAGAGATCAGATAAAAAAGTAAAATTAATTTTTCCCTATCCAAAGTTGAAGTTGTGGCCCTGGGCTTCTTTGCAACCAGAAGTGGCAAAAACTCTGAGCCTAGGTAGAATGTGCCCAGACCTATAATCCCTTTGGTGCAGACTCATGGAGAAAAGCAAAGAAATAGACCCCTTACAATATTCGCTTTGCTACCAAAAGAAGAATATCAGAAAAAACATTGAAACTATAAATTGTAAAATTATTTTTAAAAATAACTAAAACATGATGAACTAGGAACTAGGAAATGATCTCATCTAGTCCTAACTGCCTCATTTATAGGAGACCCAAAGAGTAGTAATTTTTCCAAGATTATACAGAAAGGGACAGACCTGAAATACCAGCCCTGGTCTTCTGACTCTAAAACTCTTTTTCTTTTCACCATACCTTGGCTACTAATATTTTTTCAACTTATCTTCCGCATCTAAAAAAAAACCCCAAAAAAATAGTGATGAGGGATGTTTGTATGCATACTGTAAAATAATTACGATCAAACACTGACTATATAAGTTTCATGAGTCCTTCAGACACTTTTGAAAAGTCAGTGGGATAACTCATTAAAATTGTATGCAAAAAGACCTTAAGAGGCAAGAACACTGTGTAAAATATATAAAGATAAAAAATCATCAGGATGAATATAAAGTCAAACATTTCTGACTGGAAGTCCATAGGCATTTTAAATTTAACATGTATAAAAATGTGTTATCTTTCCTCCCATACCAACTCTTCTCCTAAAATCCCTTTTTTTGGTCAAGGATATCACTAGCCGAACTTCACTCATCCAGATTCACAGAATTAGAGCCATCATCAACTCTCTGCTTCAGGAACTCATCAGCTCTCTCTCACCAGTGATTGCAATAACCTCCTAATTGGTCTCCTTGTCCTTAGTCACTACCCTGTCCAACCCATCCACCATACAGCTGCCACAATGATAAAATATTAACTCCTAACCTTGTTATTTAAAACCCTTCACAACTTGGCTGCAGTCTATCTTTCCAAGCTTACTATACATCAGTCCCTTTCCTGAATTTTGTGTTCTAGCCAAACTGGGCTTGCTTGCTATATTTTGTACATAACCTCTCATCTCCTCCATCAGCCTATTCACTAGCTTCTTTCCTAGCCCCACATCTAGAATGTATACCCTCTTAGACTCCCTAGCATCCTTCAATGCTCATCTAAATTGCTACCTTCTACATGAAGTCTTTTCTTCCCCCCTCTCCTAAATTTTCCTTTGTTTACAATTTTGGTTATATTTTTTATTTACTTACATGTGTATATTGCACTCTTGCAGGCCATGTCTCCAATCTCAAACTGGCAGGTTGGTATAATTATCCATAGGCAGTGACTACTTTCCCACATCCATACTACTCTATAGGCCTTCACTCCCAAACTAAGTCTCTGGAACACATATCTTTAATAATCATCTAGTAGACAGAATTAGCACAAAAACAGCAAAGTAATAACAATAGCAATAAAATGCTCCCTCTTCTCTATTAATCTGGGACCCATTCTTCACAAATTCAGTATTAGTGGATATACATGCAAAGTATATGACTGTTTAATTTGCATGTGAAGCATCATGCCTCAAAAAAAGCCTTTGACTCCGCATTTTGTTCTGCAAAATCTTATCTGGCAATTTGAATATCATAAATCCATATTTCGGTAATAGGCATCAGAAAATTTGTTGAGCAGGACAATAGACAGATCAATGTTGTTCATAATTAGGTGCTTAGGAAGAAAAAGAAGAGACCAGAAACTAATTAAATACTAGATAAAAGATATGAGATTTTGTAGCATGTTGGAAAGTGGGCTTAAGTCCTGGCTCTTGGGGCATTTTAATCTGGGATTCAGGGTCCTCCATGATGTGACCCCACTCAGTCTACTTCTATGCTCCTATTTTCTATTTCTCCCCAATACAAACCCTGTACTCCACATAATTGGGTTTCATTGTTTCCATATACTCCCCTCCCTGCTTTTTACTTTCTAAATCCTGTTTATTTTTCAAATCTCAGCTCAAGTCCTACAACCTCTATAAAGCCTTCCCCATTCCATCTAAATGCCTATAAAACTCACTGATACAGAATTAGGAATTTTAATAATGGGAAAATGCAATCTGCTAGGTAGGAAGAAAAGGAAAGTCTACCCCCGGAAGGCAGAGTCATATCCTGAAAAAAGGCAGCCCATTTTCCAGAGCCTCCAGTATGGCTGATGACTCCCAACCCCAGAAAATAAGACAAAATGAGGAGAGCTGGCAGGGAGGGGTCTATGGCAATTGGATAATGTAGTTTCAAGAAGGAACCAGAATCCTTCAGATAGTACCATATAGTAAGGAGCTAAGAGAGAACCAAGAGGTGAAGGGTCAGAATTCTTTAGAGGAGCAATATAAAATCAAAATATTTTAAGTATCCTTGGACATAGCCAAGTCATCACACACAAATTACATCTCTAAGAATCCATCCTTTTAAAAAGGTATTTTTAGTTATTTTTATGTGTGTCCTGTCTTCTCAACTAGAACATATGTTTCTTGACAGTAGGCCAAATAGCAGGTATTCACTAAATGTCTGTTAATGGTGATAATGATTTTAAATGAAACCATGTGTCCAGGGTATAGATCAGATATCCTCCTGAAGCATTTCTGTCTCTCAGCCCTATTATGGCACAGATTTAATTACCTATTACATATATTTTCATTTCTTGTCTCAACTTGTCCATCTCCTACTTATCAGGGTACATGTTGGATTACAGTGTGTCCTGAGCCCATTTACAAAGGAGTGAAGTGACATGGCTGAGAATCTTGTGCCACATAGATTAGAAGACCATTTTTCACTGTAATCTCTCTAAAAGACTAATTCATCATTTCTTCCTCTCCAAATGAAAATGTGAAAATGTCATTGTTGACTCTCAAAGGTCATTTCAAAAGTAAACTGTGATGGAGACCTACCCTCCTGAAAACTTGCAGAAAAGTAATACAAGAAATATGACACAAAGAGATCATAGAGAATGAGAAAATAACAAATATTTGAGCATTTTCAAAATGCTGAGGCATGTATTGGAACATTTCCTCATCCATACTAGAAGGATAAATTTGTATGACATGATAATGTATTTGAAGATTCCCCAAAGCTTCTAGTCCCAGCCATACTGTGCTTTGTAACTAAGCAGAAAGCCATCCTTCTTGACCAATGTGTGGTCAAGTACTTGGGGTCTGTTGTTTGCTCATGGTTGTATTTTTGTTGTTGGTTGCTTTGGGTTTTTTTTCCAATAAAATGCACACTGGAGAAGAGAAATTCTAGAGGGGTTGTAGGAAGCACTGAAACACTCAGTATAAAATCAAATAAGTATCTTGGACAGCATTTATGAGGAAGCCACAGGAAGACATGCAGAAGTTTTCTTGGAATGGTGCTCACATCCATAAATTTAGAAAGACACCGGAGCAGAAGTGACACTTAAAATAGTTGGCCACTGAAGTCAGGGCAGTAAATTTTCCCCATCTAGCCACTGTTCAGGGCCCTCACTGGTATTTTCAGACAAAATCTTTTTTTAAAAAAGATCCAGATAGCCTGGAAATAGGGATTTTGAGAAAAATCCCTTGCACTTGCTCTATCTTCTATGTGTTTTCTGGCACAAAGATATAATTCCCAGGCCCAAACCCTCTCCCCAACATATCTAGTTGGAATGAAGTGAGAGATTTGCTATCAGGGAAACCAGGAAAGTATTGCGATGCCATCCATGAGAAAATGATACCCCTGTCCCCAGGCATTCTGTAGACAGCCCTGAGAACCTTATAGGAATAGCCACTATATCAACATGATTTTTCATTTTGAAATGATTTGGTAAAGCTAGTTAAGATGGTGTTGCAACAAGTTAATTATAGTGGAGAAAGTATGGTTATGAGGAAAAGCTTGACAAATTTTGTTTAAAAAAAAAAAGATGATTATTTGTTGAAATTTTGAGTTGGGGCTTCATGCTATTGAGTGAATGGGATGGAGATTTTTTTTCCCCAAGATTATAAATTCATCTCAAAAGTTTTAGATTCTATTCCTCCTTCCTTTTCCCTTTCTACTTTATGTTTTTCCAAGGAGTTCTACTACAAAAACTTGACAGCCATTTTGATTGTTGATATAACAGAAATAAAATTATAAACCAAGAGTTTACTGAGTACTCAGTGTGTTGACATCATGTGCCAAAATTCTGCCAAAACTTGTTAGAAGTTACAAAAGATATGAACAAACTGGGATCTTGTCATCTAAATATAGATAAAGCTGATGTGCATGAAACAATTAAAGTCCAATGCAATATAATTTATAACCAAGTGAAGTAAATTGGTATTTATAATAGGAATTTTTTAAATAGAGAGATTGGGGAACAGAGAGTAGTAGAAGAAAGCTTTGTGAAGGAGTTGGAACTTGAGCTGAGTGTTGAAGGACAGATGAAATTTAAGCTCAAAAGACAGGGGAAAGCATCTTGGTGAAATAGCAAAAGAATGAAGGCAGGAAGTCTGGTATGTGTGAGGCACATTGATGAGAGCAACCTGGCTAGAGTACAGGGACCAAGCTTGCCTCTATTTTTTGATAATTCACATTTTTCTGGATTTTAAAGCCTACAAAGCACATTCCTCACAACAACCCTGTGACGTAAGTAGGTCAAGTATCAGTATTCCTATTGTACAGATGAAGAAATTGAGACTCAAGGAGAAAGTCTAGGTCACAAAAGTCTGACAGGTCAGAGGTGATCATTAAAACTCAGAACTTCTGACTCAAAGTGTGTTAATCTTTCCACTGTACCAAATTACCTTTGTCAGCAGAGGGTTAGTTTATATCCCTTAGGATAGTTTCATCATCTGTAAAGTAAGGATTAGACTAAATAATATCTAGGTTTTCCAGCCCTAATATTTTATAATTACTTGAGTCACCTACTATTAATCTATAAATCTAAACTAATAACAATATATAAGGTGTTTCATCTTTAGAATTCAAAGTGTCTCATTCATCCTTCCCCTCATAATTGTAACTTGAAAGGTATATAGAATGCCAAGATTTTTACTCCAAAAAATTTCACTCTTGGAAGATCCCTACCTTGAAAAGAAAAACTTTGAAAACCAGTTATCGTTATAGAATTCACCATACCACTATTAGCAGTGCCTGCTCAGAAGTAATGAGCTCTGGATGATTTTTGTTGCCAAGGAGATAAGACCGAAAATTCATGGAAGACCCTCCTTGAAACCTGGCAGAGACAGCAGTGTCTAATGCTTTTGAAGTAGCATCAAGGAGGAAAAATTGGCAGAGTCCTCCATATGTGCACGTTGTCTGGCCAGCTCCCTGAGCTCAAAAAGGGAATTTAGCTTCAGAAGGAAACAATAGAGGTATTTGTCTTTACACAATGAAGGCTGCATCTCTTCATTCCTCCATCTGCAAATCTCTCAGTTATACTATGTCTAAGTAAGGCTCATAGGTGCTAAGCCCTAGGATCACAGACTTTGGGCAATAAGAAATCTTCAAGGTCATTAGTCCAATCCCTTGTTTTTAAAGCGCAGAGGCGCTTGTCCAAGGTCACACAAGAAATAAATAGCAGACCTGGAATTTTGAATTACACAGGTCTTCTAGCTCCATAACACAGGCTCAAAGACTCATAAAGAGCTAGAAAGGACTTCGGAAGCCATCCACTCCTATCTGTCAATTTACAGATGAGGAAACTGAGGGTCAAAAAGACAGGATTACAGTGGTACTAAATAGCAGAGTTAGTATTCAAACTCAGGTCCTCTGACTTGGGGATTTTGAAGAGACTGGCTTGATTGTGGGGTCTGTGCAAGTCTATGTCATCTATGGTGGATCAAGGAAATTTGGATCAAGCTTAATACCCCTAGGATATTCCAAACTCCCTAAGCAAAGTGCCAGAAACAAGCCATTTTACTTGAAGGACATTAGAGCTAATACTATTCAGGGACAAGCCCAGAACTAAATCCAAGGAGCACTTACCAAAAAAAAAAAAATGTATTAACTAGTCACAACCCTTTCCCTAGTCCTTTATTTTCCTGATTTGTAAAATGGGAATATTGCACTGAACTGCCTCAACATCCAAAAAAGTTTCATTGAAGCCAAGTGTTGCCACCATGATTGAACCCCCAATGAAGATAGATAGCCCTTTGCATTGTTCCCATTCTGCTCCTCGTTGGTACACAATAAAAGGCAGAGCCAGATGGCTGTACATCCCTACTCCCCCACTTCGGCCAATAAATTGTGCCATCATATGGTAGCTCCCTAGTTTCTCCAGATGTTGGGGAAGTCCCTTATGGTAAAGACAGAAAACATTTCTGTACCATAAAAGCAGCTACAGCTGTATGCATGTCAGGTTGCTGTCAGATGGTCTCTCCAGGTTTGTAGGATTTCTGACCTCCTCTCCCTAGGATGTCTCTGTTTATGAGTCTTCGACAAACCACACATTCTCCAGTATCAGCTGCCAAAGCCAGGCTGTAGCTGCCAGGACACCTCATTAGCCAGACAGAAGTCAGACAGCAGCATCTTTACAAAAGCTCTCCCGAGCTGGTATTCCATTCCCTTCCCTTCTCTCCCCTCCCCTCGCCTGCACCCCCTGCCACCAGCTGCCCCCTTCTTGCCAGTCCCTTCTCCTCCCTGCCTTGAATATTATTTTCTTTACTTGATTGGGAAGTTTCTTGAACACAGAAGTCTCATGACTCAAGAAACACATATCGGCTTAATAAATACAAGGCCTTCCTGCATCCCCAGTGGCCCTGACCCTTATAGCTCACTCTGGTATTCCTCATCAGCCTCCTCTCCTTCCTGTGACTTCTTGTTGAACCCTGAGCTTTGCATTGCTGCCTCTCAGGACACCTGCTAGGAATATTAGCCGTTCTTCAACCCAGCTGCTGGGCTGCCACAGCTCAGGTTTAACAAAGGAGAGAAGACCAGGAATATGTCAGAGTGTTTTGAGTTGCTTTTGTTTTTTAAGAAGGGTTTCTCGGTGGGATGTTTCATGGAGCACATTTGGAGGCTTTTTCTACTCAAGCACTCTTTCTGATTTAGGCCAAGAAACAGGTAAGCTCTTGTAAGGAGAAAAGAGGTATTTTGAAGTATTTTCTTGCTTTTCCCTGTAACTGGAAAATAAATGACTCTATTTCTCTTAAGAGGAGAATTTTAAAAGTCAAAAATCATCTGTTTCCAATATGCTGAGCTACCCATCCTTACAATTAATAAAATTATAGACCACTTAGCATATGCTATAATGTTCATGATGAAATAATTAAATATCATTTTCCTTTGAGATGGTATGTAATCAGAAGACAGACAGAGACAATGAGAGGCTGAGAAAGAATGAATATATGATAAAGCTAGACTATAGAAGGGACTTTAAAAGTCAAGTGGTTTGCCCCAAGTCAGATGGTAAACAGAAGAAACAAAATTCAAATTTCTGTCCTTGAACTGTAGATCCATAATTCTTTCCACAAAATGGAGAGAGAATAAAGAAGGATGGGGAGGTACACAATACCAAATTCTGACCTTGGCTTCTCCTCATATGTGCCACAGATATGTGCACAGCCAGCAGCTCATTTAAAGCTGTCCAGTCACTAGATTGAAATTCCTCCCCCACAATCATAAAAGTTGCTGCCAGATCTTTTCCCAGAAGACAATCAGCAGGTATCTTTGCCTTTAGTGGAAGCACCTGCTACTTTGCAAGAGGACAGAGTTAGCCAAGACTTGTAAACTCCAAAATTTGAAAGAGTTTTTTTTTTAATTTTTAAGTTACATTTTTTTTTGGAGAAGGGAGGAGAAAGAGAAATCAAGGGATTAGTGACAGAATCAGAAACTTAGGATTGGGTAGAGCCTCAAAGTCTTCCTTGAACTTAAGTCTACCCTGCAATACTCTATGTGGACAGAGAAAAGTGAAAGGTATTGTCCACATGGGCCTTTGCAGAATGAAAGGCAAACAATAACGTCTGTCATAAATAGTAGGAACTGCCCCACTGGGGCCCCAACTAGAATAGTCTTTTGGGCAACACAATTTCTTCTTTTTTATTTTTCCTTCCTCTTCCTTTTCTTTCTTTTTTCCCTTCCTTCTTTCTTTCCTTCCTTCCTTTTGTCCACTTTATCTCTAAGTGCTCTGCCCAAAGGAAGATAAATTTTGATCACTGAAACCTCCCAAGATATCTTGGTCTTGGGGTTTAATAGCTAGATTTCTTTCTTAAGGACCATGAATTAAACCCAAATTATTCTAGCTCTCATTAATTGACCAACAATACATCTCAAGTGAAGCCCACTTGGTCATTGCTTAGACCCAATTAGCTTATAGTGAATGTAAATAACATTTGTTTGTTTGGGCCAGAAACTCTAAGGGTCTTCCCCTCCCAGACTAATATTGTTTTTTGTCCGGGTAAAAAAGGTCATTCTCTAACTCATTTCTTACCTAGACTAAGGCTAAGGCTGTGTGCTGTGTCTGAAGCTAGGTTTTGAACTCAGGCTTTTCTGACTTCAGGTCCAGATCTCTATGCATTATACTGCCTAGATGCCTCTCCTCAAGAATATAAAGAATGGAGTTTGTAAAATGAACTTCTAGAATACATGGTTAAGAAACATGTAGAAAAAGTGGCTATCAGAAAGAACCAAGTATAATTTAGCTCAATTATAGAAAAACACTTGACATGGTCTCTCATCCTATTCTTGTGGACAAAATGGAAAAAATGTTGATTGGACGAGCAAATTAAGGAGAATAAGACCTCATTGAGTGGACAAAGAATTATTTAACAGTTCAAATTCCTCTTGGAAGAATATCACTGATGGCATGTTGGTGGCCATGAACTATGGAACCTCTTTGTTAGTGATTTGAAAACAAAGATAGATTATATATACAAAATTTGCAGATGATCCAAAATTAGCTCCTATATTGAATGACTGTCAAAGCTAAATCCAATAAAATCAAATCAAGGATTAACATAAAACTCCTACAGTTTTTTTTTTTTAATCTTAGAATTAAAACTTGGTATGGGCAAGCAAGTATGGATAATTCATCTAAAAAAGATGGGCAATGGAAAGTGGGTATTAAAGGACTCCACGCTCAGTATAAATTAACTTTATACCCAGAAAATTAATGCAGATTGCATAAAGATACACAGTATCTAGATTAAAAAATAATTGTCTGTTGTCCCCCCTCCTTTAGTGAGATGTATCTAAAGAAATATGTTCTATTCTTCACAACAAATTTCTTGAAGGACATTAAAAGGATAAATTTCAGAAAAGCTAAAGGAAAACAAGCAAAATAATAAAGCTCCTTTAAGTCATATCCCATGAGGATTTGATGAAGAAACAAGGACCTGGGTATGTCTAGACTAGTTTAAAAAAGACATGACATAATAGTGGTTTTCCTGGGAAGGGTATTCATGCAAAACTAAGATTATACTTGTTCTTGACCACAGAGGGAAGAACTAGGAACAAGACCCGGAACAGACAATTGGGCAAACTTAGTCTTGATTAAACTCCATGACAATGATAGCTATCTAAAAGTAGAATGGCCATCCTTTGTAGGTAATAGGCTGCTTCTTACCTAAAATTCTTCAAACTTTAAGAGATTTATTGTCAAGGGCATTATTGTTTATGAACCCTATATTCTCTTTTAACTCAGAGATTCTGTGATAGCTTGTCAAATTCTTGAAGGATGATATCATATCCTTCATTTCCTATGCTTAGCACAATTTTTGGCTCATACTTTTGAGTCGTATCTGACTCTTCATGACTCATTTGGGGTTTTCTTGACAAAAATACTAGAATGGTCTTCCATTTTCTTTTCCAATTCACTTTACAGAGGAGGAAACTGAGGCAAAAAGAGTTAAGTGAGTTGCCTAGGGTTACATAATTTGTGTCTGAGGCTGAATTTGAACTCTAGACCCTGCATTCTATCCATTCTATCCAGATAGGTCTGTCTATCCACCTAGCTGCGTGTGGCACAATTTAATAAATACTTATTAATAGTGAAGAGATCATATTGGTCCCCCAGTCTTCTTTCCTTAGTTACTCCTGTATTTAAGTAAGATTGGAAGAATTTTACAATTACATAGTAAATCTTAAATGTATTTACTCTTGATTGGTCTGAGTCTAAATCTGTTGTTCAGACTAATTCTTTTATTCCTTTCATGATAAGATACAGATTAAATTCTCCTCACAATTCTCCTCAGGGCCCCACAGCCCTGAGACTTTATTGCCTCTCTAGTTAATCGAAGAGGCAGAAAAGCAGAGCATTTGGGGGATGGAAAATAAGCTTTTATAGTTAGTTCCCCACTTCTTGGAATGTTTTAAAATTTTCTTTGGCCATGAGTGCCTGAGGATAGTCTTTGCACCTGGTTATTTGACCATATTATTGGGAGGTCTGAGAGACCAGAATGAAAGTTAAAGTTACTTGTCTTCTCCCAATAATTTCTTAGGTCTGGTCGTTCAATGAGTTAATCATATTTTCCATAAGTTCCTGGTTCCTTGCCAATGACTACTCATTTTAGTTCAGTTATATCTCTGAGAGCTGTTATCATTATAAAGGGAGGAACCTCAAAGAATGAATAAGACAGGTGACTTATATAAGCTTCTTGTTTTCATTTACTGATCTCCAATACCACATAGATTTGTGTGTGTACTACATACCCAACAGAAGAGCAGAGAGCCCTCAATAAATTGTAAATGACTGAGTATGGATATCTTCCAGCTTTGTAAAATTAAATTAAGGAAAGGACTCCCAGACCTAAAGCTCCAATTACCAAGTTTCATCTCAAAACATATCATTTTTATGGTGAATTTTAACTCCATGAAAATACAGAATTATAATACAAATGCTGACAAGTCCAAGGCCAACTCATGAAGCAAGAATTTCACGTATTTAATATTTTTACACAGTGTGCCCTAATCCATTATACTTTTTCTTCCTTTTAAGAGTATTGAAATAGATGAAAATGCTAAAGATTCTTTTTTCCTTCTTTTCATATTCTTGTATACCATTTTAAAGCAATTATCCCCTCCCAATAATTTCCTTTTTCTATTCATATTTTTCAAGTTTAATTTTTATTTATATCTTTTGTTTTTAAATTACCTTTGCTTTCAAATATATTCTTATTCCCTCTTTGACCAGAAGCATCTCTTGTTGGGGCCATGGAAGAGGTGAATAAACAGTTCAGAAAAACTAACCAACTCATCAACCATGTCTGACAGTGTATGAATTGTTCCACACTGATCATGTCTGCCATTTTTGTGAAAAAGAGCAAAAGTACATTTTCTCATCTCTTCTTCATAGTTATTGTGATTATACAATATTCAATTTGAGTTTTTTTGGACCTTTTCATTATTGTAATCATTATGTATATTGCTATCCCAGTTCTGCTGGCTTGATTTTAGCAGTTCATATAAGTCTTCCTCTACTCCATTTTTTCATATTCATCATTTCTTACTATATACCCATGTGCTTTTAATTTATTTCATTTTTCCATATAACTTCTCTAACTTATCTCCTCTTTTTCAGTACTAGTAGACTACTTGTGCCTCTGTAAAATGGGAAGAAAGGGAAGGAGAGAAGAATTCATGACTAATTTCTTCCGTTTAGTATGTTTAAATAAGAGCTCAAATACCAAATGTGGTTGAAATATTACATTGAAATGCCATTTAGGGACAAACTGCACTAATATGAGCACCAATATGAAACATCTGCATTCATGAGATTTTTGCCCCTGAAGTAAGAGACAGGATGGTGCTTAGCAAGAATTTTGGATTTGGCATTAGAAAACTTGATGTTACTTATTACTTCTGTGACCTTGAGCAAACTACTGTTCTTTGGGTCTTTGTTTCTTCTTCTGCAGAATGAAGGGATTAGAATAGATCCACGCTAAGGTCCCTTCAATAAAACTATGGTCCCAACTCCTGATTATATAGAGTCCAATAAATCAACATGAGTCTACCATTTTATGCCCCTAGATAGTCAATAGAATGAAAGCTGCTTCTTGTAAAAACTATTTCTTTTTCTTTTCTTTTCTTTTTTTAATCTTGCTTTCCCAGAGCCCAGAACAATGTCTGGCAGATAATGGTTGCTTAATGTTTCTTAGATAGATGGGGAAAATGCCAACTACAAACCCCTTCCTAATTCCTTTCAAGAAGTATGGGGCACCTTCTAGGTAATATCTGAAAGGATTAATTATTAAAAGGGCAATAAACTTTCTGAGAGAAAGTTCAAAGGAGGTAAAGGGACAGAGCCACTATCTCTAACTTCCTTCTCACTTTCTAAAGCTTCAATAGACTAGGCTGAATCTTATAAAATAAGACTTAACAAGTTAAATTTTGTGTCTGTGTTCAAAAAATCAACTTCAGAAATCCAGCATGAGTGAAAAATGGATAATTCATTGGAAAAAATATTGGGGTTCTAGTTTATGGTGTGGTACTCCCCAAAAAACTAATGCACTCTTAAGCTATGCTGGGTTATATTGTTTTAGCTGTAGAAATCCAAAGAAGTTCAATCAGAAGGGGGGAAGTGAGAGAGGATCCCCGGTTTCAAAGGGAATGTGAAACCTGATGAACTGATGCAAAAATTAGCCATAAGCTGAGATAGTTCAGCCTGATTGATGAAGTCTTTGGTCTCAGTCACAGCCAGAGCAAGTGGTCATGTAAACTTGCTGATCTTTTTTCTTAAAGTCACTATGCTAAATTCTTTCTACCCCTCTAACTCTTGTACACTATAAGTGGTTGGGAGTAGGGGGGAGGAAAAGGAGGATAAGGGGTCAGACCCATTAGCAGAGACGTTCTTGCTGTCATCTGAAGATTAACTAATCATAAAGGGAAATGGGAAGGGAATTTATATGACAATTTTATTTTGTTGCTGCATACTCCTCCTCCAGTCCCTCCTAAAGAAAATGGGAAATTTCACACATCTGTGAATCACAACCTGGCTTTGGCTCAATTTAGAGTCACAATGGACCTAACAAGGGAGGCCTAAAGGCAATATTTTCTTTCACTGGTTAAGAAGGATTGATAGAAAGAAGTTTTCCATTGCCAGAGCATTCATTAGTCAGGCAACCTTCCCAAGTACCGTTTCCTCTTCAGCAGCCCTAACTACTAAATGTTTTTAATAACTATTGGCTTTAAATCTCTTTTAAGTTCTGTTGTTCCCTTTCCTGGGGCAGGTGCTGAGGTTTGGAGGAAGAATACAGTCAATGACCATTTAATAAGGCAGGAAGCATTAAAAAAAAAAAGTCCTAGTCACCTGCATGCAGGCCCCTTTTGTATCCCCTCAGAAGGTGTTTTATTACTTGGTCTCAGTAATGGGCCCACAGCTTTGGTGTCCAGGCCAGGGAAATAGACAAAGATCATTCACCTATGAGAAATGATTGATGTGCCTTTTACTATAATAAATGAGAAATGTCTGGTGGCATAAGGGACCCACTGTGACAAGTCAGGTTTTCTCATTAGCAGTAGAAAATGTAATAATTATTCATCAGGAACATACACAGTGGGAATTGGAGTTTGATTTTTCCTTTCTACTATTGGCTACCGGCTATTCTCAAAGGCCACTGTATACACATCCATGAGTACATACAGATATACATACATGTAACCACAGGGAGTATAAGTTTTGGAAGATTGAATAATAATCTTCAATGGAAAAATATGTTGGTATGGACTAGGAAAATATTTTTATTCAGTAAAAAACATTTAAAGATGTAGTAGTCATCCAAAAGAATTCATAATAGTAGCTAACAGGCCTTTTTTTGGTCTTAGTTACAAGATAACAGATAAGTAGATTTTTCTAAAATAATTTCAGATCCATGAGGAGAAGTTACAGTAATTATAAACATATTATAGTCAGATATTATCTAGATATTAATAAACATGTTCAATTAAATTCAGTGAAGATTAGCAACTAAGTAGTGGAAAGCACACTTAACCTATGCAGAAATACTCCACATAAAATTGATAGGATGTCCAAAACTCTTCAAAGTTTGTCTTTTATCCATTCATTCTGATCTTATCTCTTTCCACACTCCATCTCTTCCTTCCTTTCTCACAGATATACCTGCAATAATAAGGAAAGACTTCAAAAATGTCAAAAGATCTAATTCTTGCTAATCTTAGAACATAAAAATCATTATTGTCCAAGCTTTTATGGTGGTCTGTTCTTAAGACCTTAGCAACTTGCAACACAATCCAGTTCCCCCTGCTGAGAGAGATATACACAATATTATGTGACTTTTAACCTCTGTGGCCCTCAGAGAGTCATCATCCTATGTATAGGAGGAGTCCAGACTAGATGATCTTGACATTCAACTGCACGATCTTATGAAAATGTGAAATATTAAGAAAATGTGAATGTTTAAATGTAACAAGTTAGGTTTTTAAGGAGGAGGCTAACAAAGATGAACCATTCTCATCTTCTTAAACTATCCTCCTCTTTCTTCCTAGGGAACTCTCATTTACAAAGTTTTAAATCCCCACTATTACACTGGAACCATCGCCATGGCCTCTTTCCTTTCCCAGTCTACTCTTTTTAATTCTTTCAAGCTGCCTCTGCAGGTGGAAACATCACAGAGTCCTCTCTCCAGTATAGTAACCACCAAAAGATAAAGTATTATCTTTGTGGGAACTGAGAGGTTCCTCAGAGACACAAAGCATAGAGAAAGGAGTCAGGCTTTGCAGTGCAATCTTATGGGACAAAGATACAGTGTCCACTTCAGTGAAGCAGGTAAATGGGAACATCTAAGCAATTCCAGATTTTGTTGGAAGCAGTATCTGAAAGGAAAATATAACCCACATACAAATCTTAAGGATAAGTTATGTAAGACAAGGTAAACAACATAAGGCAGCATAAGAGTAAATATTAAATGCATAGTATATATATATTTCACCATACCATAGATCTAGTAATATAGAAGTCCAAAGTGATCATCTAATGGCTCCCCATCCCCCATTTTAGAGGAAAGGTGGGGGTAGCCTAGAAAACTAAAGCAATTTTATTTTTGTCTGCAATTTCTATAATCTTGCCTCAGAACCTATTCATATGATAGTTTATCTGAAGAAGAGCCTTTTCTAATACTAGCCCCAACAACAGATCTGGTCTAGTCTAAGAATATCATATCCCCTACTCCTACCCTGTAAACTCCCAGAAGGTAAGGCCTGTCCAATCCAAAAATAACCACACCCAATTCATCTCCTATCTAAATTGAAATCTATAAAAGCTTTGATCCTTCAGGGAATCTCTTCTGTGTGGATGGGGGCTCCCTTATCGGCAAAATTAATGAACTCACTCTTGGACTGGGTTCTGGTTTGTTCTGGCACTAACAATTTTACCCACAGAGCATACAAACTCACTCAAAGTCATCTAAATTGTAAGATAAGAAGAGGGAGATTGTAACGTGGAATGAAGTGGTCAGAGAGACTTCATGATAAAAGGGGAATTTGAGTTGAACCCTGAAGACTTTCAATAATCAAAGAGGAAAAGGAAAGATATTTCAAGCAAGGGACCTATGTTAGCAGTGTTCCATTCTTTTAAACTTCTGGACTCATACCCAGGGACTTCCAAGGTCAATCCATTCCACCTACCTAAAATAGTGGGAGAAAGGTTTGAGATTAGGGCCTGAAGACTAGCCATCTCAATGTTTAATTTTTTTTTTTTTTTTTTTTACCATTTACCCCTTCCTTTGGACCCAAATTCATGTCATCTAGGAAGTCTACTCAAAGCAATGGACTTTCTAACATGCCTAAATTTGAAGGAACTCCTGGCTTTATCACTAACTTTGCAAATTTGGGCAACTCTACAGTTCATCCAGTTATAAAAGAAGGAGATTGGTATAGCTAATATCTAAAGTTTCTGATCTCTTCTAGCTCTATTATTCTGAAACTCTATGTGACAGCTACCCTTTTCCTGCTATATCCATATGCCATGGGGTTTCTCCCTTCTGTCTCTGCTTCCTATATCTACCTCCCATGGGGGCCAAGAGGTTTCGGATCATAGAATTCAGAACTGGAAAGAACCTTAAAATCATTTCACTCAGGGGTTCTTTGTTTTTGTATCAATATGGTAAAACCTATCAGTTCCTCAAAAATTGTGTTTTTAAATGCATAAATAAAATACATGATTAAAAAAAGAAACCAATTTTATTGAAATAAAGATCTTGCCAGTGATATTATCAGACTTAAAGAACAGCCTCAGGTTGTTGATTCAGACTTCCCAATTACTCACTAGGAAAAAAATCATTCCTAGTAAAGTAGGAGGAATTGACCTTTAGAAGTAATATGGCAGCTCTTCTACAGTCAAGTGCTTCCTGCTACCTCATGAACTCTTATATTCTCATCTGTCAGCTTATAATACAAGCAAACGCCTTTTATTTGGCTGATGTCTACATGGCCTACAATTCCTTTTTGTAAGAAGCAAATGTGATAGAAAAAAATATGCCTACCCACCAATTTTTTCTTGAAAAGTAAGAATGCTTGACCTAGATTCACAAAAGACCCAAGTTCAAATTCCAGCTTTAATAACTATGTGATTGTGGTTAAATGACTTCCTTTTTCACAAATCACCTTTCAGATGATTCATTTGAAATAGTCAAAGTCACCCAAGTAGCAGTAGCAGATCTGGATTTAGATTTAGGTCTCTCTATACCAAGTCCACGATTACCTACAAAGTTCTAGCTTTTTTCCAGTGCTTTACATGATAAAATACACATTCTTTTTACAGACCCAGAAAAATCAGATATTTCCAAAGCCATCCTTAGTATTAAGTCCTCCCCTCTTCATCCTGTATTCCTTCCATCTCTCCATGTTAACAATTGAGAGTAAATCTTTATGGATCCAGTTCTTCAGAAGACCTACTCTTCGACTCCCTGGATAAGAAGGACCTTCCCTTATCAGGCCTCCAGTGATTATTCCTTTAAGCATCAAATTGTCCTAGAGTTTTCTGCAGTCACAATATTCACCCTTTATGGAAGACTCAATGGATCTGTCCCCTGGAAGATCTATTATGATGAAAGGACATGTTTCTCTCTGTTTTGATTAACTGCACTAACAAGTTGTTAAGTATGTTTCTGGCCCTTGCTGAAGCTTAGCTTCTTTTCCTCTTATCTTACCTAAACTAGTACTAGCTCTCATCTCAATAGTGGTCAATGCATCCTAGATAAAAAAACATTATCATCACTGAAGGCCATCTCCCCTGGGATGCTGGTAATAGACAATGTTCTCTTCATCACTGCATCTTTCACTAAATTCCTGTTCCCAGCATTATCATCTTATTTGTAGAATAGAGATAACATGTATGATGACCCCAATGAATCACCACATCTTTTCTGACTTAGGTTATCAGCCCTACCCATATCTCTAGTTTTTCTCTGATGATGCATCACTAAAATGGTCCTGAAGGAATAGTATCCCAAAATCATATTATAATTTTATCATTAGATATTCTGATAGGCCCATCATCATCATTATGAGTATTCCTCCCATCTGTAAATCACAATTAGATGACTGAAAATCAGTGATTATATGAGTCTTTTATGAGGGATTTTTTTTATTTAAGTGAAAGTTTCCTCCTGGAAAAAAGATCCAAATAGAATTTGTACAGATTGAATATTGGTCTTTTTAAACATTGCTGGATCCTTATGATTTTTCTTGCCATACTATTTTAAAAGGTCATTTCTTGCCAGATAAAATCAAAATGGGAATAGATATATATTATTCAGCAAATTAAAATTGATTGAACCCATGAAAAATGAATACAATTAATTTTTAGACACATAATTGAATTAAACAAAAAGTAACTTGATATCTTCTGAGGGTTTTGAATTCAGTAGTGAATTTTTTAATTGCTATTACATCTCCATGAAATGAGTAGATATTATAAATAAACCTGTTTCAAAGATGAAGGTCTACTATAAACACAATTCTAAGAACATAAAGGGTTCTTCATTCAGGAAATATTTTGGGAATTCCTACTGCATGCAAAGCACCATGAGAGGAAAGATTTGGCATTTACTTTGGTTCTCCAGGATAAAAGTCAGAATAGACTCTGAGAATGATAAAAGTCAGAATGGATTCAGAGATCTTATTTGCTCTATAGTCTTAAAAGCCATGGCTTTATACTACAATTAAGGCCAAAAAACCCCATGTGTTTTTGATGTCTTTGCTGAAGATTTATTTCTTACCTTACCCTCCCTTCTAGGTTGCCCAATCAAGGGCCATCCTATGCCTAACATCACTTGGTTCCATGATCATCAGCTTATTGCAACATCAGCAGAACCAACATACTACATATTAGCAGCTGGGCAGATTCTTCAGATTACAAATGTCAGTGGAGGGTCTCAGGGTGAATTCAGCTGCCTAGCTCAGAATGAGGCTGGAACACTAGTACAGAAGGCATCTCTCGTGATCCAAGGTAAGAAACAGCAATGCACTATAGTTTGATTTGGGTGGGGGGGGGGGTTGCTTTTTTGTTCTGCCTGTGATTTTATAAGCATTCAGAATTACTAATGTGGACATTCTCTCTACTGATGGAGTTCAGCAACTCTTCTATAAATTTTAATTTTAGAGAATTGTCAATAGCTCTGAAGGATGATGGGACTTATATGTGGTCACATAGCTAATGTGTTTATATAATTGACACAGATATATATGTCATATGTACATGCATATACATATGTGTATATTATGGGTGAATATCAAACTTGAACCCTAGCCTTCCAAATTCCCAAACTAGTTATCTATCTATTATACCATACTCATTTAATGAATGAATGAAAAGCATTTTTAAAGTGCTTTATGTCAGGAACTGTGCTAAGAGCTGAGATAGATACAAAAAGCAAAACAGTAACTGACTTCAAGGCACTTATATGCAAAAAGGAAACAACAATTCAAGAAATGTTGGCTAGAGAAAGTATTTGGGTCTTGGAAATCATTTGGTTACATTTTTAACTTCTTGAGGAAGTCAATCTAGATAACTAGATAGAATATTCAAGTTCTGGTAAAGGATTAGAAAAGTAGTTTTTTCTAATTAACATAAATCTTTAGAGACTGATTATAAATATAAAATTAAACAAAATCTCAACTTTCATAAATTGAATCTACTTCCAACATTTGCAATTCAAACAAATACTCTTTTTTAAGCAGCACCTAGGAATAGGATACATATGTAAAATATATGTCTAAGTGCCCTAAAAGTTGTAACTAGAGCCAAAACCAAAATTTTTGTCTAGACTTCAGCATATTTCCTCTGTGTTCATTTCTAGTAAAGATGATAAAAGAACCATGAGGAAAATACAGGTTTTATATGCTTGTTCGACTGGCAAGTTGCTTTAATTTGGACCCTATCTGGAAGCTTATGTCTAGAACAACTATTAGAATTTGAAGCATGGGACAGAAAAAGATAATGATAAATGTTGGAGAGGATATAGGAAAACCAGGACACTAATGCATTGTTGGTGGAGTTGTGAATCCAGTCATTCTGGAAAGCAATTTGGTACTATACCCAAAGGGCTATACAGCTGTGCATATCCTTTGACCCAGCAGTGACTTGACTGAGACTGTATCCCAAGGAAATCATAAAGGAGGGAAAAGGACTCATATCTGCAAAAATGTTTGTAGCAAGTTTTTCTATGGTAGCAAAAAAAAAAAAAATGGAACATGAGTAGATATCCATCAGTTGGGAGATGGCTGGACAAGTTGTAGTTTTTGAAGGTAATGGAATATTATTTAAGAAACAATTTAGAAAGGCCTGGAAAGATTTACACAAACTGATTCTGAGCAAAACAAGCCGAACCGGGAATAGATTGTACACAAATAACCGCAAGAATGTGAAATGATCAACTATGAAATTCTTGGTCCTTTCTCAGTAGTTCGGGGATCCAAAGCAAATCCCAATAGACTTTGTACCAAAAATGCCATCTGCATCCAGAAAAAGATCTAAGGAGACTGAATGTAAATCAACACATGCTGTGTTCACTTCTGTTTTCTGGGTTTTTTTTCTCTCCCCCGTAGTTTTTCCCTTTTGCTCCGATTTTTCTCTCTCAGCATGATTCATAAAGTAATGTGTATTAAAAATAACTAAATTTCCTAGAAAACAAAAAGAATTGCAATATGGGCTTAGATTCAGCATTACCTCCTTAGGAATAAACTGTCATCAGGGATCCCTGTACATTCTCCTGAAGCTAACAATAACTTCCAAAACAGTGGGACAAACTCCAATGGGGCTCTTCTGTAGAAACCCATAAGAAACCTTTGGCTTGGTTTCCATCCAGGTTTCTTCATAGGCCTAAGTGAGACACTTCAAAAAGAAATTCCATTGCAAGTTGTTTCCAAAATGCAGGGTTCTGAAGGAAAGAAACAGTTGGATGTTAATATGGAAAGGTAGCCTTGGAAAATAAAAATAAAAGATTCCAATCCCATAAAACTTTTTCCCCTTAAGCCCCCTGCTCCCACCTATTCACCTCACAATGGCATGGCTTCATAGACAGGAAAATAAAGATCAGTTTCCTTGGCTGGCTAGACTTCCCTATCCTGCTGCACTTCAAATGGTAGCAGGTATCTGTCCGGTTTGTATGGCATCACCTTGCAAAAGAAGAATTAGAAGTTTGCAAGTATTTTTAACATTCTCCTGCCTTCACCTGCGCATACAAAGACAACACAAGAAAATAAAGCAAACTGTAATTTTCTATATCTCATTTCACATCCCCAGCACTTATCACGTACTTGGTAAATGGTACATACCTAATAAGTGTTGACTGACCCCATACAGCATAAATAAAGAATTTCTTAAGCTTCCCAGTTATTTATAAATTTCATGATTTATAAAATCCATGGGATTTAGAAACATAAAAGTTCTTAGAGATCATTTATTACAATATCCAAACCTTTCATTTTTCAGATAAGGAAACTAAAGCACAAGGTCACAAAGGTAGTAAATGTTATAATTAAACCTGGATTCTGGAACTTCAGTTCCCTTAAAATGATTATTAAATTTAAAGCATCTTTACCTGAAGAGAAAATATTTTGGGGTAGAGGGAGGATAATAAAAAATTTCTAATGTAAGTATAACCCATAAAACCAAACTTTGAGTGATGGGAAGAGGTATATTGATTGTACCTATTGGAAGAGAGTGCAATATAAGTAACCCCAAGCTATTTTCCAATTTTACCTTGCGGCGGCTGCAGAATATTGGTGGTCAGTGGACAAACTGGTGGGATGCTCGGCCTCATGTGGGAACAAAGGAGTCCAACAACTCCACCTGAAGTGTATGCTGAATAATACCGAAGTCAACCCTTCCTATTGTGCAGGAAAGGCTAAGCCAGCTGTGCAACCTGTAGCCTGTAACCGAAGAGACTGTCCATCCCGGTGAGTGTCAAGCAGAATATTGATGTTAGACTTCATCCAACATAGGTCATTTGGATGCAGGGTGAAGGTTTCATGTCATAGATTCATAGTTCTTAAAGCTCCAAAAGGGGTCCTCTTATTAGGTCATCTATTTCCTTATGGATTAGCTTAGGGAAGCTAAGATCCAGTGATGGAAAGACTAGTCACAGACACGATATGATTTGATTTTAGATATTCCAGGACTAAATTCAGGGCACTTTCTATCACAGCAACTTTTCTTCTGGGGAAGCTATCTATCAGCTGAAATAATTTACAAAACACTTTCAGCTATGGTACTTGAAAAGCATGAAGAGCCTTGCATCTTTTTCTTCTCTTAATAACTTTACCAACAACAGATCAGTTCAGAGATATTTATCAATTTATTTTTTGGACTATATTTTGACACTACACCTAGTTAAAATTGAATCATATCTCTGTCCCCCATCATTCTTACTAGTTCCAAAGATTTCTATGTTCTAGGTTTTGGTCCCTTCAAGAATCAATGGCAGCATTCTTTACAACTTTATAGTTATTAGAACTCTATGATAAATTTACCCAATCTTTATCCTTCCACTCCAAGACAGGTGTAAATGGACACTCCCCAAATTCTTTACTTTTGAACTCATCTCTGCCTCAAGAGAAAGAATGAATTCCCTGAGAATGGGCTCTCTGGTTGTAGGATAAATGGGGGACGGAATAGATTTAGTTATCCTAGGGCCATACTTGTTGGATGCGGTGGGTCAGTACCCAGCTGTAGAAGGGTTACACACAGACTGCTAGAATGCCATTTTATTACCTTTCCATAAGACATTCACCTCTTAGGCGACTGTTTTGTCTTTTGCCAGCTGAGTCATAAGGAACAGTTGAAACCAGGAGAGACTCAATGAAATATGAAACACACTCATTAATATCAGCAGTTTGACTTGCTGACGGGAACGTTTCCACGGGAATGATTAATGTCCTTTTATACCCTTCCTGAACTGTAACACAGCCCATACCTCCTCCCCCCCACTGCAACCCCAACTCCTGAGAAATTGCTGAAATGGATATTTGGAAATCAAAGTGGATTGAAATGCAGGCCTGAGATTCACCAGGGACATAAGAAGCTGCAAATTCAGCCCTGCCAAGCTGTGTGAAATGAAGAAGAGTTCTTTTCTTTGCCAGGAACTTTTTAATTTGATTTGGTGATGGTTGGAGTCAATCAACCTAATTTACTCCTGTAAATGAAATAATAATAGATAGGTCTGCTTGAGTTTCAATGCCCCTAAGGAGGATTAAAAAGTACCTCCTGCTTACTTCCCAAGTAATCATGGATGTGGGCATTTCTGCTGAGCTGGATTGTTGGTTGGGACTATATACAGAAGAATCTTCTCTCCAAAGAAACTGAATATGCAAAGTTACCACAAACCAAGATTTCCTAGCAAAATGAATAGCCACTCTGTTCCACATTCCCCTAAGGATCCTCTTCCAAAATCCCACTTTCCAAGAAGGGAATATCACCACCTCTTTTACCTTTTATCATTCTTTAGATTAAACGCTTCTTATATTTGGCAATGTTAGTCCCTACAGTTTTTATGCAGAAAATACAGTAATGATCCACAGATAATAAAAGGGTCTATCTGCTCATTCTTTCTCACCAACATATGTGGAACATCTTTAAACAGAGGAAAATAGGTTTCTTTATTTTTGTTCCTTAGAGATAATAATATTGTTCTTTATAAAAACTTAAAACAGACATTCTAACCCATCACCATCAGAGATGAGATTCAAGCCACCCTTGTTTTTCTGATGAAATAGCTAAGAAACAACAAGCAACTTCTATTTTTCCAATGTTTTTGTCATACTGACACCATATCTCTAGTAACTTAGCAAGGTCTCAATGCCACATTTTAGGAAAGATTGAAAGCTGAAGCACATCAAGAAAAGGGAGACCAGAATGCTAAAGAAATTGGAAACTAAACCAAAAGAAGATCCCAGTAAGAAACCGGAGAGATTGACTTGTGAGGGGAAATGAGAAGACTTGTGGAGAGAGCTTTAAGACTATCTCCAAGTTGTTGTCTCATAGAAGAAAAATCAAACTAGGTCTGCTTGGGCCTGAAAGGCAAAACTAGGAGCAGTGGGTTTCAGGAAGCCTTCCCCTTCTTTTTTCATTGTCAAAATCATCTTTGAAATAAAAAGGACAAAAAAATGACTAAGGGGGATTGATATCCAAAGAAAAGGAGATAATAGGTGAGTAACTAGCTACCCTTGGCAAGTGAAAGTAACTAAGCCCAGATGGAGTTCATTCTTAAGTACTGAAAGAATTGACAGATGTGCTTACTGACCCATTGTAAGTGAGTTTTGGAAGAATGAAAGAAGTATTGCAAGATGAGAAACAGGCAACTGTCCCAATTTTCAGAAAAAGAAAGAGACTAAAGTCTGCAAGCTATAGGCCAATAAGCAAGATTTCAATTCTTGGCAAAATTCTAGATTGACATATTAAAAGATTAATTAACAAACAACTAGTCAAGGAAATGGTATTCACAGTCATAGTTTCATAAAAAACAGATCAAAGTGGACCATTCTTTTTTCCTTTTTTAAAAAATAAGATTAATCAACTGATATCAAAGAAAAGCTATAAATATTATTTCTCTAGATTAGAGGGAAACATGTGAAAGTCTCTCATGCTGATTTTACAGGTAAAAAATAAATAAAGGATACCAGCTAAATAGTAGTATAATTAAGTGAATTCAGAATTGGTTGATTCACTAAACTTCACAAGTAATAGTAATTAATGGTTCAATATCAGTGTGAAATGCAGTCTGCAATAGTGTGCCCTGGGAATCTATGTTTTGCTGTTTCCTTTAAAATTTGTTAGTGACTTGGTAAAAGCATAGAAGGAAGACACTTATTAAATTTTCAGAGGGCACAAAATTTTGAAGGATAGGTAATTCCTTAAATAAGTTACGATTCAAAAATATCTCAACAGGTTAAAGCACTGGGCAAAAATCAAATGTGATAAAATGTAATAGGAAGTTCAAAAAATGAATTTCATAAGTACGACATGAAAAACAGAGCTAAGTGATAGCTTATTAGAAAACAATCTTAAGAGTTTATTAGAAAACAGTCTTAAGAGTTTTCTTATAATGTAATAGGAAGTTCAAAAAATGAATTTCATAAGTACGACATGAAAAACAGAGCTAAGTGATAGCTTATTAGAAAACAATCTTAAGAGTTTATTAGAAAACAGTCTTAAGAGTTTTCTTATACTACTGTAAACTCAATGTGAGTAAACCATGTGAGATAGTAGCCAAAAAATCTATTAGTATTTTAGGTGGCACTGAGAGGCATGGATGTCTAGGACTTAGGTAGTAGTAGTTCTATAATAATCTATCTTGGTTTATATAATTGTAGTCATTACATCTCTTAGTTTCTTGGCATTTTCTTTGACTTTCCCTCCTCATCTCTGCCTACTCCCTTCTCTGGCTTCCTACAAGTCTCAATTAAAATTCCTATTTTCTACAGGAAGCCTTTCCCCAAACCCTCTTAATTCTAGTGTCTTCCCTCTATTATTTCCTATGGATCCTGAATTTAACTTGTTTGTATATAATATTTGATTTAAGGATAAGATTAGTCTTTTGTCTTTTTTGAGTTCCAGTACTTAGCACAATGCCTGGAATACAATAAGAACTTATAAGAGATAGAACTAAGATCAGAAGGTGAGACAAATTTAGGCATAAGGTAAGGGGAAACTCCCTAACATTTTAGAAATAAGGGACAGTATTTTGAAATGAGAACTCCTGTATGGAGTTCTCCTAATATGAAACTCTCCACTGAGTGAGTCTTTAACATGAGCTTGGAAAATCGCCTGGGAAATTGAAAATTTACACTTAGTCTACATGCTAATCTATGTTAGAGAAAAATCTTTCTGCCTCTAAAGATGGATCTCTCTCCACTCTGCCATGTTGATTTTTCTCTTAACAATTAGAACAACCCAAAAGTAGAATGGCTTGGCTTAGATATTGCTGGGTTCTATCTCATATAAGGTCTTTAAGCAAAGACTGGATGGCCATTTGTCAGATACATCGTAGAGATGATCTTTTCTCAGCTCTTCCAATTAGGAATATCTGTGATTCCATGAAGATGATTTTAACTTGTTAAAGGAAAAAAAACTTCTTAACTATTAAGGGTGTCCATGAATGGAAGGGGGTGCCTTGAAAAGCCATGGTTTCCCCATCATTGAAGTTCTTCAAGCAGAAGGTGGTTAAATGACATTTTTTTGTTTTGTTTTTTTCCTGAGACAATTGGGATTCAGTGACTTGCCTAGGATCACAGAGCCAGGAAGTGTTAAGTGTCCAAGGTCATATTTGAACTCAGATCCTCCTGATTACAGGGCTGGTGCTCCATCCACTGCACCATCTAGCTGCCACCTAAATGACTTCTTGTTGGAAATGTTATAAAGCAGGCACCTATACAGCTACACATTATATTAGAGTTCCTCCGAGGCCTTTTCCAGTTCTAAGCTTCTGCAATTCTCTAAGTAAGTTTGCCCAAGTGATCCCTTCCTTATATAGGCCCTCCAAAAATATAGTTCACAGAAGACAAACACTAACTTTGAACAAAGCTTACAAGCCTTATGATCAAAGGTTGTCAAGGAATTTCCCTCCTAAAACTTTCCTTATTAGTGAGCAAATATTTTTCATATCCAGTTCCATCCCAATTGTCCAAAGGAGTGATGATTATAACAAGACTTCTTCAGAGTAGTGACATCCGTGGATACTAATTGTAAGGAATAACCGATCAATTGACATAGGGATTGCAAGTCCCCAAAATAAATTAGAAGGAAAAGCTACTGATTCCAGTAATGAGGATAAACATTTTCCGGAATGAGAAGCAACGACTGTGTTTTTCCCTTAGAGATAAAAGTGATTTGCTCTGTGGGAGAGAATTTAAGCCAATATAGCCAAATTAATCAATATATATTTATTAAGCACCTACATAAGCCAACTACTTTGATAAGTGCTGGGGATACAAAAAGAGTCAAAAGTTTCCTCCCCTCAAGGAGCTTTCAAGCTAATGAGGGAGTTAACAAGAAACCAGTTATACCTTAAGCAAGGTATAAACAGGCTAAACAGGAAATAATTAACTGAGGGAAGACACTGAAATTAAGAGGAGTTAAAGAAAGCTGGATTCTAATTGTAATTTAAAGGAAATCAGGATCAGAATGAAGGAGGGGAAGGGAGAGGGAGAGGGAGAAGGAGAAGGAGAGGGAAAGAGAGAGAGGGAGAAAAGATAGGAAAGATAGGAAAGATAGGAGGGGGCTAGGTCATAAAGGTCTTTCAATGCCCACAGAGCATTTTGTATCTATTCCCTAAGGCAATGAGAAACTATTAGAGTTTAAGTGTCATGATATGACCTACACTGTAGGAAAACCACTTTCATGGTTGAATGGAGAATAGATTGGAGTGAGAAGAGACTTGAGGCAGACTAACTCCTTAGCCGGATATTGCAATAATCGAGGCATGAAGTGATGAGTATCTGCACTTGAGGGATGGCGATGTCAGAGGAGAGAAGGGGATGTATTTGAGAGATGCTGCAAAGGTGAAATCACTGGTCCTTGGCAACAGGTTGGATATAGTGAGTGAGAGACAGTGAGGAATTCAGGGTGACTTCTAGGTTGCATTAATCAAATAAGCTACCAGCTTAAATATATTGTATATTTCTTTCTAGTGGCCGCACATTCTTTCTTCCCTAATGAACTTGAGAGCATTACGATTACCAAAATGAGGGACAATTTCCTTGTAGTACCTTCACGATCTAATCTGTAAATGGGTACAGCTAGTTTTCTGGGTATCTTTCAAGATCTACCTTTTGGGTCTCTTGTCTAAAATTAAAAATAATTCTGCCTGTTGATTCCACACTCTCTGTGTTGTATATAAAAATAAATCCATGGTATTGGTTATGAAAAGGATCATCTATGTGTCCAGATTACCCCAAATTTGTATCTATATAGGAGGAGGTAAACACTGGACATCTAGTAAGCTTCTTCTTAGTGCAACACATGATGCCATCCAAGTCTTTTAGTTTACCTAACCATTTTTCCTCCTTCTGACAGATGGATGGTAACTTCTTGGTCATCTTGCACTCGAAGCTGTGGGGGAGGGGTCCAGACTCGTCGAGTTACATGTCAGAAACTGAAAGCCACTGGAATCTCAGTACCTATGTCCAATGATATGTGTTCCCAACTTGCCAAACGACCTGTGGACACCCAAGCATGTAACCAGCAGCTCTGTGTGGAATGGGCCTTCTCTAGTTGGGGCCAGGTAAGGACTAGATACCTTATATTTTTACTTTAAAGGTAAATTTATCAGTTTGCTTATTCTTGCTTACAAAGGCATAAACAATACCACAAATGCAACCTCCTCTACTTCTGTAGGATACTCTTTTTTTCTCCATCTCTCTTTCATTTCCCTTTCCTCATGTTTAATTCCTATTCCCCAGATTTAATCCCCTCATTCTCTATTTTAACTCTCTTCTATTTTCATCATGTCTTTCCTGATACCAAGCTATTCTCTGTCTTATCATCCCTTTAAATTTTCACATCTGCCTGTAGCTCCTAAGGTCTGCTGCAGATGTCTACATCCTCATGTTTATCATTATCTGCCACACAATGTTAGACAAGACAAATTCTATCTAACAGGGATCACCTCAACACCTTTAATAGATTGTCTCAAGCCCTATTCCATTTCCAAATCTACCCTTCTTACTTTACATACATAAGAATAAAATAAGCCAGATAAGCTTGCAAAGAAAGACTGTCACTTGAAATGTAATTCCTATTCCCAAGATTATACAGCAAATAGCTGAAATATTTTCCCCAAAAACTCTGGAAAATGGGAACAGTCCTGCACATAAATAATAGCCTTAAGAACTATTATCATTTGGGGGCTAAAATCTTTCATTTTGGGAGTCATTTAAGAATTGGCAGTCAAGATTTGAGTTGCATTGAAGGGTGATATTTGTTCAGAATATTTGATATCTTCATTTTCCAAGGATAAACATTAATAAATGGTGAAAAAAAAAAAGCTTCAAGCACTGATGGATCCTTTAAATCCTATTTTCTTTTTTCAGCTAGATTCTGTTACTCCTCATTCCCAGGAGGGACTGTACTTCTTTCTTTCATTCTTTCTTGATTTTTTCTAGCAAATGACAACTCAATAAATCTATTTGTTACCCCCCCAAAAAATCAAAAAATTTTAGTGATCTAAAATTAGTGATCTAAAAGTTGATAGTGAAATTTTCCTACTCTTATTTCCAGTTTCCAGGATACTATTACCTTCTATGAGAAAAAAAAAATCAGTATCTAGAATCACTCAAAGTCAGAGATATCTCTAATTTAATCTAACAAACATTTATTAATGGATTTGCTTTATGCAAGAACTGTGCTTAGTGCTAGAGAACTACCCTCAAGGATTATATATTTTATCAAAGGCAAGATTGAACATGTATAAAGTTAAGGATCAATATGACAAACTTGAGGGAGCAGAGGGAACTAGAGGCACCAAGAAAGTCTTCCTGCAGGAAAGAGAATTTTTAGCTTTCTTCAAAGTTGAGATAATCTCTTTTCAAGTCTTCCCTAAGTGCAGCAACCTTAGAAAAGCAGCAGAAAACCATTGAATATTCAACCACTTGGCTTGTATTCTTGGAGAATCTTGGCAATCTAGTTCTCCCAAGTCAATGTTGTTCTATATATTTGAAGACCTATTGTAAATATCCCAAGTGACTATATAATAAATATATGAGCAAAAGCAGGAGAATGACAAGGCATCATCACTGTGGGGAAAATCCACAATAACTTTTAGGTCCTCTTACAATCTCTTTCATGGTACATGGTTCAGAGAATCACTGTTTTCCCTCTCTTAATCTCACCCTTCATTCCAACTCAAGATGTAATTACCAGTTCTTGAATGGCCCAAACAAAATGGAAGATCTTAGGTCCAAACTAATATCTCTTAAGGTTTCTAATTCATGTGCAGGACTGTTCCCATTTTCCAAGTTTTTTAGGGGAAGGGAAGCATTGAAGGTTTTCTAAATTTAAAAAGAAAATTATAACCAAAGTTCCTCTTCCCAGCAGGATTCAGCTGTCATTTGAATCTAGCATTTCTCTTGCCAACTAGGATGCTCACTAATATAGTCAGCATTATTATAATTTCTTTTTAAGTAACCAAGGAAACATTACTAAAAGTTGTCAGTGCTTTGGGCAAAATAGGATCCATTAGCATGATTGAAGTTCTTAGATATATTCTTTGGAAAATATTCATTTTCAAGTTAACGCTCCAAGGCTCTCTGTTAGAAAAGATCTGATGTTCTGGAGTTAGGCATGGTCATGTTATGTTCGATGGCAGCACGTACAGTTAAGAGTTTCAGGTAGGAACAAGGCTGCTTGATTCCAAATCACTGTACTTTCTGGATGGATATGTCCCTTTCTTAGCTTCTCCCAATTCCCTTATATGTACCTCATCCATAATGGACATTCTCTACATTCAAAGACAGATGTTCTGATTTATCCATTTTGCCTGACTTGAGGTTATATAATTCTATAGCTCTCTTACCTGGAAAAATCCACTTTTTATGGCTCTCTCCAATCTCATAAGACTCCACTTGCCTAATCAGACAGTTGGATGGATTCCAATTAGGATCAGGTCACTGGCTCTGGTTTTGCATTATGACATCAGGATCATCAGAAGGAACATCAGGTTCACATTCAGCTAGAGTAATGATCCTTTCCTAACAGTGAAAATGAATAAAGAATCTATACTTGTCTTTCCCCAAATGACTCTTGTGTCCTTGTATCATGGATTATAATCAATTATTTGATCTCACAATGCTATTATTTTTGCTTGGAATGTTCCTTCAAGATTCAGTTATTCAGTCAGCAAGCATTATTAAGCACCATCTGTGGGTTTAATACTGTGGTAGGTAATAAAAGAGACCTAAGAGATATTTGTCTTTTATGGAACTACCAGCCTCAGAGAGGGAAAAATAACTAAAACAGAGAATTATAATGCTCAGTATTATATAAGTATCTTAGAAAATTTGAACAAAAAAAATTTTTAAGTGATATTAGGGCCAAGTGTGGGATCTGGATAATTATACTGACAAAGAAGTGAACTTTTAATTCCATTTTAAAAGATGGATAGAAATTTAATAGGTCTGGCAAGTAAGGGAAAGGAGGACAAGATGAGGAGACCATTCTAAACTAGGAAATAGTGTGAGCAAAAGTACTTAGACAGGAGAATATATCCCTACTCAAACATTCACACCCACATTTCTATGAAAATATCTTTCTAACAGTAACATGAATATTCTTTTTTTTCTCCATATTCTTTACTTCAATAAGGGTAGGAGAAATAATTCTGGTATTTCCTTAGGGAATTAAAAACAGCTCCTCAACTGCCTGATGCCCTTTATAGCTCCTAAATAACTACTTGTAGTTTTATAAACATCACAACCCCCAAAAAAGGACCTTTAGGGGCCCAGAAATGAATTAAGTTTTAAGGTTAGCCTTAAAAAGCTAAGTATATGGCTATATGCTACCCTAATAATAAGAAAGGAACTGTCAATCTTTTTGTTGTACAGAAATATGTGGCACATTGGCTAAATCCTGATGATCTTTGTGTTTTCTAGTGATCATTATTATATACAAGCATTTTTTTGAAAGGGAAATTGATCCTAGCTTATCCCTTTCAGCTCCCAAAAAAGTTTTCCTCAATGCTTTTCATCAGCAATAGAGTAAAGCTGAGTCAGTGCCGGAGGGCTGGCTGGCTTCTCCCCCTATCAATGGCATTTTCCCAAGTGTACCAAGCTCCATTCCCTTCATGCCCCAGATTTCACATCTGCCCTATGATCACCACAGAAAGCTTCTATTTTTCCTATTTTGGCAAGCTTTGGGGATGTGCATTCCTAATTCCCTCTTCATTTTCCTGCCCAGTTTTTAACTTGGAGACTATGGAAATCAAGGGCAAGTTGGGGAAATGACAAGGTTTGGTTTCTTAATTTTTCAAATAGAGTTCCTGGTTTTGAAAGGCAAAAGTCAGAAGGGGCCACGTTGTTTTTAATGTCCTCCACTCCAAATATTCCATTTATATTTGTCAAACTTTATCATAAGATATACTTTCAAATAATCAATCTGGAAGAGAAAAAACTAAGATTCTTGGTCTGGTTCCTCATTTGTTACAAGTTACCACTTGATGATAGAATATAGTGTATTCAAGCAATAAGGAAAACAGTTCTAAACATCCAGTAACTCTTTTGTTCCCAGTTTCTCATGTCTTAGAGATGATTTGATTTTGGATAGAACTAGAAACAGCACAAGAGTACTATGGCCCTGTGCCTCCATGTCTTTATGAATTTATTCTCACAAAGGAAGTAGGGTTCTGTCCCTCTGTTCCTTTCACATGCCTTTCTTCTCCTGTTCTACAGTGTAATGGGCCATGCATCGGGCCCCGCCTGGCGGTGCAACATAGGCAGGTCTTCTGCCAGACAAGGGATGGACTTTCCTTACCTTCTGAGCAATGTAGTGCCCTCCCAAGGTAAGAAATCCTTGAACCTTTTCACCCACAGGAAGGGCAACTGAAGGACTTTCTAATTAAAATTCATTAATTCCTCCCACCCTCTAGTTTCTAAGAATAGGATTTTACCACTTCCCTCCACCATTCATGCTCACTTTCCAAAATTTCAGAATTTTTGAGGTGAGGGGAATGCAATGGGGACTGAAAGCTGGGGTGAGAAGGCTGAGACGAGCACACCAGCTGCCAAATAAGTGAGCTTGGGTGTGTCTACTCCACCATTTGGGCAAAGAATGCTACCCACTGACCACCACAACAATCAGAAGACCAGCTCTGGCCAAGACCCTATCTTTAACATTTCCAGGGCAGAGAGGATGGAGGACAATTGAAACTACCCCAGATCTTCCTTTAACCCTGAATCACATAACAGATATTTTCTCAGCACAGGCATCCCATTTGGTCTGTCAAAGTAATTCCCACAGAAGGAAACATTCTCCCACCTCTCCCTCCATACCTACCTGGGATCCAGGCTCATTGTGACGTACTTTCATGGCCATCCACTGCAGAGCAGGAGGCCATGTTCTCCCTCTCTTGCTTGTGTCAGCATCCTTCTCCTCACCTAAACTCCTCTCTCTGGCTCCATCCAGGGCTGTACTGGTCCTGCCTCCTTGATCTCTCGAGAGCCACCCTAAAGAAGGGAGTCCCATGTAAAGTAAACCCAACCTCTCCCTACCTAGTAGTTCAAAGGCCTCAATTCTGTTAGCATGGTCACTCCCTCAACCAACACTGAGCAGAACCTTCTCTAATTTAGTACAGGGATAGGGAACCTTTTTTCTGCCAAAGACCATTTGGATAATTCGAGGGTCATACAAAACTATCAACTTAAAGATCTTGAGTAACTTATAGATTTACTAGCCCTCAGCTCATCACCACCCAGGCTGCCTTGGCAAGGTCACACCAAATGATTCCACAGGCCAGACATCCTCACCCCTGATGTAGAATATGGTCTTTAAAGGTTCCTGTGCCAAAGAAATTCGTCACTTTGGGCCAAAGCTTCTGGTCTTCAGACAGTAAACTAAGGTAGTATTTGAGCCTTTTCCAGACTGGCAGAGCATATACTTTGTTGCTTTTTGCTTAAAGAATTTAGGGATACCTCCTTTCCATGATAGTATGTGAGCCCTTTCCAGACTGGCAGAGCATATACTTTGTTGCTTTTTTCTTAAAGAATTTAGGGATACCTCCTTTCCATGATAGTATGTGAGCCCTTTCCAGACTGGCAGAGCATATACTTTGTTGCTTTTTGCTTAAAGAATTTAGGGATACCTCTTTTCCATGATGAGACCTTGAGGAAAGGAGAAGGAAGGGAATAAGTATTTATATAACACCGACTTTATGCCAGTCAACAAACCAAGAATGTTACAGTTATGGTTTCTTTTGATCCTCACAACAACCCTAAGAGGTAGATGTTATTATTCCCCATTAAGAAAAAGACAAAAAAGAGATTGGTTTGCCTAGGGTCACACAGTTAATAAGTATCTAAGGCCATATTTGAACTCAAATCTTCTAACTTCAAACTCAGCATTCCATTGACACTGTGTTACCAGCTGCCTTTAATCAGATATACATATACTGAATAAATACAAGAGTTAGTAGGTGACATAGTCATGGGGGTATAGCTGGATGGGACCTTAGAATTCCCATTTCATAGATGAGGGAATAAAGCTAGACAAGTGACCATTAATTAGATCATTGCCGCTCCTGGATTAAAATCCAGATTTCTTGATTGCCTGTCCAGTAAGGCTCAGAAAATGAATGAAAGCAGAGTTAAATTGGCTTCTCCTAATTTCATTCCATGTTTTCTGTGTGTTTATCCTAGCTCAGCAGGCACAGAGAGGACATGTCCCAGAACAATAAATGATGATTTTCAGCAAAGCTACTGTACCCTGGTCTTAGATATAGTGAAAAAAGCACTATATTTGGAGTTAGGAGGCTCTTAATAGTAGTGTGCGATGGACAAATCACTCCAACCTTTCTGTGCTTCAGTTTCCCCATCTGGGAATGAGGATAGCTCCCGTACTTTCAGAGAGTACAAGGAAAGCTGAGAGAAAAGGTACAAATCTAAATTCTCCTAAGGATGCTGAGAACCTTTTTGTGCTTTCCCCCTCAGGCCTGTAAGCACTCAGAATTGCTGGGCGGAAGCCTGTGGCGTACACTGGAGGGTCAGCCTGTGGACACTATGTACAGCGACGTGCGGCAACTACGGCTTCCAGTCGCGCCGAGTGGAATGTGTGCACATCCGCACTAACAAGCCTGTACCAGAGCATCTGTGCTCCTGGAGACCTCGCCCTGCCAACTGGCAGCGCTGCAATATCACCCCTTGCGAAAACAGTACGTTCCAACCCAAAAGAGTCCTCTGCAATATTCCAGCAGGGCTGCGGGTCCAGAGGGCAGCCCCAAGGGCCCGGGCACCGTGGTTAGTGCTATGGAACAGGTTTCCTTAAGGATTACAGTCCTCAGGCTGCACAGACCAGTGTTCTCCAAAGGAACCTTTTCCGAGTGTGTGTATGTATCTGTGCACATGTATGTGCAAGGGTCTGTGCACATACACACAGAGTGCACATGTGCCACAAAATCTGGGTTCTCAATTTACTGCTCTGTTGGCTAAGCATGATGGGTGCGACCTGGGGGTTCCGGCTCATCTGGAGAAAGAGGGAGGTTAGGCTCCTCTGGGGAGAACAACCAGTGGGAACCTAAACACACTCAGCATCCAGCTCACGTGTGGGCAGCAGGCAGCAGCAAGGCCTTGCCAATTAAAATAAGCATTATAAACACCGAAGAAGAAAACCATGAAGTTCACTTCGAAAACCACCATTGCAGGGTCTCGCCATGAAACAACAAACATCCCTGTTATCTGGTTTCCTTCCCTCTCGGCCATGCAGTAACCAGAACTCTTCAAGGCGCCAACACACATGCATTTTGCTATTTAACACCCTTTTTATAGACTCACAGGAACTGAGGGCTGAAATGGACCCCTTCTCCCCCTCTTTTTTTTTAATGAATAAGGAAACTGAGGCCCAGAAAGCAAAGGGGTTTGCCTGAAGCCATTTCTTCTGCCTTTGGCTTTCCTACTCTGTTAGAGCATATTCGTGCCTCTCAAATCCAAACTGTCCCTTATCCACAATCTCAATGGCAGAATATGCAAATTGTTTTAGGATTTAATTTTTCACTCTTCTTAAATCTTTCCATCAAAAGGACCATGCTTCCTCTTAAAGAAAATACAGAAGTCATAAGACAAAACGCAGGAAATAGAAAATTAATCTAGTGAGGTCAAATCTGACCTCAGACACTTATTACTATGTGACTCTGGGCAAGTCCTTTAACCCTTTTGCCTTGTAGAGAAGGGAAGAGGGAGAGTAGGAAAAAGGGAAAAGGAGAGAGGAATATGGGGGGAGAAGAGAGAGACAGACAGAGAGAGGGAGGAAAGGGAAAGAAGAAAGAGACAGAGATAGAGACAAAGAGAGAAAAGAAAATGAATCTAATTCTTATGTCAGCAAGAAAATATTCTTCCAGTAAAGGAGAAATGTAAAGGTTTGCAGAACACAGTTTTTTGTTTTTTTTTAATGACATTGATTTCTTTGTTTTACTCATTTGGAAAAGAAGCTCTTAAAACAATGACTGATTGCAAAAGCAACTTGTCACCTTAATAGAGTTAATGACCAATGTTGTCTTTTTCCTATCCCATAAAGTTTTCTGTTCATTCAGAGCCATTCACTGGGCACTATAATTCCCAATAATAGTGTCCAGACACCAGGTCCTCAAAAGCAAAATACAACTTCCTGACAAGTTGTAGTAGAGCTTAATGATGGGCCTCTGAAATAGCCTAATATCTACTGTCAGACTCTACTTCAAAGTAGAGCAGAATTTTAGTCTTGTTTGAATCCATTCAAATACAATCATACAGTTAATAAGTCCCTATTATGCTATAGCACTGTACTTGGCAGGGACTATACAAAAAATAATAATGGAATAGCCCTGTTCTAAAAGGGATTCCTGAAGGAGTGAAGGGGAGGCTGTTGAGGAAGGGGAACAAGGCAACATACACAATTTAATATATTAGAAAGAATATGGGGGCAGCTAGAAGGGGAAGTGAATAGTGTGTCAGCCCTGAACTCGAGGACTCAAGTTCAAATTTGACCTCAGACACTTAATACTTCCTAGCTGTGTGACCCTGGACAAGTCACTTAACACAAGTCTCTTTTCCCAATTGCCTCAGAAAAAAAATTAATCTGATGGGAGTGCTATGAGAAATTTTATGTGGAAGCGACCCAAAGGAATTAGATCTGTAAGACCATAACATCATTCATCTAAAACTGGAACCCTAAAGGTCATCTAGACCAACTCTACCTCATTTCAGAGATGAGGAAACAGGTCCCAAAAGGTTGACTTAAACAGGATCACACAGTCTAACATTCTATTCATGCTACTTTGCAATATTCAAGAGATCTCACCAAAAAGCTGTCTCTCAGCTGTGCAACAAGGTTATAGTGAATCTTCAGGATTTTCCATTTGCTTCTCTATCCATCATGAGATGAGCCAAAGATGCATTCTCCCATCCTCAACTTTGTGAGGGCACAACCTTTTTTTCTCATTTGCCCTTTCTGGGGTCTTTGTTTTATAGATAATAGATATAATATAATTATAGATAATATAGATAATAGCGGACTTCTTCCTTTTCCTTAGCATCCTTTTCTTCATCCCTTACATTGTCGACTTGGCGTGACATGCCATCGAGTGATGGAGGATGAATGCATTCAGAGCAGTCACAGGCAGGAAAGCGTGTTGCAGACTCTGCTGGAGGGTTACAAGTGCCTCCTCTGCTGCCAGGGGAGAACAGTTGATGCATCAGCTGGGAGGAGGGAATCCATGGGCCTGAAGAGAGGCATAACTATTCTGGGCCCAGATTTATCCATTCTGCAAAGATTTATTGAGCATCTAAGGTGTGCAAGGAGCCCTTCTCTGCCCCCCTCCCCAGAGGTTCCATTAACCACAGCCCTGCACCTGCCTGGCCATACAGAATAGCATTTGTCAATTTGCCTTCATTTCACCGTTTCCTTTCTGTCCCCTCTCCCCACTCCCCTTCTCCCCCTTTACCAGTGGAGTGCAGAGACACCACCAGGTACTGCGAGAAGGTGAAACAGCTGAAACTCTGCCAACTCACCCAGTTCAAATCTCGCTGCTGTGGGACTTGCGGCAAAGCCTGAAGATGGGGAGCGGGGGATTACTCTGCTTTGGCCACCCAAAGGACTCGTGCAACCAAGTGGGACAGAACTCAAGCTTTCTTCATGTTATTTATTTATTTTCCCCTTTCTCCCTCCTCCTTCCCCACCCCCTCACACCCTCATCTGACTCCCTCCCAGACCCCCCCCCCCCACTCCTTGATTATAAGGGCCTCGACAAGCTTTCCCTTCCACACTTCTGGAAGACAGAATGCGATAAAGGCAGGAATAGCTAGAGTTATAAAAGGAAAGGAAGAAAATTTTCTAGGCTGAGCCAGGCCCAGAAAAAGCAAGCTGCTTAAGGGGGCATCCCCCCTACAATGACCCAGAGAAGCTAGGAGAAGGTGAAGTCCTCCAAAGTCACCACCGATGCCATTGGCCCCAGGAGGCAAAGCCTCCACCATGCCTAGTTAGCTCAACAAACAAAGAAAATTGAAAAAAAAAGTGGAGGGGGCAAATTTGTATGTATTTACACAAACCTTGGACAACTAACAGGGTGTTTGTTTTGTTTTGAGAGTGTGTGTGTGTGTGTGTGTGTGTGTGTGTGTGTGTGTGTGTGTGTAAAACACAGGACTGTCTCAGTTTGTCTCATCTGCCTGTCATGTCCTTTGTCACAATGAGAATGACTGGAGGTAAATGAAGAAAAGTGAGTTTTGAGCTGGAATGAGAATCAATGGAGAAGCCAGCTCTTCTCCTTTGCTGAGGGGAGACCAGGAAATAAGGTCATAAGAGAGTGGAATATAAAAAGGGAATGAATCGGTAAGACAGTGCAGGGGATGAAGGAAGAAAAACTAAGAATTATGAGGTACAGTATTATCTATAAAACAAAGAGGATGAGTAAAGAGACAGGGAAATGGGGTGTTCATGCAACGGGTACAGGCTGGTACCACATCAAAGGTTGTCACTGACTTAAGAGTTGAAAGGAATATTGGAAGTCATCCATTCCAACCTATTTTACAGAGGGCAAATCCAACACAAGATTGTCAAGTGATTGTATAAATGCTCTTAAGTTGCATGGTCAATGAGCAACAGGGTTTATTTGAACCCACAATCTCCAATTCCAATCCAGCCTGTTATCCATTGGGTAACACTGCCTCATAAGAACCAGTTATCCTGGGCTCAGAAATATCATGTGTCCCCTCAATTTATGGGCTTGTGCTCCCTCAAGTCAGCCCTCAGCTGGCATAGTGCTTTCTGTTTGGAAAGCGCACAAATCCTTCCCTTGGCAACAAGGAAGGTTTCTGGGAAAGATTCTCCATTTGGGGCCATTCTTTTCTATGCTGCAGCATTCAAACAGGATGGTCTAAAGACTTGGAGTAGTGGGTACTTTCTATTGACCAGCCATGGTACTGTAAGAGTCATGCATAGAATAGCAGGGGCTCAAAAGCTTCATCCTTTCCCCTTAGTGCCTTACCATAGATGTGTCTCAGGCAATGAAATCCATTTTGCCTTTGTAGCTCTGACAGTCAAACCATCTTGTAACCCCCTGTTATTTTATATTAGAAAGCTTCATTCAACTAACCAAGAGTTCCCCAACATTAATCACTTTATGCTTCAAAGGCACATAAAGACTTTATTTGGGAGACTCTGATTTTGGAACAACTTCCCATTATCCTTATTGTAGCAGAACTCGGGCACATTTAATGACCAGGGAGGGATGATGCCTCTAGAATGAGCCTCAGAGCTGTTTCTCTGCCCACACAAGAATAAGGTACCACTCGACTCTGGGAGTACTGCCACTGGTGCCATGGCTCTGTCTTCAAACTTAAAATTCATTTGGGCAAGTCAACATCAAGGTCAATAGTAACATTCCTCTGCTGTATCCTTCCCCCATGAAGCAAAGAGGGAATGGTCAGAATGTGTTTCTATGTCCATTCTTCCTCTTCCTCCAGAATTGGGCTCCCAGAAATCATGTTACTTAGAATCAGTGTAAGTTTTATTTAAAATAAAAAGAGAATGTCTTCTATATCTGTATATCTTTTGTGTATATTTATTAGGATTTCTTGTATAAAAAGTGCAATATTAATAATTGTACATGATGTTGTCCAGATAAAACTATCGGGGTGAGGTGGGGGGGGCTTTTAATGATCTTCCTAAAGTTGTGTTCCTGTCAAATCGGTGGTGATATTGTATATTTTTCTATTTTAAATGGCACTTGGCATCTAACTTTGGAATACATTCATTTACTGTGTACAGAACACATGGTAAACTCTTACACATGGGATGATGGGGCAATGAGAGGGGATTAATTTGTGACATGATAGTTTTGCATGAAATGAAGGGAAGATCCTTTTAATAATAATAATGGAGTGATTGTTTCTAGTTCAGTAGCTAATGGGAAACTGTACATTTCATAACTAGCAAAACCTTTCCAGTGAAATCATCTGTAGGGTTTTCGTACCTGGGACTATGCTTTGCAGAAACCCCCCGAGAACCATAATTTGGAATGGAAAACCCTAAGCTCTCTTGCATGGAATGAATGTACTTTCAAATGTTTGTCCTGTGAATTGTGACTTGGCAACATCGCAATAAGAGAAGAAGGGTTGCTAAATACTGTGGAAGGATATGACTCCTCCCTGAAAAACACAAGCCTGTATTTATATTTTTTGTACAGATAATGCAGCTTATTTATTTAAATTCTGTTGTCAGACTCGTTATTTATGAAGTCTAATTGGTTCGATGCTCACCCCTTCATAATATGCTCTCCTAGAAGTCCTTGTCTTCAGTCAGTAGCAATTGACATTACCTGTCAAGTCAACAAACAGTTAATAAGTACTTACTATATGCCAGATAATGTGCTAAGTGATTGGGATACAAAGGCAAAAAAGTAACAAATGAAGACAAACACTGGACTTAGGTAGAGAGAAACTGAACAGATGCCCAGAAATGAGACAATCATGTCCCTGAGAGAGGAAAATATACAATATGCTGGACATTGCCTTCTAGAAGCAGCAGGATATAGAAAGCACATCATAGATTTAAGACATAGAGTTTATTTTGTCATAGAATCCTAAGGCTATAGCTGAAAGGAAATCCAGAGCCATCTAGTCAAATCCAATTCCCTCATTTTAAAGATAAACTAGGAGATAAGCTGATCAAGTAATTGTCATCAGTAATAAGTGGAAAGGATAGAATTTGAATCCAGGATCTCTGACTCTACAACTAATTTTCTTACATAGGTACCACAAGTCAGCATTAATGACACTGGATCTGGACTCTGGCATCTAATTCCTAGCCTATAAAATGAGGATCATACTTTTATTATCAACTTCATAGGAGTTTTGTGGGGAAGACATTTTGTAAACTTTAAAATGATATGAAAATACTTGAGCTATTATTGCAAAAAGTTCAATTTTCTGACCTCTAATAACAGCACATATCACAAAGGGAAATGTGAGCTGTATTGAAAATCACTTCAAAAGATTATTGCTCAGGTAGCTTTAGGAAAATGAGGCATTTCCACATGTGGAAATGACTCAATGGGCTGAAATCTCCCCTGGGCATTAACCTACCCACCAGCCCTTAGTAGTTTTCTTTGTGAAGAAAAAGGATGTAAAGTATACTGTCCACATATACCAATAAAAGGGGAATACAGAATAGGATAAGGTTTGGGGGGGGTCAAGATAGCAGAAGTTTGTGGTCTGAGTCAATACTAGTAGAAGATCTATCATAGTTCTATAGGTCATCAGATTTACATGTCTGTGTCTGACTCTGACCATAACTCTTAGCCACAAAAATGTGAATAAACAACTGAATTAGCCCATATAAGTATATGGGAGGACAGGGGAAAGGACAGCCCTTCTAATATTCTTAATTTTAATAAGTAGGCTCACGAAAAGTGCCTTTAAGACATAATATATAATCCCTGCTTCTGCTCATCAGTGAAGCAGAATTCAAAAAATGTGATACATGCTTCAGGTGGGGATGGGGTGGGAACAGTTCTAAAATTTATATAGGTACTAAAAGTGGCAAACCAAAAACTAAAACTTAGTCTCATAACTCAAATTCAGTACAATTTTCTTTCCATTAAAACTCTTTATGAAATAATTTGGACATCTTCATGGAGTCTCAATTTGTTAACTACATTGACTAAATATTTATTAGAAAGATGATGATAGATAGATAGATAGATAGATAGATAGATAGATAGATAGATAGATAGATAGATAGATAGATGATAGATAGATAGATAGATGATAGATGATAGATAGATAACATTGAAGATCATGCAACCTAATAGGTACAATTCTATTAAAAGGGAATTTTCTCATAATTGAATCATTTTGCCATTAATTTTCTATCCAAAGCACAGTGTGAAATGCAGACTATAAGATTGATTTTCTTTTTTTAAACAAAGCCATCAGAACTCACCCATCCACTGGAACACAGCAGTCTCAGGGGATGTGCCCCAATTCCAAAAATGCAACTGCTCACAACATTCCCAGCCCCTAGAGTATGAATCATATTTCTTAAATGTGATTTTGATGTGACAAACCAGTTTGGCAAAAAGGTTGGAATTCCATGCAAATTGAGATTCAAAAAATAGTGAGACCTTAGGGAATAAGCTGGTTTTGAAGGCAAATCCAAAGAGAAAACTCAAAAAATATGTTAAGCCATGGCAGCATTGCTAAGATAAACATGTTTCCTTCACATTCAAAGCTGTTCCTGAAGAGTGACACTCATTTGATGAAAATATTTCAAATGTGTAAAAGCAAATAGTGATCTCCTGTGTTCTATTCATGTGTCATCCATAGTATATATACTGAGTTCCCCAGTCTCTCCCCACATCCACAGTGCTGCCAGATAGTTTTCTAAAGTTCTACTCTCTCTATATACACATCATTCCTTCACTCAAAAACTGTCAGTGGCTCCCAATGTCTTCAGGATAAAGTCCAAGGTCCTTAGCCAGGTATTCAAGCCTCTATCTCCTGGTCCCAAACTGCCTATCATCATTATTACTCGTTATGTCCCCAAATGCAAATCAAAACTCCATACAAACTGGTCTCCCAAGTTCCTTAACACAATATGCAAGGTTTTATTTGTTCTTCCTTTGCTTAGCTGTTCCACCTATCCACAATACTCTAAAGTAATTTTATCTTCCTTCAAGAACTCACTTAAGACCCAATTCCCCTTTCCCTCACTTCTCTACATATAATGTATGTTTTCTTTCCTTCTCTCCCTCTCTCTCTTATTTAAATTTAAAAATCAAAAACCAGTACTTAGAATCAGAGATGTGCTAATATTTATTTAACAACTGGATTTCTGGGTACAATACACTTTTAAGTTCATCTCCATTAACATTTTCTCTATTATTTTATATATTCAAGAAATATATCAAGCCATGATTTAAAGCTTTCAACATTTAAAGACATACTGAAAATTTAATAATCACGTCTCCTAGTACAAGAGAGCTGTAGCCTAACCCTCCACCCTAATTTAGAATTTGGGATATGCCATCTTATATTTTTATCTTCTTACAAATATATCATGTATGTATATAGAGAATAGCATGGGGGAAATCATGTCAGAAGACATGAGGGGAAAAGAAAGGGTATAAACATTACATAGCACATAGAGCATACTAGCTACTGTTAAGGACAAATATCACCTCACTTGATTCTTACAAAAACTGTGCAAGATAATGATTCTCACAAAAACTGTGCAAGATAAGTGCTATTATCCCCACTTTATAATTAGAGAAACAGAGGTAGACAGAGGTTAACTGATATATTGATACTTGTTAGCTGTTTGACCATAAGGAAGCTACTTACCTTCCTAAAACTCAATTTCCATATACATAATGTCCCATTTACCTTACTAGGGTTTTTATGCCAATCATATAAATTTTTTATATATTAGTTCCAATATAAAACATGCCCACAAAATAAAAAGTGCTTTTGAAAGAAAAATAGACACACATAATTTCATTGGAAAAGAATTTTCTCTTAATTGAATCATTTTCACCACTGACATTCTCTATAAAGTTGTATATAGTATTTTAAGCGTGTGTAAACATATACATATAGCATGTCCCAAAAGTCTTAGGGCAGTTTTAAGCGTTAACAGTTTAAAATATATTTCTAGCCAGTAAGTTATGTAATGACTTTAGATACATGTATATATACACAAACATGTACATATATATATATATGTGTGTGTGTTATACTTGTTTTGAGTCATACCCAGCAATTCATGACCCTACATTTGGGATTTTTTTGGCAAACATGCTAAAGTTCATCAATTCATTTTACATTCATTTAATGAGGAAACTGAGGCAAACAGGGTTAAGTGACTTAAGTGCCCAGTCATACAGTTTGTATATGTCTCTGCCACCTAGCTATATAGACACATAAGTATACAGAGTGCTCCAGAAGTCTTAATACAATTTTATACTAGTATAAAACTTTTAGGACACCTGTTTAGTATACCTGTATATGTAAATATGTATATTTACATGTACTTAAAATAATTAGCAAAATTATGGGGTAAAAGTATATGTTTTACTATGATTATTTTTATTTCGATTCAAATCAAGCCATTTTCCTCATTTTTATAATTAGTACTTTGCTTGGTCTTCATCATTTTCATCATCATTCTTAGAATTAAGCTCATGGTCTTAGAGCTCAAAGAAACTTTTAGATCCATTAATTAGGTCAGAAAGAAAGCTAGTCCCAGCCCTTCAATTTACAAATGTGCTGAAGCCCAGAGAGAAATGACCTGAAAATCAATCAGTTTTTATATACCAGCTAGAATCCAAAAAAAAAAAAAAAAAAAAAAAGCAGCCTATATTTGAATCAATATAGTACAGAAGTGTGGAAGCTTATAAGCATAGTATGTGAAGATATGAATATGTATATATAGAAAGATAAAGAGTATATCTTCTTTCCCACTTTGTTTTTTTTCTCTGAGACTACCAGGACCCCTAAAATCATCATTTGTTATGTAATAGTGAAGGATTTTATCTATAACTATTCAAAAGCAGCTGCTATAAATATGCCTTCCCTTCTAGCTTTACCTGTTCTAATCAACAAAAGCCTGCCTGGGTAAGACTAATTTTTGGAAAGTTAAGTCCAGGTTTCCCTGTCCCGCATATCCCAAAAGGCAGCTGCTGGTATTCTGCTTTCAATTCAAGCTTTTCAATACAGCTTTTTCTCCAGCTGTAGTACAAGCAGCAAGGTGAAGAATCTCCACTCAGTCTGCCCAGGAGAAAGATTCCACTAAATCTTTCTACTGTGTTGAATGCAGAAGAATGCCACAGTATTTATAAAGAGATCCTTGGTGATTTCTGAGATTTGTCACAGAGATCAGGATTTGTTAAAAAATAAAAAGCTGATGCTAGAAATATAAGTATTCACATACCAACAATCAAACAATAGCCTGCTCACAGTCATGGGGTGGGAAGGAAGTACGGAAGAGAGGGGGTGTTAAAATGGGACTTAGTTCTTGGAAATCACTGAGTTCATCAAAGAGAAAACAGAACTTCTTAAAATCCCACCAACCACCAAGTCATAGCTCCTAACATTAACGCAGACCTTGGGAGTCACTCCTAAGTACATAACTAAAGCCTCCCTCCTGGCTGCAAAGATTTCTGGGGCCAGACCCGTTATGTCCTTGTGCCAGAACCCCACCTGTACTTCCTGAAGGCAGAGCCCTCCCCACTAGCAGCAAGATGACTAGGCTTAACAGCCCACCTAGGCTTGGGCTATTAGTTCAAGGCTGGAAGGAGGGAGTGGGGCTGGCAAAGGTGATAACTGTTTCACACTGTTTCATGGTGTCTGGTTGGAAAGCTTCTCCCTGGAGTATTAGGCAAGAAAATTGGCAGTCACTTTCTGGTTTAAATAGGTAGGGATAAAAGCAATCTGTGCTTCATACCATAGTGCTACATAATTATTAGACAATTCAACTAGTTTAGACCTAAGTGAAGTAATTTTCCCCCTTCATTAGGAAGTTAGGAAGCAGGCTAATCCATATTGCTCACCTGATGACTAACCAATTTTTTACATACCATGTTCACTCTAAAAGCCAAAGGTAATCATAGAACTTGCAGAAGAATCCTCACTTCAAGGGGGGAACATACAAGCCAAGCAAAACTTTGCCAATGACCTTTCTATTTCTTGGTTAAGAGAGAGAATTACACAGTCAGATGTGCACAGGAATGTACATAAGAGTGGATTCAGGGCCTCCATAAAGAGGGTCTGAGAATCAAGCAATTTAACTCCAAGTGCTCTTAAGAATGACATTTTGGCAACCAAATCACCCAAATATTCTAATAGAAACTAGACCAGATGTGAAGAGTTCTGGGTTCAGATCTCAGCTCTGTCTCAAATTATTCCAGTGCCTTCCTGGAGAAAGGCAAAGCAAGGTACTTAACCCAAGAGCAAGGTAATAAAAGGATTTACTAAACTATTTACTGCCTTCGAAAAAAAAATGTGATGCTATAGAAAAGGTGAAGCACAGAGCTAGAATTGGGAAAATGTTTGAAATTTCTAAAAGGAGAAAAAAAGTAGAGCCTTCTAGCTATAGCATGACAATGATTCCTGGTATGATTATAAAATGGATTGTTAAAAGAATGGTGTACGAGCACTCAGAAAGGAAATATAACTGATTTTTCTAAATATTTTAACATTTATGAAGTGTTTTCCTTCCAAAAAATTTGTAAAGTAGATAGTAGAAGTCTTAATATTCCCATTTTGCAAATAAGTTCATTGGAGGCCCAGAAAGATTAAGTGACTTCCCCAAAATCATAAATTTATTCATTCAATAAATATTTTTAAGTACCTGCTTTGTGCCAAGCACTATGCTTAGTGCCGGAATGCAAAAAAGAGGAAAAAGTTACTCCCTGCCCTCACAGAGTTTACAATCAAATTCTAATTTCTAGCAAGTTTAGGACCTGAACCCAACACTTTTTTCTCTAAACTTTCCATTTATGACTCATTTGATGGTGAATTTTCTTCCACGACTCATCAGAGATGGGATTTTTCATTGTTAAGATAACCCTTCAAGAGAAATAGACAAATTTCTCACATTTTTTTCTGAAAAAACCTCCTAAAATTGTTGAGTCTTTTAACAAATATTGAATAACAACCTAATTAAGACAAGATAAATTTCTGCTTTTTAAAAGTAGCTCCTAGTGTGGTAAATATTCATTGGCATTGCCTTCTAGCTATTTTGGGGAAAAGAGCATGCTAAGTTCTCTCCTTTCTTCTCTCAAGTTGTAAAAGCAAATAATACATAAGAGAAAGATTGAGACAATCAGTTTCAATAATTGTTTTTATTGTTAAGAGGTTTGGATCTTAATTTAATATGGACCTACCTGTAACAAAGGGGCACCCCTAATGGATATCAGATCTGGGCTGGATTGGGTTTTGGAAAATAGAATTTTGTTAAACTACAAGTAATAATCATCAAAAGCTATATCATACTAGTAATAGAGAAAGCTTTCTTTCTTTGATAAAGTAACATGCAGAATAAAAGAAAGATGACAATAGAGTCTTTGATAAACTTGAAGACCCCAGCCACTGGGGTAAAGATTCACTATCTGACAAAAAATTGGTGGGAAAATGGAAAACAGTCTGGCAGAATTAGGTATAAAGTTATATCACACATTAAAATATAATGCCAGTGGATTTCCTTTCACATTTCTAATTTATCCTTCATCGATCTTGGTCATGTATAAATAGTTGTTTACATGATGGGTTCCCCATTAGACTTTTTTCCCTTAAGGGCAGGAACTATTTTTGCCTTTCTTTGTAGACCTAGTGCTTTGCATTAATTATTTTTAATAAATGGCTTATTATTGACAGGACTTGAACATAAAATGTTAATATCACAAACAAATTGTAAAAGCAAGAAATAAATTAATTTTTGGACCTATGGTCAAAGCTTTTATGATCAAAAAAGAAATAGAAAGGATCACAAAAGAAAAAACAGGCATGTGTATGCACATGCCTATTATATTTTGCTATTAACTCTGACCTTCAGAGGAAACTGAACAGCAGGTCATGGAGAATCTACCTAGGGGAAAGATCGAATGCTTGAATAGACTTTCAGTGAAGGATATAGACAAGATACACTCAATACTTTTGCTTGGAGGACTATGTGGAACTGATATAAATTGTGTCCCTTTAATCTTTGGGAGGGGGGCCTGATGTAAACTGTGTCCCCTTTGGGGGAAAGCGTGCTCCTGACTCTCAAACCCTCCCATTCTCTGGGAGGGGCACACCTTTCCCAGACAACTCCTAGATAAGTTAATCTCATTCAGTTAGAAATCTCAGCCTGGGCCATAGTCAAGTCCTCTATTGAATTGCTCAAACTGCTCCCCAGCTCCAGGCCAAGACTAACTAGATATAACCAAGAGTTTGTCAACCTATCTTTGCAAAAGTTCTAATAGGACTTAACCCACTGATGAAGATATTTTCTTCTCAGTGTAAACCTGTCTTTGCTAAATTCCTAATCAGGAGTTTGCCCATGTAAATAAACCCATTCTTTGCCACAAACCTCATGCCTGTATATATTGGGGTTTGCAAATTCTTTTGCAAAACCTGCCACCAGCCAAAGAGATTGATTCCATTGCTGTTAGGGAATCTCTTACCTTCAATTCTCAGGAATCTCTTAGCTTCAATTCTCACACCTCATCCAAACAACCTAAATGACAATAGCTTTAGAGTCAAAGAATTCATGTTTGTATTCTATGCTTGTTAGTAGTATGGTTTTAGCAGTCATTTCTCTTTGTACCTCAGTTTCCTTATTTGTTAAAAAAAAAATAATATTATCATCTGCACCATCTGCCTCACAGTGTCATAGCCAACAATTCAGACCTAAGGAACTACTAGAAGCATAGAATCATTTAATTGACTTGCAAGGAAATTAGTGTTAAAGGAAGTATTTGAACCCACTTTTTCTTGACTCCAAACTTAACAGCCCATCCACTTTATCATGTTCCTTTTTCTCTTGTAAGAAGAAACTTTGTAATCTATAATGGTTTATACAAATGTCGATTATTATTCCCACTCTCTTCATTACAGGCAGGGTCAGAATCCACAAGCCTCCTTTCTCTCTGAGGGATCTCTGGCAAAAACAATATCATTTTCTCATCTTAGCACTCTCTTTTTTTTCTGGCAAGAAGAGTAGTGACTCAGTTAAAGTTCTTTCCCTCTCCATATTTCTAGCTCCTTACACTCACAGAAAGACCAGAGGCCATGTGGTTCTCTCTATTTCTGGTTCTTGGCCAAGCTGAAAGCAGCTTTCCCCTAATGCTTGATTTGGAGAACGAATGACCTCATGTCAAATAAACCAACCCAGTGGGGCCCAAAAGAAGTGCTGATTTGTAATCTAATCCCAACCTATTAAGAAAGAATATTTCTTTGTCTGTGTCTTTAAAGTTGCTATTAAGAATTTTAGGCTTAAGTTATGGATATCATATTTTATAAATTTATGTGTTTGTACTGAGCTACACGTTTACACAGAAGTCCATCTTACAAATAAATATTAGTGAAATAAAGACACCCTTCTCTTGTTGCTTTATTAATGAAAGTATTATTTCTCATCAAGAATAAAGTCTTACTGAATGAAAATCAGCCCATCCAACTCTCTATTGGCCTCTTGGTAAAAGATTCTAATTATTACAGTTAAAAATTTGAACCACAAAGTCCCTTCTCAAAGCAAAGTTTGTAATACTATTTCCTTGTGTCTCCTACCTCTGAAGGCCACCAAAAGTAACCTTTATGCTACTTATACACCTTTATGTGGACAGTCTTCCCTGAAAAATATGAAAGTTTGAATTTTGTATAGATTAACTTGATATAGAAATATTAAAATCTTCAATTTATACTAAGTCCAAAGATTCAAAAATCATAAAGAAGTATCCAGCAAATTTCTTTCTACAGAACTCCATTTACTCTTCTGTATTAGATACTTATGAATATCAAATCTTTGTTACCCACAAAGTTTATAAATGCCTTAAGTCACAGGATTGAGGTGAGAAGAAATAATGGACTTAAAAATGTTATAATGAGGATCAGCCTTATAGTTCTCACCACCACCATTCTTTTTTTTTTTTAAATTTTTTCCCAGTATATATGCATGAGTAATTTTTTTATAATATTATCCCTTGTATTCATTTTTCCAAATTATCCCCTCCCTCGCTGCACTCCCTCCCCCCGATGACAGGCAATCCCATACATTTTACATGTGTTACAATAAAACCTAGATACAATATATGTGTGTAAATACCATTTTCTTGTTGCACATTAAGTATTAGATTCCGAAGATATAAGTAACCTGGGTAGATAGACAGTAGTGCTAACAATTTACATTCACTTCCCAGTGTTCCTTCTCTGGGTGTAGTTGTTTCTGTCCATCATTGATCAACTGGAAGTGAGTTGGATCTTCTTTATGTTGAAGATATCCACTTCCATCAGAATACATCTTCATACAGCATTGAAGTGTACAGCGATCTTCTGGTTCTGTTCATTTCACTCAGCATCAGTTGATGTAAGTCTCTCCAAGCCTCTCTCTATTCCTCCTGCTGGTCATTTCTTACAGAGCAATAGTATTCCATAACCTTCATATACCATAATTTACCCAACCATTCTCCAATTGATGGGCATCCATTCATCTTCCAGTTTCTAGCTACAACAAAAAGAGCTGCCACAAACATTTTGACACATACAGGTCCCTTTCTCATCTTTAGTATTTCTTTGGGATATAAGCTCAGTAGTAGCACTGCTGGATCAAAGGGTATGCACAGTTTAATAACTTTTTGGGCATAATTCCAAATTGCTTTCCAAAATGGTTGGATTCTTTTACAACTCCACCAACAATGCATCAGTGTCCCAGTTTCCCCACATCCCCTCCAACATTCATCATTATTTGTTCCTGTCATCTTAGCCAATCAGACAGGTGTATAACCACCACCATTCTTAATAGTGACAATAAAAACTACCAATTAAAAAAGACTAAGTCATAACTTTTGGACAAAATGCAATGTTATCATATACTTGGGCCTAGTTACTAAGAAAAATGATTTAAAAATATACTTACTATTTAAGAGAATGCCCTTTAAATCAGGGAATAATAATTTACCCATCCCATACCATCATGATGGTGATGAGACTGAGATGTCATCCTGAATGGAATCTGGTAATGAGCTGAATGACTCCTATGGTGCTCTCCAAATCTTTATCCCAAGGTCCTCTAATGAAAACTATGTTTTCTGGCTCCTCAGCAATACCTACTGATATCCTTCTCATTCTTTAAGGCCCAGCTACCATTAACTCCATGAAGCATTCCATGTTCCTCTCTTCAAATAAAATCATCTCTCCTTCCCAAATATTCCTAAAGTTTTATTATCTATTTTGTTTTTCTTTTTTCTCCATTACATTTTTACCTCTTTTCATATTTAAGTTGATATCCACTTAACTAACTTAACAGCCCATTATATTTTCAAGTCTGGCTTGCCAATCAAGACAATAGAGTAAAGAGATTCAAGGGACCCAGAGTTTTTATCTGTTCCATGGGGGAAAAAATAAAAGTAAGGGGAAAAAGGGAAGAGAGGAAAGATCTTTGAAAATCCAATTAAAAATAAAAATCAATCAAAATTTTAGATGAGCAAAGGAGAGTGTTAATATAATTTTTAAATGCTATAGAATAACCCAATCATATAATAAACCAGAAACAAAGTAGGTAGAAAATACCATACATGAGAGGCAATAAAATTTTCTCAAATAGATAAATACCTTAGACATAATTTATAAAAGTTTAAAATATTAATAAAATCACAAAACCAAATAAGAGTTTTAAAAAGAGAAAAATCATAGGAAAAACTTAACTTATCATTAAAATCTTTAAAAAAAAAAAAAAAAAAGATTGGAAAGAAATAAAGAAGAAAGTGACCAAAAAGAGAAAATTATAAAAATTTTAAAAAAAAAGTCATAGGAAAAATCAAAAGCAGACTTGCTATAATAGAAAGTATTTTCACACACAGTTTAATATAATTGAAAATACAGATTCATAAAATCACCAAACTATTCATATTGCTGGAAAACAAGAAAAGTCAAATGAAAGTTCTGGAGGACAGATGATAATTAATATAACAGAAAATTTAGGAAAACAAAAGAACCAAAATACTATGTTCAGGAAAAGCATTCAAAAATATCCCAGAAATAGGAAAAAGTAATACAATTAGAAAGAATCCACAGGACTTCAACAAGGAAGAATATAACATTCAAGAATTCTAAAACATCTATTACCAGGTTCACTATGCACTTTTCAAGAAGGAGCATTGATAATTGGAAAATTTGTAACACATTATAAATATCCCTGAACCCAGAATTACCTATCTGGAAACATTCGGCATGGTATATGAAGACATTAGACATTTGAGAAACAATTAGAATAAAAAGTTTACAGAGAGATAAATTCATAGCAAGAAAACATTTTAACAAACAAACCTCCCCCCAAAAAAGATAGGTCTTCAAAATAATGTAGTAAAGAACAAGTATACTACAAGATATACAGTGCCAGATATAAAGGCAGAACAGAACACCTGAATTCCAATTCTGCCCCTTCCACTTCCTATCTTATGTGCTCTCCACTGATTACTTAATCTATTTAGGCCTTAGTTTCTCATATGTCGCACAAAGAGTTTGAACTAATTAATCATTGATATCCCTTCTAGCTCTAAACCTACCATCCTATAACTCTAAATATCAAGGTAAAACAAGTTGCTAACAATGTGAGAGCCTTCCCAATACTGCTGGATTAAGTCACTAAATGTTTTTGCTAAAAGGAAACTAATTCTATGTGAAATCACCAAAATCTACTAATAGAACAAGACATTTAGCTTAAAGTCGTTTTGTTAAATTAGAGTTAACAACATAAACATTTCAAGTATATAATCCCTTTCAATAGAACTGAAGAAAAGACAAACCTAACAATTGTAACACTGAATGTAAAGAAAATTAATTGGCGATAAACTGGAGTCTAAAATTTAAAAAATAAATAAATAAAACAACACAGAAACTACATTTTTCTTCCCTGAGGCAATTGGGTTAAGTGACTTGCCCAGGGTCACACAGCTAGAAAGTATTAAGTGTCTAAGGCCAAATTTGACCTCAGGTTCTCCTGACTTCAGGGCTGTGCCATCTAGCTGCCCCAGAAACTACATTTTATCCAGAAAGATTTAAATTTTTTTTATGGTGCCAATTTGAATAGATTTTTTTTCTCCAAGAATTGCATTTTCACTTGTTTATTGCAGTACTGATAAAGTTCAATGTTGTTTACTTCTCTTCTTTTGCACACATTCAAGTATTCAGAATGCCAAGATTTACACAGTAGCTTAAATGCTACTTTTAAACAGCTACTGTTTCTCAGTTACAAATTTGAGCCCTTCAATTTTGGGAGGGAAAAAAGCTGTGTAGAATGTTCTTTCTTCTGGTGCATTTAGTCATCCTCTTCCATAGGGGTCCCAAAGAAGCACCTCCAGATGGGGTTGCTCCAAATCCTGGAAACCCATCAGGCAAGCCTCCTGGTATGCCCCCTGTACTCTGGTATAGCTTAGTTTTGCAGACCTTCTCCAGTTGAAAGATTTAAATTCAAAATGAATAGGTAGAAAGTAGAGCAAAGATGATGAAATCATAGAAAGCAATGCAGTGAATTGCCTTCCATGAATTCCTCCAAAAAGATCTTTAAAATATACCAGACTAGATCTTGATGAGAAAAATTCAAAGATTTTTGTATATTCCAGTTTGCAAATAAACAGAAAGGCACCAGGAAAAGGGTCCCAAGAGAAAAACTGTACATCAAGGTAAGAAGTTCCAAATCCATATAAGGTACTACTAGCATAATACTGGATCACTCAAATGGGGACAAATGTAAAATGGTAGTTTTGTCACCCATACCCAGTTCCAGTTCACAGATCCAGTGTGGACTAAGAAGGGTACCTGTGGAAGGAGGTGATATTCCCAGGAAGGGAGGGAGGTTCCAAAAGGTATATTGGGAAAGGAAAAGGTTCAGGAGCCAGCATTAACAGTGGTACTACTCCGACCTCAAAATCAGAGCAGGATCTCACTTTACACATGTAACCCCACCGATAGAAAAATAACCAAAGCAAGAACCCCAGACCAAAGGAAACCTACAATTCAACCACTCTGAACTCATAGTGTTTTCTAGGTGACTTTAAAGGGAAATAGTACAGTTGCAATCTACTCTTGCACAGTCCCAAATCTAGATCAGAAAGTTGCAGAACTCAGATCAGAGAGGAACAGCAACCAGACTTCATCCTGGAGAAAGCCACTTTGGGATAACAAAGTTTGCAAGTCTCAAGCCTGTTCCTGAGATCTTGGAATAATTCAACACTCTATTTCAAGAAATCTTAATTTAAAAAAAATTTTTTTTTTTTAAATCCCAGATGTCTTAGAAGCAGAAGGCAAAGTGAAAATAGAAAGAATACTCCGATCCCCTCATGAAAGAATCCACAAGATGAATTCCCAAGAATGCTATACTCAAAATCCAGAGCTTCCAGGTCAAAGAAAAATATGCTGCAAGCAGCAAGGAAGAATGAAATAAAATACCAACAAGTCATTATGAGAATTACAAATGATTTATCAGCTTCTAATACAAAGGAGTAAAGAATGTGAGTATATGGTATTCCAGAAGGAAAAGGATATAAGCTTACAACCAGGAATAATTTACCCAGAAAAAAAAATAAGTATAATGATTCAGGGAGAAAAAAAGGAACTTTAATGAATAGAGTATTTCTAAGTATTCCTGATGAAAAGACCGGAGCTACTGAGAAACTCTAAAGTTCAAACACAGGAGTGAAGAGAAAAAAAAAAAAAAAGGTAAACATGAATAAATAACAATAAAGGACTCCTCCAAACATCATCAGGATTCATAGAGTCCAAATAGAAAAGGACTAACAGTGGTGCTATTTATATTTTGATCTTAAGAAAAAGAATAGAAAGGGAGCAGGGAGGGAAGGAAGGTTAAAGAAAATTATCATATTATCAATAGTACACAAGTCAACAACTATACAAACAAGGAAATGGGACTGAGGAATGGCAGATACTTGAATCTTACTCTTATCTGAACTAATCAAAAGAAGATAAAATAGATATAGAAATATACAGAAATACATCAATAGTAAAAATGACCAAGAAAAATCCCATACAATTGACAACTGGTGGTCCACTTTAATATTTTGTTGGTGAAATTTTAGATTATGAAAACATTTTGGAGAACAATATGGCAAAAAAAAACCAATGTATATCAAAACTGATCATACCTTTCAATCCAAAAACTGCTTTGCACTATCATAAAAAGGACCTTTTTCAGTTTAACTGATCTTGCTCTGCATCAAGGCATATGTACATCTGCATATGTGTGTCTGTGTGTATGGCTATACAGGTGGATATATATATGCACACCTACACATATATACATATATATACACATATATACACATACAACAAAAATGCATACATATAACAATATTTCTTTGTATGCTTCATTGATAAATATATGTAACAGAAAAAATGGAAACAACCTATATGTTCAATGATTGGCAAATAGCAAAATAAATTAAAGCATATTTATATATTTGAATACTACAGTGCCTTAAAATTATGAAATAGGACATATAAAAAGATATTTATGATATTATACAAGGTGAAATCAAACCAAAACTGTATATACTGTACTCGAGCACAACTGAAAATAAAGCATAGGCCACAGCACTTCAGACAGACCTAGAAAAATGGGCAGAGAAAAGGCATTTTTTTGTTTTCTTTTGATGTACTAATTTGTTTATTCCTACTTTGCTAAATACTAAGTAGTTTACCTAAAAGTTTAAAACATTTTATATGCTTATTTGATGATGTTTTTATTAATAATTATTAATAATTAATTTAATTCAGGTTTTCAAGCTCCTTAACAACAGGGATTATGTCATGTTTTGTTTTTGCATCCTCAATGTCTGGTACAATGCCTGGCACTGTATCACCTAAAATTTTATTAAATATTTGTTGTACTGTTAAATATCTCCTAACACTTGTTATCTTTGGCGAAGCTGATGCTTTTTGGTCATAGCAACCCCTAAAGCCCCAACTTTTTGGATTATAATACAGATATTTATGAAAAGACAGTTACTAATGAGATTCTGCCTGTCCCCATGATTGTCAACCAAACCTTTAAAATTTGACTTAGATTGATGAGTAGCACCTGGGCCCAATAAAGTCCTTGAATTCAGAATCAGCCACATGTGTGCCATGCATCTGATAACACAATATACAGATGTCACTCACCTCCATATTTACAAAAGTCAAAAATCCATTTTAAACCATAGATTTCCCAGTCTGCTCCTAAAGAAAAAGTTTATATATGTGAAAACAGAAATTAAATGTACAGTTTTATGTGACTAAGGAGAAAGTAGACATTCGGGAATGGTCCTCCTGATATACATAAATAATGTTTATTTAAGCAAAATGCTTAGTAGGGTCTGATTGATTGCAGGGTCAGCATTCAGACCAAAAAGCATGCATGGGAAATCTCCGTCTTCTTCCCAAGATTATATAAACAGGCTCCCTCCACATCTCTGGGATGGCTAAGGTTGACCTCATTTACAAATCCCAAGAAGAATACACTAGACAAGCTGTGAACAGCTTAATTACCAGATGAATAATTCTAGGAAATGTTTAATGACTAGGCCATGGAATGTTGTGATTAAAGTTAGTTGCTGGGTTGCTTTCCCCTACCCTACACCAGAGCACTACTTTAATGACGCTACTTTTTTTTTTTTAAATGAAGATATTGACTATATTGTTTGAAATATAGTTGACAACTGTATTTCATATGACCAGGCCACAAGTAGCCCACAATATTCCTCAATGTGATCAAACCAGATTAAAATGTAGTTCCTATCTGATTTTAATGTGGTTTTAATATTAATTTTTATAATTTTATGTGTAATTTTAATAACATTAATTTTTAAGAAATATGCCAATTTATAACTTTCTAAGTCAGTAGGCAGTCCACAGAAATCTATGTGAGATTTGGTCATCTCTATAATTTTTCTATTTGAGTTTGACATCACTGCTTCAAAGTCAGGTAATAGAAACAAAAAATATTGGTTTGGTCAGTAAGAATTAGCTCTGGAGGTCAGAGAACCAGTGTGGTAGCCTAAGCTCTGAAACAAGGACAAAGTTGCACACATCAATATTTGAAAAATACTTCCTCTTAACAAGGTCTCCATCACTACCAGAAAGCATTTAGAATCAAACCCTCATTTTAAGACCACCAGTTTGTATTTAGGAATTCTTAGCTCTCCCTATCCCAAATATAAATGCCATACATAGCCCTGCAGGAACTCAGGGTACCTGGATACCTCCTATGGTAAACATTTTGCCCATTTCATCACTTTGTGTCCCCAGCTACCCCAAACCAATGCTACAAGAGAATAAGTCAACACACACTCCAGGCCCAATTCAACTTTGTTCATACTTGCAGGAATCTATTAAGAAAGTAACATTTAAAACTATATACAACTACAACATCCAATTTACCCATAAATACACCCATCTCTTTTGCATTGCTCCCTTTCCACTTCCCAGCCAGATGTTATTCTTAGGCTCAAATTCCTTAGTAAAAGTCGAGTTTCTAATTGATCCATGAATATCATGTATTTATAGAAGGTATTATCAACCTGAAGTCCCTGTACTTTAAAAATTTTTTGTGATAACAGTTTAAGTATAATTATTTTCCTTTGTAATCTTATAATTTAATTTCACACATTTAAAAATGTTACTCAGAGAAATGGTCTATAGAGTTCTCTAGGTTGCCAAAGGGGTCTTTGACATAACAAAGTTTAAACACTAATAATCTATAGGAATAGGGATTGCACCAGTAATTTCATTAGTATTAAGAAATTCCATTGTAAAGAAATTCCCTACTCCAATTCAGGTCAGTAGATGTCTGTCTCAGGCAGGACTGAAACCCAAGTCTTTGAGGGCAACTTTTTACCCATTATGCCCCTGTGCTTTTCTGTTTACCTAAATGATCCTTGAAGCTTCCCTCCCTATAGGAATAAATTTATAGATTTAGTGATGGACCATTGAATCCAATCTCTTAATTTTATAGATGAAGAATCTAAATCCCAAAGAAGTCCTTCACGGTCATACAGAGACAGAATTTTAAGGGACCCAAATGTAGTGCTTTGACTTTCTACCGTGTCCTATGGCCTTTGAATAGCAATGTACTCTTTATGGTTATCATGTTGATAAATATCAATATGCCCTTTGAAAAGTTATATTCCCAGGGAACCTGAGTTCTTAGCCTTAATTTTTAATGGAATCTCTGCCACATTTTATTTAATTTATTGAATTAGGCTCTTAAAATTCCCTCACTTCTTTCTGGACCCCAAGAGTGACTATTATTCATTTTGCTATTCTCTTTTCTTTAACACCAGTTTCTTTTTCTTTACAGGTAAATTCTAAAATGTTTCCATATGTTCTACAAGACAGAACTGGGAAGGAAAGAAGAGGAGAAAAGGTTGTCTTAAATTATCAAATATATTATCATCCTTTGTGTGCTTGGATTTGAGCTGGTTCTTTCTTATGGCCTACCTCACTTTTTTTTAGTCTCTACAGAGTTTAACTCTTTAGCCAGTTCAACAATCCCAAACCAATGAAGCCACACGGAAGGTTAGGTTAACTGTATAGCATATACTGTGAAGCCCCAATATCAAATCTCCATTCACCCTGACTACACAGGTACCCAGGTACCCAGGACATAATTACTATGTCCCTGCAAACAGCAGCTTTATAGGTAGTCCTGAATGATTGGGATAGGGAGATTCTAATAATGTAGCTCTCTAGTGTCTATTGATTTATCACAAGCTCCTTTGTATTAGAAGCCTGGAGATTTCTAACTACAAATGGAAATTTCACCCTTTCTGCTTCCAAATCTGCTCTTCTACAGTCTCAAGGTTCCTCCTATCTCAACAGGAACCCAAAGTAGGAACATTTGACAAAAGGGCATGATTTTCCTCTAACACATCAAGAACGTACAACAAGGAAACAATGGCATTTAGCTTGTCTGGTTGCAGCCCCCTCACCTCCATCTTGAAATTCTCCATCTTGAAATATTTCTGGTTCATAAGTCAAAAGGATGCACTAACTTCTATAGCTTTAGGTAATCATCTAGCCAGAGAATCGCCAACTACCCACACTTGAGACTTCTTAAGCCTCTAAATAAGTAGAAAGCAATGTCAAGAACTGAGACTAATCAGTCACTTAGGACAGATTTTTGGGTCATGGGGATGGGGAGGCAAAAAGCTGGATTAAAGAAATATGGGTTGGACCAAATAGTTAAATTATCCCATATAATTTACATGCTACATCAGGTCTCTAAGGGAGTAAAAAATTTCTTCTTTAGTGAAGGAGATGAAAGAAGATGCAATATAGAGAGACTATAAATATTGACAGATAAATAGATGATTCCTTTATAGCAAACTTGTTTCCTATGAAAGCAGCTGGTATCTGGCAGTTTATAGAGGACTACTGAGAGGTGAATAAAGACCTTATACATACCTCTACAGCTGGATTTGATCTCATCAATAGTGTAGACCATGGAATCCAATCCCAGAGAAATGGTTTGAGGCTCTCATCCTTTTCCCCTTTATTCCAGAGACTATTTCAGAAGTTTACTTTTAGCTGGAAAGAACTTCAATGTACCTCCACAGTCTTCCAAATTCTCTTTCATACTATCACATCGTGGTGGGCAGAGGCCTGAAAAAGGCCTTCCTTCCTGAAGGCACAGGATTACATTGATAACATAATTTTACTGATAACATAATTTTACTGAGTCAGTTGAGTCCATAGAAGCAGAGGCCTCTGGTCAGATAATGATCCATATAAGCAACAAAAAGTGTGATATCAATTCTAAAAAAATCCCAGGATCCAGTCCATTCAGTCAAATTTTGGAGAATATTAGTTTGGGGAAAACCTAGAGGACTCCTGGTACAGTTGGAATGAGCTATTGACATGCTACCTAAAAATCTAAGAAGGAAGCCCAGAGACTCTTCAGATTTTAGAGAAATCACATTCTCCCCCCCCCAAAAAAAATGAGGAAAAATCCACATGCTTATTTAAATAGATGCCAAAAAGGACTTTGACAAAATATAATATTCATTTGTGTTTAAAAAAACAAAAATGAAAGGTATATATGTACCTTTCTTTAATAAGATCAAAACCATGATTTAGAATTATTTTCATGAAGAAAGCCTAGAAGTTTTTCCAATACAATCAAGATTGAAGCACCATTAGTGTTTGACATATCACTAGAAATGCTAACTAAAACAATAAGTCAATAGAACAAAACTAAAGGTATAATAAGCATTGCTGGAATAAGAGAGAAAAACATCCCTATTTATAAATGGCAATTTGGTGTTACCAGGGGGGGAAATCCATAAAAAAATCAACATTTTTACACACCCCCTCTATTCCCATTTTTTCCCAAAAAAAACCAGGAAAAAAGCAATAATAAATTTTGAATTTCATTTGAAATTACTACAAGTACACCAAATGTCTATATGTTTATTCCACATGAGGTTCATACAATTTAAAAACCACTCTTTATAGAAATAAAGGAAAACAAATATAAATAAAAAACTATTTTTTTGGTTTGTAGTTGGAGTTTACTAATATTTTTGGGTGATATTAAATTATTGATTTTATACTATACCAAAATAATTATGAATCAAAAAGAGAACATTATGAGTCAAAAGAGAAAATAATAATATTCATTTAAATAAATAAATGGTCTAGATTTTCAAGAGAATTAGTGAAAAAAGTACAAATAAAGGAGTTACAGCATTACTAGGACTCAAAACATATTACAAAACAGTAGTCATCAAAATATAGGATGCTAAGTTAAAAAAAAATTGATTAGTGACACATTCTGGATAAGTAGGAAACAGATACAATAAAAATGGTAGTCTTATATTTGATAAATCCAACAGCATAAATTATTGAAGGAAATGCCTCAACCTTCACAAGAAATTCTGAGAAAAGTAGGAAGCAATTTAGCAGAAACTAGGTTTAAAATAGTATCTTATACCACATATGAAAATATGCTAAAATTAATTCAAACCAAAATACAAAGGATCAACACACCTACACAAGAGGAGATAGTTTTTATAACCCTAGCTAAGAGAATTCTTTACCAAGCAATGGGTAAAAGAGCTTTTAAAAGATAAAACAGATCATTTCAGTTGCATGAAATTAAAAGGCTTGTATGAATGAAATCCATGAATATGAGAAAAACTTTAGAGTAGGAAAAATATTGCATCGGGTTTCACTGATAAAAGTCTTTTATCTAAGAAAAATAAAAAAGTGAAGCAAATAATACCAAAAGCCATTCACATAGAATATGAATAGGTTTTTTTAAAAACTGAAAACTATAGTCATTTGAAACATGTTCATAAATCATTAACAGTAAGGGAAATGCAAATTATAATAAATTTAAGATTTCATTTCTCATCTGCAAATTGGCAATAAAATAATTGCTGGTAAAGATGCTAATTTAACCAAATATTCTGGTTATCAACTTGGAATTATGAAAGAAAAGTGAATAGACTGTTTATACACTTTGACCCTTTCATTTCACCCTTTGAATATATCCCCTTTCATTAGGTCAAAGATAAAAACATAAATATATAATATACAGTATTATTAGCATTACTCTTCGTATTAGAACTAGAAATAAAAGTTTTATCTATTAATTGGGGAAAGACTGGGAAAAAACTGAAGCATATAGACACAAAAGAATGGACTTCTTTGATGTCTCCAGCATGCCCCTATATGTGGTACTTCCCTCTCTCCCTCCTTTTTCAAGCTTTCTTTTGTATATTGTCATTCCTCTTTAGACTATAAGTTTTTTCTTTTCTATGTTTGGATTTATGCACCTATCACATAGTAGGTATTTATTGACTAGATAGTGTTGAGTGGCAAAAAAAAAAAAAAAATTTAAAAATGGCCAAGATGAATGACTAGTTGTGAAGTATGGTCTAATCTGTAGTCAACTGGATAAAATGATTTATGTCAGCTTGTACTCATTCAATAATCTATCGGGACAGTTTGGACATAAAACTAAGATTCAAAAGAAAAATATATGTGAGTACAAGAGATTGCCAGAAGGAAGCCAAACTGAAAAACTAGTGATGGTTCCAAGAATAGATAATGAAACACATCTCCACCTTATGGTAAAGAGTTGAATATAATCAATCAATCAAAAAACATTTACTAGACACCAATTAGTATCAGCTACTGGAAATAAAAACAACATTAAAAATGAAACAATCCCTAATCTCAAAGTTTTTATGTTTTAATTAGGGAGGCCTTCAAGGATATATAGAATAAATATGAAAATAATAAATATTAACAAATTCAAAATAATTAAATACTGAAAAATACTATGAAAAAGAAGGCACTGGAAGTTGAAGAAATCATGAAAGACTGTTTTTAATCTTCTTTGTGTCAATATCCCTTCAGAAGTTGGTAGACTTAAAACACTGTTTTTAAATGCATAAAATAAAAGGCATAGAATTACAAAGAAAACAATTTTTTCAATCTTCAATCTTCTTCACCTTTCTGCCACATTTTAACAATTACCCTCTTCCTTGTAAGTTTCTGTGACAATGTTCTAATTCTTGTTTTTCTACTTGCCTAACATTCTTTCTTAGGTACTTTTGCTGTATCTTCATCTAAGAGGTGTCCACTAATGGTGGGTATCCCACAGAGCTCCTTCATGGACTTTCTCTTCTCTCTCTTTACTATTTCATTTGGTGATTTCATCAGCTTCTATTTATCCATCCTTAACTTCTTTTCTAACCTTCAAACTCACTTCACCAACTACCTCCCATCTTGAACTGGATATCACCTTAAATTTAATTTCCTTATCTGCAAAATGAGGATAAAAATAATACTTCCAAGAGTTGTGTAAATAAAGTGAAATAATATTTTAAAGTACTTTGCAAAACTCAAAGTGCCATATATAGTTATCATATTTATTCATCTTAAACTCCAGAATGGAACTCATTATTTTTCCCTCTAAATTCTTCCCTCTTCCAAACTTCCCAAGGGCACTACCATCCTCCCAGTCATCCAGGATTACAACCTACATGTCATTCTCTACTCCTCTTATTCCCCCTGTATCCAAGTAGTTACTTAGTCCTATGATTTCTCCCATAATAACATTTCACATATATACCCCCTTCTTTCCTTTGACACTCTCATCACCCCAGAGAGCTTTAGATACATGAGATAGATTGATATACATAGACACAAACAGACTATAAATACTATGTAGATATATGTTTGTGTCATATATAAAACAGAAGAGGAGCTTCAAATCATTGGCTAGATCCTGTCTGTAGGACTATGAAGAGACATGGATAAAAAGTTAACCGAGGATGAAGTGTGGACTTCCTGTCCTCTGCATTAGAGGGAATAGACATCCCAATGAAAATTTTGAATTCATTTAAGGATAAAATTCTTTAACACAGCAATCTACCTCACCCTGGGACCATGGAGGTGTAGACTTCTGTGTTTTTAGCTTATCACGTCTACTTTTTGTCATTTTCCATTTCATTCTTCACTGTCTAATTGCCAAGTATTTTTTTTTTTTGCTGATTTCAGGAAACCCACCTTTGGAAACATTCCTCATTTCTAGCCTGTTGGGAAATGTTTCTCAAATAAGAGTAAATAAGAGTGAGGGTCTATGATTCTCTTATGTAAATAAGCTTTTATGTATGGGTTCTATGACATCACTCAACTCTCCTAAGTTTTTCTTGTTAATTTCCTGTTTTTTTCTACTATCTTTTGGATAATATAGACTTCCAAAAAAGTGATCTCTGATAAATAAGATGTCATCCTATTTTGTTAATGTTGTCAGCCTTATAAGATGACAGAAAGAGCCTATCTCAGTTTAGTAGGTAGCTAAAAGTAGTGTAATGGATAAAATATTGGACTTGGAATCATGAGTTCAGATCCTGCATCAGGTACAATCTAGCTATACTGTTGGTTAAGTCATTTCATTCATGTCCAATTCTTTGTGTCTCAATTTGGGGTCTTTTTGGAAGAGAAACTAAAAAGGTTTGAAATGTCATTCTCCAGCTCATTTTACAGGTAAGGAAACTAAGGCAAATAGGGTTAAGTGATTTGCCGATCAAGCAGCTACTAAGTGTCTGAGGCTGGATTTGAACTCATGAAGATGATCTAGTTGGGTAACCTTGAACATTTCACTTAATCTGAATCTGCTTCTTCATTTATAAAATGATAAAATTCCTCTAGGAGATATAGTAAGGAAACACATGTAAAACAGTGCAAATATTAAGCACTACATAGATGCTAGCTACTAGCTAGCAATAGTAACAAATCGTAAGCAATAGATAGAAGGGGGATTTCAGAAAAATGGGGTGGGGAGAACACATTCCAAAAAGAAACTCAATTTCTCAGTTTATAAGTCATCTGTTGGCACAGAAGTCAAATTTCAATCATTTTTAAGGCATTTTTGTTCTCCTATAACTCTCAAGTAGCTGTTTTCCTTTTTAAAGGGTATTTGTAGGCTCGCCTGTTTTATTATTCCATAACATGAGTGGGGCAGGGGGAGGAGGTTCCCTTCATGTTGAAAGAACAGCCTTGGCCCTGATTAAGCAGGCAGGCCGTCTGGTTTCTAGGTTGTAAAAGATTGAGAAAATCAGTGCCATCTGTTCACTCCTCACTCTGGAGTGGAAACTTAGGATCAGGCTGCTTTTCTCAGAAGCACTTAGGGCCTTGCTTGTGACCCATGGCCAAAAGGCTCTGGATTTCACACACCAGTGCCCCACCACAGCACTACAGGCCATTAGGCCCCAGAACAGAAAGGAATCTGGTTGCAGCATTCAGTCTGCACCATCTCTATTTTCAGATGTTTAACTCAGATTAAAAGGGTGTTAAATGAAGAAGCTCTAAATAGAGGAACTCCCCTGGTCCACAGTAGAGCCCAAGCAGGTGTGGGCTATAATGTACATTCAGCTGCTGTATTCTCTCATTACAATCTCCAGCTAGATGGAGGAATGTAGCACCTGCTTTCTACTGCTGGGTAAACCTTGATTCTACCCATGCCAAAGAAAACTCTGTCCCTAGCCCCACTCCAATCCCCATGGTTCCACCTACTTGCAGAGAAGAACTTCTAACTTTCCCTACAAGCCACAAATGAATCATTAATTCATTGACACATATGAACAAATGGCACACTGAGAAATCCCAAGAACTTTAGGTTTGTGAAGCCATAGTCTAGCTAAATCTTCTTCTATTCATGGACACCTGTGCAAGTGAAACAAATCTTCATAAAACATGGACTTTCTAGTTTAGTTACATTTCTTAATGACAAAAATCTCACAAATATGAGTCATTTAGGGAAAATTTTAATTGCACTCTCCCCTAGAATTCTAAAAAAGTAGAGATTAAAAACTGAAGGAGATATTTGTAAAGCTCTTAGTGCCAGGCCTGGCACAGAGTTAGCATTTAAATATTTCCCTTTCCCTTTTTCTAGAACTTCAATTTCAATCATCAAATATTTATTAAACACCTACTATGTGCCAGGAATACTATTTAGCATACATGAAAAAGGTCAATGTATCATAAGACTAAAAAGATAAGTTGGGGCCACAATTGTAAAAGGCTTTGAATTCCAAATATATGACGATGTTTGATCCAAGAATCAAAAGTAAATCATTAGAAGTTTATCTAATTTATTATTTCCATCTAACCAATTTCTGCTTTCTTAAAACTTCAAAAATTTGGTCTAAATTTGGACCTCTAATGGCCAAACTAACCTCCTTTATGCATTCTACCTTCTAGCTAATCTTATTCTGCCCTATTCTTATTCCATGTATTTAATATGGCAGATCATGCCCAACATGTGGAATGGAATCCCTCTTTACATATAAACTATTTATTCTGTTTCTTAAAAAACCTGACATAGATTCAACCTCTTCAATGAAGTCTAATCCATTATCCTTTTCGTCTCCCCAAATTTTTCACCCTTCTTTCTACTAGGCACTTATACCATTCGTATTTGTGTCATAAGTATTTGTCTTATATCCCTACTAGAGTCAAAGCTCTTCCAGACCATAGATTATGCCTCAGTTTTTTGGGGGGGTTTTTTGTTTTGTTCTTTTTTTTGTAGCCCTCCTGTCTACCACATTGTCTTGTATTAGAATGTAAGCACCTCCATTGCAGGAACCATCTTTAACCTTTCTTTGTATTTCCAGCACTTAGCATAGTGCCTAGGACATAGGAGGAACTTAATGTTTATTGGCTAGTAGGAATTTAATATTTCTTAAATATGGAGTTGACTTGGCAGATACATCTCCTCATTGACTCATCTTGAGCTTATAAATTCACTAACATTTCCCAAGTTTTTGTTCCTCTAACTCTGCATTTAGAAAATTGATTTTTTGAACCCAGATATATACCTTTATGTTTATTCTAGAAAACTTTACCTTACTAGATTTGTCACAACTTGCTAAATATTTGTGGATCCTCATTCTGTCCTCAAATAATCTGCCTCATGTTTTGTGCAGAGGTAGTACTTGTGTGTGTGTGTGTGTGTGTGTGTGTGTGTGTGTGTGTGTATGTTTATCTCTATGAATGGAAGAATCTAAGGTGAGAGTACTAAAGCTAAATTAAAATGACCCAGAGGCAGTATGTTTTAAATGAAAAGAACTGCTATACTTTGGAAACTATAAAGAGATACTCACCAACAACATGGAAGGTAACAGGAAAAGATGACACTATGGAGCTTTGAAGTAGCTTCCTCTACTTGAACATTGCTACTGCAGCCACTTCAAAGATAAGATGATTCTCATAAGTTATCAATGAAATGAAAAAATAGACCCAACTCAGGAAACTCTATGCACCTTAAAAAGGATTGATGAATGAAAACTATTGTGGTTTTTTTTTCCTCAAGTATATTCCTCTTACCATTAAAAAAAAAAAGCTAATTTAAAAATTACTCTAGATGACGATCTATTTTATTTCATTCCATCCCCAGACTATTCATTTGGATAATCTAAAAATGATGAAAACTTAAGGGATTGATTAATGAAATCTATTGGTTTCTTTCCTCAAGTATTTTCCTCTTCTCGTTTAAAAAAAGCTAATTAGAAAATTACTTCAGGTGATGATTTATTCTCTTTCATTCCATTCCCAGACTTTTCATTTGAATAATCTAAAAATGATGAAAACTCATGTTTTTATAGCATTTTGGTCTTAGAAGAACTTAGTTTCTCTACCCTTTGAGATAGGTAGTACAAGTATTGTTATCCCTATTTTATGGGAAAAGAAATTGACTCTGGCAGAGGCAAATTGATTTGCCCCTGAACCCATTGTTACTTAGCATTAGAGCAAGGACTTGAACTTGTCTCAATTTAAAATAATCTATTATTCTATATTGTCTCTCATTTTTTTGAATAACTTCTTTCCCGAGATCTTTTGGGGGGGCTTAAATAATTGAATAATTAATTAGTCTTATGTAATCTCTGAACCCAAATAGAAAGTTACAGGTGTCATTCCTACTCTTTCAAGACAGACCACTGCATGTTGTTGTACATCACATAGCTCTCCTCCACTTTTCAAAGTGGGTATATCAGAGTCAGGTGGTAGCTTTCCTACTGTTGGACAGAGCCTAACATGTTCCCAAATGATGCCCCCCAGCTCTAAATCTATGATCCTATGACCCATGCAAGGAAAACGGTAGTAGTCTAATGGAAAAAAAAACAATATCCCAGGATATGGGAAAACTGGCTTTCAGACCTGTCTTCTACCAATATGTCTGGCCATAGGAACTCATTTAAAACTCAAGCCAAGACCTTCACAGGCCAATTCATAAGTTTCTTAGTTTCAAAGAGTATCGATTTCCCTCCATGTTTTACTACTGTACAATATATGTGTGAAAAGATACATCATTTTAAAAAGCCAGTTCCCCAAAATATGTTTTATTCATCAACCTTATCAGGATTCAAGTCTAATTTCGTTATTAATACAATAACTGAATCACCATCACAGATTCAAGTGTAAGAAATTAGCTTCTGAGAGAACCTAGTCCATCTTTAAGAAATATAAAGAAGCACGGGGATTTGGGAAGTGTTGGCTTGGTGGAGGAAAGAGTCAAGAGAGGAAATTCATTAATCATCAGTGATTAACTGTCATTTTCCTAAAATAAACTGATTCTCATTTATTCATAATTTCCAGCAGGAATTAACCCCTGGGAATGATCAAGAAGGTCAAAGTTTTTCAAGGAATGAATCTCAACAGACTATGTAATAAGTACTGTGAATTTTAGAAATTTTGTGAGAAAATTTTCAAAAAGGAAAAAGAATCAGGCTGTCACTGCTAGCTCCCTTTGGTTGGGAACATCTGGTCTATTTGTAGGAAGGTAACTGTTCTTCCTTGAACCAAGTGGGTCCAACGGGACCACAGGGCGATATATCCTGTGGCCAAATGCATCCACTTCATCAAAAGTGTAGCCTGGTGGTTCAGGATATGAAGCAGGGCACTTCACTGGTTCCTTCGGAGTATAGCTGATGTTGTAAGTTGTTTCACCTATCAGAGGGGCCGGATACCGGACAGGAGGAATATAAGGTTTACAACTCCTTGTGAAAATTGGTGGATGAGGCACAAAGTAGGTCTTGGTAGTAGTGAGGCAGTCCATAGGCTCTCTAGCCAAGTTTAGCTGAGCAAGTGGTTTGATAGGCTCTTGCCTGGTAGTGGGCCACTGCCTGAAGTCATCTCTGTTGGTGGTGGAACCTTCAAAGCGCCCTGGTTTCTTAGACTGTATCACTGGACGGCAGGATTGGGCAGGGCCCCCTTTATGATAAGTGTAGTGAGCCTGCACTGTTGTCATAAAGTCCATCTTCTCATCTGGGGGGATGTAAGTCGTGGGGGCCCGAGAGAACATTTGGGGTATTGGCCATGTTTGGTACTTGTCCCGAAACTCTGTTGTGTTGGCGAAAGGGCTTTCACAACTGGAAACCTTGGGATGGGGTTTCAGGGACTTGGCAGGCTCCCCAAGCAATCCCCTAAAGGCCTCCTTATGAGTTGTGAGACCATCAAAGGGGACTTCTGAGGGCTTGTACTTGACTGGCTCCATTGGAATTCGTTTCTCTAGAGGATGTGGTACATAATTAATCTTGTAGTTGGTCAAATCTTCCAGAGGTAAGGCAAATATTTTATGCTGATAATAGGGTTTGTAACTCACTGTATTCACTAAGCCCTTGATGGGGAAATCATCCTGGTGGGTGGTTCTATAATCAAACTTCGTTGTTGTTGGGTGATAGGATTGTTCTGGTTTTATCAGATCACGTTTTGGTTGATTCCAGGGCAAATAATCAACTGAAATGAAAGCAAATCAATATAGGTCATACCTCCCGACATACAGAGTATATGTGTGTATATGTAACACATACATGTGACTGAAAATTAGTAATCTATTCCTAAATATAGTTTTGTTTCATAAGATACAAGGGTTACTTAGCTCCTAGTTATATTAGAGACTTAAGTGTTTCAACTATATGACATTTCCTAAAAGAAAAGCTTTCTTTTTTCTATACTGCTATATAGCCCTCATATCTAGAAAATAATGATGAAGATGAGGACAACAATTAATAATAACTACTCAATAATATTAACAATCTTAAAAAAGGTCTGGGTGAACTGGAATGAAGAACAGATGTAGAGTGGCCTTTAGCAAACTATTTTATTAGTGTGTACTATGCACAAGTCATTATGTTTAGCAGAGCTATCCCCCAGACCTTGCTCTCAAGGATCATATTATCATCTAAAGGATTCTGGGAATAACAAGTGCCAAATAATTATGACACAAAAGGTGAGTTTGACAATTCAGTTAAACTTATCTAGTATTTATTAACAGCCTATTATATTAAGGCATTGTTCTAGATAAAGAATAGTTGTGGGCAAAATGAGAAGCTAGTTTTTGAGACAGGGGAAGAGAGGGGGGCAAAGAAGGCTTTCAGGGCAAGAAATGATGTGGGATATTAGTTGAGCCTATAAGAAAAGGCTAGATAAATTGTAGAGGGCCTTAAATTCTAGAAGTAGGAATTTTGACTTTATTCAAAATGCATTGGGGAAGCTCTGAAGGTTCTTTTAAGTAGGTGAATGACATGATTACAATAGTGCTTAAGTTTCCACATCTATAAAACTAATTAAGGCCTTGATTTCCACATCTGTAAAATGAGAATTAAAAACAACATATGCTCAAGGCCTTAAATAGCTCATTTTGTGAGGAGCAAATGAACTGATGTGCCTTTAAATTGCAAAGTATTAATTACCTTCTATCTAACATTATTATTGAATTTTTTGAATTATAGATAGGGAACAATTATTTTTCAATATAGTAAGCAAAATTTTAAATAAATTATAAATATGAAATTCACATTTAGATCATCAATATCCCAAGAATTCATTTAATGTCCCTATATGCAGATTTACCATAGAAATGGGGAAGGGAAAGGGAAGACAGGGAGGGAATGACCATTTATTAAGTGCTTATTATATGCTCAGCATTACACTAAGAGTTTTATAAATGTCATCTCATTTGATTCTCACAATAACCCTGTGATATATTTACTATTATGATCCTCACTTTACAATTGTGGTCAAATGAGTTGCTCAGTCACGCACCTAAAAAGTGGTGGAATCTGAACTCAGGTCTTCCCAACTCTAGTCTTAAAGCTCTTCTACACCAAACCACCTAAGATTACAGAGTCCCTTGTCTCAAAGAGCTTAGAGTCTAAGCCTGACATCCTTATAAGCTACCTTTCTAAAAGGGCAAAGGGCTAAAAAGGCAAAGTGCTGAATAAATATATTGTCATGAGAAGTAAATGCTCTTTGGTTGGATGGTAAGAGACCATCACCATATTTCATAGAGTGCAGGCCAAAATAAAATTATTACCACCTCTTGCAAGTAGATGGCAATGACTTCCTAGAGAAAGCTGGGAGAACTGGGCATGCAGCCACTAGGGAAGAGACTCTGTCATGAGTCTCCTATCTCTATCATAAAAAAAACCAGCAATAGCTGACAGTTATATACTATTTTAAAGTTTATGAAGCATTCTTACCAACATCTTGTTTAATATTCCCCCACAATAATAATTTTAAGAGAATACAAAGATTTGCATTCCCATTCTACAGTGGAGATACTGAGGTTCAGACACATTTAAGAAGCTTTCATGTAGTCTATGAAGCTGATATATAGAGGTAGAATTTGAACTCAGTTCTCCTGACTCCAAGTCTAGTGTCTGGCCTGGAGCTCTTGGCTGTAAGACTTTATATGCAAAATGTCAATGACATCCAGTTACCCCAAAGAGATTATCTAAGATCCCTCAATTGACAAGGCACTGGGCCAATAAATACTCTTCTGAGAAGCATATACGAGAACAAATCATTTCACAAGTTCTCAAAGTGACCAAGAAATAGGAGTTAAGCAAAATGACAATGAGCATGTAAACAATTTAACTTTATTACTATTATTCTGTGCCTGACCCCACCCAGATTTTCACTCATAGATAAAGTTTCTAGGGGTTCCCACTAAATTGTAAGTCAAAAGGTTATAAGATTCCTAAAAGTCCAAAACTTGAAGAATCATAGAATTATAGGTTGTAAGAGCTAAAGGGACCTTATTACTATCAAAGTAATCCCACTGTATTGATAAGGAAACTCAGACAAAGGAATGTTTGATGATTTACCCAAAGTAACATCTTAAGATATCCTACTAAGGAAATTTCCTAATGCACAAAATATATCAGATGGCTATGTAAGGAAGCTGTGCTTTTTTTTTTCCCCTAGATCCTCACAAATACTTTTTCAATAAAAAAGACCCAAAAGGAGGAAAATTGTTTGGAAGAGCTGGACATAGATGGCTTATAAAGAAATGTGTAGCAGAGAAGATAGTGGATCAGTCCCTTAAGGTTTCTGAAGGAGTACAGGGCTATAGAGAACCAGAGGCCTGTATAAGGTGTCAGAATTCCTGATTAACTTCTCATAAATTATCAGGCTTGTAATAACTGGTCTGAACTCCCAGAAACTCCAATGTTCTGACATCACTGTATGTAACTGTATTGGGAATTTACTGAGCTTACGGCCTTACTTAAGAGAGAAAAGGCATGGGATAGGAAACTTCAGTTTTATCCAGCTGCACGTGTGCAATCCCCCTCGACACACTGTAAGTTTATTTTAGGCCAAAGAGACTACCATGTATTCAAAATATGCTACATTTTAATTGAAAGCCTAATCCTTTTCCCAGAGAAATTAATGGTTACATCAGCATCTTGAAAGCATTAGGGTGAATTGAGAGGGGACCTTCTCGGGAATCCAAACCACATGTTCCAGAGGCAGACTTCAACACAGTCAACTAAGATGACAGTCAAATGGGGTGCCATGCTCATGGATCCCTACATGCTCCCTATATGTAACAGGAAGGAGACTGGGAACTTTACAGGCCTCCCCATGTAATAGATGGTGTGTAAAAAAGTGAAGTTCCTCAACTGTGAGCTATCACTTGTACTGTTCTTCTCTCCATCATTTCACATGCAAAACACTGAGATTCTGAAAGGCTACACAATTTCACAGTATAAACAATTCACCAAAAGGAGTGTAATAAAGTAGGGCATTAAACAGGTATTCAGAAAAACCTTCCTTCCAAAAGGAGCAGGCAGGTGGAGTATGGAGGAGGGACTTTGTTTTTCATACTCTGGACTTTTTGAAAATAAGTAGTTTAATACAAAAACAACAGCTAGGTGGTACAGCGAATGGAGCCCTAGACTCCAGCAAAATCTGAGTTCCAATACAGTCTCAAACATACACTAGCTGTGTGACCCTAGGTAAATCATTTAACCTTATTTATCTCAGTTTCTTCTTCTATAAAATGAGTTGAAAAAGAAAATGGCAAACCAGCCCAGTATCTTTTCCAGGAAAACCCCTAAAAATAAGGTCATGAAGAGTTGGATACCACTGAAAAATGACCGAACAAAAGGCTCAGTGCAGACCCAAAGCACTGAATAATTATATTCTACATCCTTCCAATTGCACGTTGTTTTGAAAATACCACAAATTACAACCAAATGCTGTTCCCCTATATTTTACTGGCGTTCCTGTGCTGCAATAAAGGTGCTGACCCTAACAGCGATAAAGGGAAAGATTTACATATGGTTCCTATGGAGTAAATGTAAGGGGAGTGAATATGTAGACAGAAGTTCCATATATATTACCTATATGAAATGAGGCTTTTAATGATCTTTGTCTTTCTCCCTCCCCTGTCTTTTTTCTCCCCATTTGGAAAGAGGAAGAAGTTGTGTCATAAAATAATGAAGTTGCAAGGGAAATTACTAATATAGCAAGTGAATTGTAACAGAAAAAAAAAAATTCACTTGACTCAGTGATAAAATAATAAGATAAGGTAAGAATGGTCCCTGAACAAAATTTCTGTTCCAGTTCTGACCACATGTGAGCATTTACATAAAGGAAAAGAAAACTAAACCCAGAATGTCAATTTGAACACCTACCCAGTGCCTAAACTACAGCCTTGTATGCTCAGGAGCTTTAGAAACTACTCTGATTTTATCTATCCTCTCTTACCTGGACCCCTATGAAGCACCAGGGGTTCATATTCTTCCCAAATAAGTTCAACTAAACTTAAGACAAACAAAAAGAAAAGACGAAAAAGAAAACTTTACATGATGGGAAGGAGGTAGAAGGAGAAAGAAAGTAATATATGGCTATGTTATCCTACTATAGATGATTTTTAAATTATCACTCTGCCCCCCCACCCCTGCAAAGTTTCCAATTATGGACCCCCTAGCAACATTTCACACAAATACTCTGAACCAGAGCTTGGATTTCTCAGTTATTTGCATATCTGCTTTGAAAGTATCTTGATATGTTGTGTATTTTTAGAAAGTGCTAGTATGCATTTTTAAAAAGATTTTTGGGGGCAAATTAGATGGCACCGTGGATAAAAAGCACCCAGCCCTGGTGTCAGGAGGACCTGAGTTCAAATCTAGCCTCAGACACTTAGCTATGAAACCCAGGACAAGTCACTTAACCCAGATTGCCTCAAAAAACTGAATTTTGATGTTCTGCCATTTGGCACAATGACACACACAAAAACGAATAAAATAAGTAAGATTTCATAGATTTTCCTTAACAAACAAGGACCCAAGCTTTTACGGACTTAATAGCTGCTTTGACCTACTATACATAAAAAATTCCTTAAAATAGTCCTGAGGCTCAAGAAACAAATAGAGAAGATCATTGTTTCCCATGATTTATAGATAGAACATCTAAAATTAACCCCCTGGGTTGATAGATGAGGAAACTGAAATGCAAAGACTATCAGAAAATGATTTTCCCAAGATCTCATAGCTAAGAAGTAGAAGAGCAAGAATTTGAACCTGGGTCTTTAGAACACTACTTGAACTCTAACAAAGCTACCATTTGAGCTTTGTTAGACACATAAATTATCTGTAAGGCAGAGGACATGAGGCGAGATTCCAGATAGATCCAGATTTCCTTTTATTTAAATTTAGTCCTATTTGAATGATAAGAACTGAAAAGTTGAAGAACATAAGAGTTTTTCCTTTTGAGTGAGAGGGGGAGACATACAAGCAGAGCCATGGAAGAAACTTTAGATGTCACTGAGTTCAATTCTTCATTTTACAGATTTGATAAACTGATCCCAGGGAGATTAAAGATAGTTTCCCAGAATCACAAAGCTATTAAGTATTTGAGGTTGGGTAGAGTTCAAATACAGATGTTCCTGATTTTAAGTCCAGTATTCTATTTATTCCACAACATTACCTCTAAATCTAAGAAATATTTCTGGTCCCAGTGTTGATGTGTGAAAAATCACACAAGGTGTTATAAAACAGGACTTGACTCCATCCCACAAGCAAACTCAACTAGACTTAGTCTGGTCATTTTTTTAAAAATTACTAATAACAGACATTACTGAGCTGCTTATAATTTGTATCCATTTACTTACATAGGACAAAAATGATTATTCATATCTTTTAGATATGTGTCAAGGTAACATGGCTGTAAGATTTATTTAATAATGATAATATATTCAGGAGCACTTGGTACTGAGAGCATGTTGTTTTCTCATGGCACGCCTGTTTGCTCCAAACATAAATATTTTGATAAAGAGGTTTCATCAGTAGAAGTCATATCAGGTATATGTTAACTAAAATTAAATTAAATTTAACCAAAATTTTGAACCTAAAATATAATTTTATAGATAAAGTAAATTAAGGACAATCTTTTTGTGTCTGCGTCTTATTAGTTAAAAAATTCCTTACAAGGAAATCCTCTCCCTTCTACCAATGCAGAACAGTAGTTTCTTGACAATTTACAATATTAGAATTCTTACTGACTTGCCAAGTGCCACACAACCAATATTTGTCAAAGGCAGGATTAACCTAATTAAAGCCATGTCTTCCTCACTCTCTTTTCACACTATTATCTCTCCAAGCAGCTATGTATGTCAATTTTTTTTCTGACTTAAGCAATATGGCCTGGTGAGGAATCTTCCTAAAGAAAATAATGAGGATATGTTCATACCTTTGTATGTAGGCAGAGAATCCATCTTGTCTTTACATTGAGGCCTGTTTTCACGTGGTTTGATAGGATCTACTCGACAGAAAGGATAGGCACTGAAATCCTGTTTATATGTTGTGACCAAATCCATGTTCTCTTCATTTGGAATGAACTGGTCAGGTGGCTTTGCCCTCACTGGGAATACTCTGTGAGGGCCATAATCTCTCCTATAAATAAAATCGACACATTATTTTAATGGTTGGCTTAAAGCTAAAGTTTTATCAGTGTTTTCTACTATGTAAAATTCAACAAATAGTTATTTGATTCAATTCATCAACATGTACTTTTAAGTGCTTAGTATGTGTATTGTACTAGAAATCAGAGACAAAAATAAATTAACATTTCCTTCTTTCAACAGGCTAATGTTCTATAAGGTTGTTTACTGTATGTCTATAGGACTATGTTAGTCAATATAGGAGTACCAAAGAATTATAAGGGTATAATGCTTGCTCTTAATAAAGTCAAAACTAAGGAGTAGAATTTATTATGTAAAAAAAGTAATAGTAATGATCTCAGACAAAAATTAAAGATAAAATAGATTTAATCAAAAGAGAAAAATAGGAAAACTATACCATATTTCAGCCAGAATTAATCAATATTGTTCTAGACTATTTAAAATAATTAGACTAGAATATTGCTGTAATGGAAATGATGAGTTGGTAAACTTAAAAAAATATGGAAAGATTTGGATTTATGAAGAGAAACATCCATTTTCAGAGAAACAGAGCATACTACAATCTTACATGGATACATATGAATGTATATGTATGTATATATGTGTATGATTACTAATAACTGTATATGTCTGGGTATGTGTATCCAAGTTTAATCATAGCTTTCTTAGAGGGATAGAAAGGGGGGGAGAATAAAGTAAAAATGCATAGCAGAGAGCAAAGGAAAAAAACACGAGGAAGCAAATACAATATGTAGCATTTATTACATAGGTTTTCTTGAAACAAAAATGTATTATTTTATATTTTAAATCCTCTCATTTTCTGCTATAACTGAATAAGTTATGGTACATGAATGTAATAGAATATTATTGTTTTATAAGAAATGATCTCAAGATAATTTCAGAAAGTCCTGGAGAGACTTACATGAAATAATGCTAAGCAAAGTGAGCAGAACTAAGAGAACAAGATTATGTGATGATCAACTCTGATTTTCTTTTCAATAATGAGGTGATTCAGATTAATTCCAATAGAATTATGATGGAGAGAGCCATCTGCCTCAAGAGAGAACACTGTGGGGACTGGATGTAGATCATAACATAATATTTTCATCTCTTTGGTTGTGGATGTTCTTGTTTATTTGCTTTTTTTCTTTCTCTTCTTTCCCCTTTTGAGCTGATTTTTCTTGTGTAGCAGGATAAATGTGTAAATATGTTTAGAAGAATTACACATGTTTAACTTATATTGGATTAACTGCTCTCTAGGGTAGAGATCAGGGCAAGGAAGAAGAAAAATTTGAAACATAAGGTTTTGCAAAGGTGAATGTTGAAAACTATCTTTTGCATGTATTTTTAAAAATAAAAGGCTATTATTTTTTAAAAGATAGTAAAAGGAGAAAAGGAAAAAAACTGTCAATTTCCCTGCCCCTTCACTAAAAACTATCATAAAATTTAAAAGAATAAAATAAAAATTGTTACCACTCAGAAATTATTCTGGTAATCTTATAGGATAGATATATCTAATCCACCAGCATCCAAATAAACCTGGACCATCTTAAGTGGTAGTCATCAGATCCTCCCTTCTTTTAAATTTATACTTTAAAAAATACAACCACATATGTGCATGTGGACACACAAACATACAAATTCTATGTTATTTTAGAACATATATCAATAAGAATACATATATCCAACTGGGCCAGGGGAAAGCAGATTCCCCTTGACAGCACATTCCACAGCAGCTCAGCCAAAGGGGAAGGTTTCCGGACAGGAAAGCATTAGAACCAAACACCAATAAAATGTATTTCCTGGACAAAATCTGGAACAGCATTCCCCTAAACCATGCTTGACTAGCAAAGTTAACATGCACCACTGTAATCTGTCTTGCCTGGATTTATACATGCACTTGTCAATAAACCAAAACTAAGTCCTCTAAATATTGGAGGGTGAGAAAAAAGGAAGATGAGGCAGAAGGAAAAATTAATCTCTCTGGGGACTGAGCAAATATGGGAGAGAGCCACTTGACATTTTCATTGAACTCTTTGTATATTCCCAGACTAGATTTGAAATCTTTTACAATGACCATCAAAAATGTCTCCAATCCATATGCTTGGATGCCAGGGGCTTCTGTATTGTTAGTAAAATGTAAAATGGGCAGTTATGTGACTAGTAGCATCTGGAAAATGATTTTCTGTATACTTTGAGGGTGGGAAATGGGTCCCCCAAATGGGCAGAGTGGCCCACACAGCACTACTTTGTATACAAGTATCTTCCACTGGAATCAATTCAACACTATAATTAGATACAGAAGTGAAAATATCAATGATGTGGCCTTCAGGCCATTACCTAAGCAAATACCAAGTAGTGAAATTTCCAATGATATAAGCCTGTTTGAAGAACACATAAATAAAACTGCATTTTTTCTGAACTTAGGAAAAGCTGTTGTCTGTCAAAAATGTCAACGCTAGAAGAGCGAGAAATGAGGAGGAAGGGGGATCTCCATTTTAAGAAGCCATTGGGTTCAGTTTGAAGACTGTATTGGACCACACATCCCTGTATAAACATATCATTCAATTAAATCAGAGAAACTGCTCTGTTCCATTTCACATTCAAAGTGGGGAATATCAGAAGATCCTAAGGGCAAGAAATGAAGGGGGAAAAAAAACAATTCCATTATATTGTTGATTCCCCAGATAGCACAGAGATGTTCTCTGTTATACATTTCCTAGATATGGGTGGCCCCAAATATTTAACAACTCTATGGTATTTTTTTAAAGGTTATTTTTGATGCATTCACTCTAATCCAGAATTACCCAACACATGATTGTAAAGAATGCTGACAACTGTAAAATCCTCTATTATTTATTTATTTTCTTTTACAAAGCTTCCTATAGAATTATATAATTAGTGTGTTTCCCCAGAGAACTCAGGGGTATTTTCTGCTATATGTTTTCTAGGTATTTTTCTTATTCAGTCATATCTGATTCTTCATGAGTCCCTTTGGGGCTTCTTGGCAAAGATACTGGAATGATTTCCCATTTCCTTCTCCAGTTCATTTTACAAGTGAGGAAACTGAGGCAAATAGGTCTATATGATTTATTCAGGTTCACACAACTAGTGTCTAAGACTGGATTATGAATATGAGTCTTTTTAACTCCAGGACCAGCATTCTATCTACTGTACCTCTTAACTGCCATGATGACCTTTATAGTACAGAGCTAAGGATTCAAAGTCAATGTATTCATTCTAACCCAGAATTGTCTGTCAAATGGTAAGGCATGACAATACAAAATTATTTAGTACTTATGGTTTCTCATAAAATTGCCTATTAAGTAGTGCACAGCCACCTTCACTTAGATCCAATTCATTTGCATGTCATATTATGACTTCCCTGATATCCTCTTCAAGAAGGACAGATAATAACCTCTGTAAGTAAAGCTGCCCCACTGGGGACCCAACTGAACTGATGAGATGAGAAACACAGCTATTTCTTTTCTTTCTTTCTTCCTTCCTTCCTTCCTTTCTTTCTTTCTTTCTTTCTTTCTTTCTTTCTTTCTTTCTTCCTTTCTTTCTTTCTTTCTTTCTTTCTTTCTTTCTTTCTTTCTTTGTTTCTTTCTTTCTTCGGAGAATATCATACCCTTACCTCTATGTACTCTACTCAAAGAAATGTAAAAAAAAAATTGCATTGCTAAAACCTCCCAACATATCTTGGAATTTACCAGCTGGGTTTCTTTCTTAAGAACCATGCCTTAAATCCAAATAACTCTGGTTCTCATTGATTGGCCCATCAATGATCCCAGGTCAAGTCTCAATTGATCATTTTTTGAGCCTGATTGACTCAAAGTGAATGTAAAGAGCAATTGTTTCTGTTTTGGCCAGAAATCTTGAGCGTTTTTCCCTCCCAGATTGGATTTTTTGGGGGATTGGTAAAAGAGACCATTCTTTGCCTCAATTCTTACCTACCTGTAATTACTGAGCTTTGCCTCAAACTGACCTTACACTGTTAAAGACCTTAGCTTAAAAAGGCCAAAGCCTCCTATTGCATCCAGGATCATCTCCAGCTGTCCTGATCTGTGTCTTGCCACTGGACTCATATGGCTATACAGGAGAAAGTGAGATGATCTTGAACAGCCCTTCCTCACTTAATAATTCACTTGCATGTCATGGCATCACTTCCCTGATGTCATGGTCCTCTTCAAAAAGGAAGGACAAACAACAACAGTTAACAAACAATTACAATTGAAGACAAAAAATAAGCTAATCATTGAAACAAGGAAGCACAATTAGCAAATCTGAGGATTGTGCTTTCCAAAGATGTTTGTCCAAATGAGTTCTTGTGTCCTTAGTAAATGGAATTTTTAATAAAATCTTGTTACCTGAAGTGAAAAGCAGAAGTATAAGGTACATGTATATTCAGTGAAATAGAAAATTTTAATTTACCAAAGCAAAAATTTTCCTCTCTTCAACAAAAACAAGGTATCTCTGAACAGTAATATCTTAAGCATAATTCACAAATATTCAAATTCTTCTCTTTCCAAAATTAGTTGTAATATATGTTGATTTTTAACATAACTATGTATCCCCATTATCATTATATCCTATAACCACATTAAAAAAAAACTTTCCATTTTCTTAGAGACATTTAGTTCATAAGGTCATAGATTTAAAGTTAAAGAGAATTTTAGAGATTATTTGGATTAATCCTTTCATTTTACAGATGAGCCAACAGAGGCCCAGACTTGTTTAAAACAATACAAGTAGTAAGTAGTGGCAAAATCAATTGGAACTATCTAGGTCCTTTTGATAGGATTCTTGGTAGCTAGGTGGACATTGACAGGAGAGCCAGAATTACTATCCAAGGTACTCCCTGTGGTAAGCAGGAAGGAGCACTGATCCAATTATCTCTTTAAGAGGACCTTTTATTTTTTTATTTTTCTTGTTTTTTCTTTTTTTTGCTGAGACAATAAGGGTTAAGTGACTTGCCCAGAGTCACAAAGTCAGGTCATATTTGAACTCAAGTCCTCCCGACTTCAGGGCTGATGCTCTTTTGTCCTTGTCAAATTCCTTGCATCAACAAATTCCACAGTTATGGTATCCAATCAGAAGGCTAAGTTCTGATGTCAACCCCTGAGGTTAATTTTTCCCCTATAAAAACCTATTGATCCCCCCAAAACTCTCTCTTTTTTTTAAAACGAATTCAGCCTGTCTTATGGCAGTTTCAAGGGTTTATTAGGAACTGCAATCCCTTTGTGGCAGCAAATTGATTAGAACCAAGATTGTCTAATGGCATCTTCCCCATTGTTAATGGCAGGTGTCTTTAAGGAACTTAGCATATGTCAATAGCATAACAAAAACTTTGCCTCTTGATTTGAAGAAGGTATAATCTTACAAACTGAGACACCTCACAACACTAGCCCAAAACCCCAGTATTCTTTTAGGGTCCAAACCTTCTTTTCCCAACAGTTGATAAATTGTACAGGGGGAGTTCTGAAGCCCCAATATATTGGAGGTTTCAATGCCCCTGACTCATATCTCATCATTTTGATTCTAAATCTGTTGTTCTTTCCATTGTACAAGGTTCCTGCCCACTTGGTAATAGTTATGTTATCTACCTTGTATTTTTAAATATAATTTTTAGCCACTCCTCAAATACTCATGACCTAACAAAGAAGGAAATAATCAAAGATATGATGTAACAAAAAAACACTGGGAGTCAGAAATATTGGGTTCACAACTATCTCTGCCATTTATTATCTAGAGGTCTCTCAGCCGCAATTTTCTCATCTGTAAAATAGAGGCAATAGTATTTGCACTTCTGATTCTCATAAGATCTGGGAAAGGATTAAAGGAGATGATGTGAGGAAAACACTTTGTATTACTAAAGTGCTAGATAAAGCTCAAATAGTATTAAGTTTTAATTAAATAGATTATACATATATATCTACAAAAGTTATCCAGCATAGAAGTCCAAAAGTTAAGATAAAAATTAAGCAAAGATTAAAGAAAGATTTCTAAGGAAGAAGGCTATAACAATTTAATCAGGTGGTGTATAGAATGCTGGGGTATAAAGTCTGGAAGACCTGAGTAAAATCCTAACTTAGACATTACTAGCAAGTCACTGAAGCTCTCTCTCTGTCAAACTCAGTTCCCTCACCTGTTAAATGAGGAGGGCTAGACCTATGGCCTCAAGGGTTATTCTATGATCTTATGTTTCTATGATTTAACAAGGATAGATGGAAAAAGGGGTTTTAAAAAAGGAATATACTGCAGAAAGGATTAAAGTCAACTTCAGAGACAATGAATATGATGAGTAAGGGTCCTTCAAAGTGCCAAGAAATCTTTTTTCCACACAAGTATCATCTCACCTTGATTTAGCTGCCCAACAATCCTCTCCTGGCCCAGTAATGTTCCTCTCCTGGTGTTTTAAGTAATTTTCAGCTTATGTATGTTAGTGACTATGGGAGGAAAGAATGCATCCATTTGTTATGCTCAAATAAATGAAATTAATAAACTCTCTGTAATTACAGCCATTAAAACCATTAGGTTTAACTATGGCTTGAAGGAATGAAAGGAGGGAGATTTAAAATTTGCTAGCATTAGGAGATGATAAAATTTTAATATTTTAAATTATATTTTGGGTATGAAAAAAACAAAGGTATTAGACCTTGGGGGGGGACTCAATAATAATGTGAGAATATTTAGGATGAGTTTTGATACATATAATGATGCAGATCATTTAAGGAGAGAACATTCAAATCAATGATTTTATTGACTCTTTTGACTACTTATGCATACATAAGATTTGATCCCTAAAATTAAGCATTCTTATATAGAAAGGCAGTAGAGGAGGCAAGATTTGGAGTCAGAAAATTCATGTTCAAATATCAGGGTCTTCCCCTCTTAGATTGATTCCTTTTAGGGGGGGAAGATTTGGGAAAAGGGCCATTCTTTGCTTTATTTCTTTCTTACCCAAACTTATCACTGAATGGATATTGACAAAGTCAAACTGAGATCTGTTAAAAAAAAAAAAAAAAAAAGCCTTAGCTTAAAAAGCAAAGTCTCCTACTACATCCAGAGCCAATTCCAGTCAATCTATCTTTCCACTGGATCCAGCTGGGTCTGGAGGAGAAAGTGAGGCTGGTGATTTTGCACCACCCTCCCTCACTCAAGTCCAATTTACTTTCACTTTATGGCATCACCTCCTTGATGAGATCCTCTTTGAGAAAGAACAAATAACAACATCTTAAAACATTCTTTCTCCCTGTGTTCCAGGGGTTACAAGGTCTCTGCACAAACAATCTTATCCATTTATAAACACAATAAGTGAAGAATTAAATTCTCTGGGTCACACCCTCTCACTGATAGAGTTACTAAAAGATTCTTTGCATGTGTATAAGTCAACAGAATAAAAGGTCTCACATATATTTCCTTAATGTACTTCTATTCTCTCTGCTTTTCTCCCTTCAGTTCATCAAGTATGAGGAGAGGTAACTCAGAAAGATTGTGTTTTTGAACCCACTTGTCACTTAACCTTTGTTTCCTTATCTATAAAACAAGAATACTCTATACCTACTTCACAGGGTTGTTGTGAGGCTCAAATGAGATCATAATTATAAAGTATTCAGCACAGGGCCTGTATATAGTAAGCACTAATATAAATGTTAGCTATTTTTCTATTGGCCAAACAAGAAGTTATCACCTATCCTTGATCTTTTTTGTTTAGCCTCATATTTCTTTATTAATTTCCCTACTGCTTCCTCTGTCCAAGAGTGTCCTGAGAGCCAGACTGGATCAGAAAGGAGAGAGAAGGACCACAACCTTTCACTGACTGATGCCTTCTTTCCTTGCTCCAGCAAAACAAAAATTCTCTCCAGGCTAATAGCTTCTGGATAAGGGAGGAGTCATGTAGCCTTTGAATTACAATTGACCCACAAATAGGGCTAGGACTACTACAACTACTGAGATGGAGACCACCAAAGACAAACCTTAAACCAGGGAATTTATTGATCACCCTCACAAAACTCACTGAAAAACTGATGGGCCTTCCTATGCTAGCAAGACCACAGAATATGCTAGCAAGAACAGCAGCTACTGAGATAGAAACTAAATCCTAAGGGGAGAAAGTCCAAGTGAATATTGAAAGTTTTCAAATCTTCTCTAAACCCATCTTCTCATCCTACACAATCTCTTCCTAATGCCCATATCACAAACACCTTAAGATGCCTCCTCTATCCACAATGCAAGAGAGAGTTCATCAACATTGTCTTAAAATTACAATATTATGGTAATTCTTCTTTTTAAAGTTCAATTTCCCTTTATGTCTTAAAAATAGCCATAATTATTATTATCATCTTTTTCCAAGGACTCTTTCTCCAGGATAGTCTCCCTATAATACTGCCATATTCCCTTTCCAAGTGAGGGATGGATTTGGAAATCAGAAAATAATGTTCACATTCTTCCCTAATGCCAAAAGTACCTTTTAAAAATTTTAACTAGACCTCTCTTATTCTCACTTCAACCTTCATCCAATTTTACCTCTATCCTTTATACAATAATGGCCCAGTGGACTCCCTCTTGAGGTTACATCCTTAAAATTAAGAATTGATAACATTCTACTAGAAGTCCATACCCCAAAATATCAAACAAAAACAAAAACAAAAAAAGGAAAGAACCCATGTGTATAAAAAGATTTTAGCAACACTTTTTGTGCTGACAAAGACCTTGGAAAATAAGGGGATACACATCAACTGGGAAATGCCTAAATAGAGTATAGTACATGGTTATAATGGAATACTCTTGTGTTATATTAAAAAATGATGAAGGGTGATGGTTTTAGAGAAACCTGGAAAGACTTGTATAAAGTAAGCAGAAACAGGAGAACAATTTATTCAACAACAACATTATCAATTTTGAGACTTACAAATTCTGATTGACACAATGAATGACCACAATTCAGAGGTCTTATGATAAAACATGCTACCTGCTTAATAAAGTAAAGGTGATGGACTCAGAGTCTGAATGAGACAAACATTTTGGGGATATGACCAATGCAGGCATTTGTTTTGCTTGACTGCATATTTGTTGCATAAGTTGTTTTTTTTTCTTCTTCTTCTTCATTGGGGGGAAGGAAAAAGGGCAAAAAAAGTAAGAAAATGGAATTTTGTTCATTGATTTAAAAAATTAATTTTAAAAAAGATTCAAGGTACTAGACCTTCTAGTAATATTTCTGACAAAATCATTTTTCCCTTTTAACTTTACTCCACCTGTTGTAAACTTATTTTAGAACTGCAATAGAAAAGAAGTTCAGAACCTCACCTTTCCAATATGGGATAAGTTCTCCAAAGTAATTAATTTTCCCATATGTGGAATTAGTCCTTAACTAAAAGATAATTGCCAAATCAATATTTATTAAGTCTTAAATATTCCAGGTACTATAGTAGATACGAGAGATACAAATATAAAAAAGTGAAATAATCCCTTCTAGCAAAATGCAATTCTAATGGGGGGACACCAAGGACATATGTAAATATAAACAAAAATGAATATTTCGATTATAAGTAGAAGACAGTTAATTATAAAGAAAGATGGCACTAGTAATTGGAAGATCATGTAGAAGGAAGTGTTTTAATAATGTCTTGAAGGGGAAAAAAGGGTAGAGATGAAAAAGAGTCATATTCTAAGTATAGATGACAAAAGTGGACCAGAGTAATATCTAAGGATATTTGTGTCTTAGTCCCATCCAATCATGGACATCAGAACTGAAAGAGACATTAGAGAGCATCTAATTCAACCCTATCATGTTATAGATGGGGAAAGTTAGAACTGAGTTGCAATTCAGAGGCTATTTACTTCTAAGAGAAATGAATTGTTCAAGACCATATAGCAAACTAGAGTGAAAAATTGGGATTAGAAATCTCAGTCCAGTGCCATTTCCACTGCACCAAAATTGCTGCTCATAAATAGTACTTCATATGACAGAATTTCACTAATGAAAAAGAAGCATGTAGTAAAACACTCTTAAGTGATACCTATAAATTTAGGTTAAGTCAATCTAGCTAAAGGCAGATCCTTTATAAGGGAGCATCTAAGGGTTGTAGAAATAATTTCATATTAAGATATGACTGAAAATAACAACCATTTCCCTCATATGGCATGTGCTGTAAATTTTAAGCTTTTTAAGATTTATGAGCAGTAAGAGTCATATGCTATCCTAATGGTATCCCATGCTGTGATGATAACCTTTCCAGAAGCCAGGTGTTTTTTATGTTTGGGTTTACCATCAACCAAAGCAACCACTGTCCTGAAGCAGGCTGCCAAGCTGCCTTGGGCACTAGCCTCAAAATCTAAGCCAGGCCAATCTTTGGGTAGTTGGTAAGAGTTTTTTCATTATACATGCACCATTGTAGAAGTGATGGCAAACATTCACCAAATAAGACATAAACATTGTCTCAGGGCCACCGTGTTGGATGTACCCAACTTCATCCCAATTCTTCTGTGACAGAAAACTCTATATTCTCTGGTTATCAATAATTACCCAGGTCACATGTTCCTTTCAAGATCCATGGGCTCTACTCTAGAAGGTAAAGTCTAGAAATATGATTCAGGATTGACTCAGATAAATTCAGATGATACTCAATAGTTTCTCACCTCACCCTCAATTGCTTTTCTTCTTCAGAGAACTGAAGGTGGAGGGTAGAACATGAAACTCCTCCCAAAGCATTCCTTTATTAAGGGCTGTCAGGTAATTACAATGTCTACCAGCAGCTCTGTTTACCTTAAATCTCATATGCCCACAAGTACCCTTTTGGTGCCTACCACCGCTTACCCCTGTCCAGCTTCTTTTTGTATATTGTCTTCCTCCATTAGAATGTAAGCTCCATTAAGCTCTCTGAAGGCAAAGACTGTCTCTCTTATTTATATTCCCTACACTTAACATAATGCCTGGCAAATAACAGTTACTTAATAAATGTGTATTAAATTAAATTGAACTGAATTTATTGATAATCTCATGCTTTACAATGCCTAAATGAAATTCCACCATTTCTAAGAATATAATAAAAGTCAGGGTGAGATTCCTCTCATTTGTTTTCCCTTATTTTTCCTTCTGTGATCACAGGAAGAACAGAAGAGCTATTTTGTTTCTCTCCCCACTTTTGCCCCCTCCTCTAAAGCACTAAGGGATACAAATCATGCTTCTACCACCTTTCCTTAGTTTACTCTCAATCTTAGGTCACAAAAACATAGAATAGTAGGATTCAAAGGATAAAGCTACTTTAGAGAACATCTAGTTTAATTTCTTTAGTTTGACAAATGAGGAAACATTGCAAACTCCCTGTGACCTGCTTCTCCACAGCTACACACATGAATGTTCATACCTTTTGATTTTTTTAACTACACAGGAATTCTGCTGCCAAGATCAAGAATTCTGAAATTCTTTCTTCCAATCACAATTTATTATTATTATTATTATTATTATTTATTTTTCCTTAGGCCTTACTTTTTCTAAAATTATTCTTTATTCTTACCAATTTTTTCTCCTTCTCTCCTTTCATTCTTTTCTCAGACCATTACCACTTTCCAATACTGTTATACTTTATTATACTTTCCAATGCATCCTAGACTCTTTCTCCTCTTTGTCCTCTTTTTGGGACCTTATCAGCTCAACATGTGCTTAATTATCATCTCTAAATTGATGACATACAGACTTAATCTCACTCCTGATTAGCAGTAGCACATCATGAATTGCCTTTCAGACATTTCTAACTCTTATGTCCTGTTGTGATATGGAAGCCTCCTGCTGGTGGCTGCTGGAGGTCTAACTCAGACCTGTAGAATGGATCTCTTCATGTGAGAGGATGATGATGATACAAGGAGACTGAGAGGCAGTTGCATTCTCTGTCCTCTTCCCTCTGCCTCCAATTTATTTCATTACCAATCCACAAGGAACATCTGTGAAGGTTGTTTTGTAACTTCCTCAAGTGTTATGATCCACAGCTGCGGAGGGTCTCTGAGAATTGACCTGCCCCTTCTCTTAGGCATGGTCCTTAACAATTCTGGATTTTTTGTTTTATAGGAGTATGATTATTTTTCCCCCACAGCATGGTTTATGCATTGGCTGTTATCTAAGTCCACATGCTAAGATATCTGAGTCTGCATGCTAGGGAGTGCAAACAGCAGCAAGTGTTGAAGCTTGTGAGATGTCAGGCGGGCATACTTACAAATGGAGAAGAGAACTATGGTCAGAACAGGCATTTAAGTCTCCCATCAATCTCGTGGCTCGACCCGCCCTTTGATGTGTTGATGCATTTAATGACCCCAACTAAAAAAGTCTAAAAAAAAAAAATTTAAAAAAAAAAGTCTTACTGGGTCTCTTCTCCCTTTTCTTCCCCACAGGTTACTGAAAGAACTCCGGGAGGATTCTACTCACGAACCGCTACCGGGAGCTGCTGCTTCTTTGTTTCTTATGTCCCATGTTCAGGCGCCAATGTTCCATAGTTTCTCAAACTCAACATATCTAAAACAGAACTCGTTATTGTTTCTCCCAAATTTAGACCTCTTCTCTATTTCCCAACTTCTCCCAATGGTACCAGTCATCCAGTCTCAAGAACTTGGAATTATCCTTGCCTCTTCACTCTTTCTAACCCCACATCTAACCAATTATCAATTTTGTTTATTTTCAACTTCCACAATCTATTATCTATTGCCTTTTCTCCACTCACACAGCCACCAATCAATCAATAAATGTGATTAAGTGTTTATCATGTCCCAGGCAAAAGGTATGAACATTCATGTGTGTAGCTGTGGAGAAGCAGGTCACAGGGAGTTTGCAATGAATGAAGCCTACATTCTTCTGAAGACAATATGTAAACAAACATATATGTGTGTGTATATATATATATATATATATATATATATATATATATATATATATATATATACATGTAGATGTATTAATTATATAAATAAATGAAATAATTTGGAGAGGGTAGGCCCTAGGAACTATCAGGAAACTCTTCATGTAGACAAGTAGTGTTTGATCTGAATTTTGAAGAAAGAAAGCATAATAACTTCCTAACTGGTCTTCCTTCCCCAAAATTCTCTCAACTCCAAATCATCCTCTATACAACTCCAAAGTGATTTTCCTTTTAAAGTTATGGTCAAAAAATCCAACATCCATTCCTGTTAAAAACCACTAGAGAGTATAGGAATAAATGGAGTTTTCCTTAAAATGATAAGTAAGCATCTATCTAAAACCATCAGCAAGCATCATGTATAATGGGGAGAAACTAGAAGCATTTCCAATAAGCTCCAATAACTGAAATAAAACAAGGTTGCCCACTATCACTATTACTATTCAATATTGTATTAAAAATGCTAGCTTTAGCAATAAGAAAAGAAAAAGAAGTTAAAGGAATTAGAATAGGTAATGAGAAAACAAAATTAACATTCTTTTCAGATACAATGGTATACTTAAAAAATCCTATAGAATCAACTAAAAATCTACTAGAAATGATTAACAACTTTAGCAAAGTTGAAGAATACAAAATACATAAAAACAAAATACATCCACATAAATTATAAACATTTCTATATATTGCCAACAAAGTCCAGCAGCAAAATATACAAAGAAAAATTCCATTTAAAATAACAATAGATAATATAAAATATTTGGGAATCTACCTGCCAAGACAAAGCCAAAAACTATATGAACACAATTACAAAACAGTTTCCACACAAATAAAGTTAGATCTAAATAATTAGAAGAATACCAATTGCTCATGACAGACTTTCACTAATGAAAAAGCAGCATGTAGTATAACTCTCTTAAGTGATACCTATAAATTTAGGTTAAGTCAATCTAGCTAAAGGCAGATCCTTTATAAGGGAGTATATACAAAGGTTGGTAGAAATAATTTCATATTAAGAAATGACTGAAAATAACAACCATTTCCCTCATGTGGCATGTGCTACAAATTGTAAGCTTTTAAGATTTATGAGCAGTAAGAGTCATGTGCTATTCTAATGATATCACATGATGTGATGATAAATATGACAATTCTACCTAAATTAATGTATTTATTCAGTTCCACACCAATCAAACTGACAAGAAATTATTTTACAGAGATAGAAAAAATATTAAAATTCATATGGAAGAATAAAAGATTAAGAATTTCAAGGGAATTAATAAGTTCAGGTCAAACCATATTATTCCCCTACTTTAAAAACTCCAGTTGTCTCCTATTATCTCTAGGATAAAATTATAAATACTATGTTTATATTATACATCTCAACCTGATCCTAACCAGATATATATTTTCAATTTAAATTATATCTTATATTTTACATATTTATATACATATTTTATCTTTGAAATAAAATTACTTTCTTAAGCACTCTAACTTCCTGTCTTTGCTCTTGCATTAGATGTCATCCATGCCTGGAATCATTTACTCCTTACCTCTTGTCCCTTAGACTCTACTCAAAATTTAGCTCATGGGTTACCTTGTTTACTAAGCCTTTCTTGACCGCTCCCTCTCTCCCCCCATCAGCTTTTTACCTTTCCCAAAAAAATCATCTATCTATTTTGTAGGGCTTTTGGAGAACACCCAATTTCCCCAGAGGCATCCCTATTGGGGCTTGCCTGGACATACCCAGACCTAAAAAGTGAAGGTACTTGGCATACATATATGTGTATATATATGTGTCTGTGTGTGTGTGTGTATACATATATATATGTATGTGTGTATATACATACACACATACATAATATATATTTACATACTATATTTACATATATAGGATACCTAGAGTCTTTGAAACTAGTGAGACTGAGACATCTCTTTCTGGTACTTTTCTGACTCACACTCTTTCCTGTGAGCTCCTTTCCTCCTTCATTCAGAGGATGAAGATCACAAGCAGAGACACTGTGAACTGAACCAGTGAGAAGGAATAGACTTCCTTTCCCCCTGCCCTTCCCCTTCTTTTACTATGGTTCAGAGAAATAGATATGAGAAGATTTAGCTCTATTCTGTTTAACATATCTTTCTCAGGTTTTGGGTGTAGGTGGTAATCCATCCCAAACCTGGGAGTTCAAGGCATGGATTGCAGATGGTTTGGTGTAGCCAGCTGGTCTAACCAAGAGGCCCAAGAAAGCCAGGGTGCCTAATACATGACCCCAAAAGAAATTTCAGGCTTGGAATGTTACTGTATTCTATGCCCTACTTCTTAAACTATGGATTGCAACCCCATTTGGGGTCTTATAACTGAATATGAGTCATAAAATTATTATTTATTATCAGTAAATATTTGATTTGCATATCTATTTATATACCGATATATTAGAGGTTATGTAAAATTTTCTTCAGGGAAAGGGAGTAATGGATGAAAAAAGCTTAAGAAGCTCTGGTTTATACAAATGAGGCTAAATAATAAACCTAATCCTCTTCCCTTCTGAGCTGGTACAAAAGGGAAGAAGAATTTATGCCTTCCACATATTGGGAAGGTAAGTGTGTATAACTGTGATTTTAATTTTCGAAGCAAATTATTTCTTCATAAAAGCTATTCTGTTAGTAGCCAAAAGGAACTGTGGTGCAGAGAATCTTCTAAACTTAGGAAAACACCATGGGAGGGAGTTGGATACATTTGCAAAGAACAATAAACATCCCCTAAACCCAGGGAGAGAGGAAATATATAATTTACTTGGTCTTCAGGCTTCAGCTTTACTATTTGACATTTCAGTAAATGGCCTGAATTAATTTCTTTAAGTATTGATTGATTTTATCTCCCTTCTTTACAAGGAATTTACAAAAGTATTCTCCAGTATCACAATTTGAAAGCATAGATTTCATCATAATCCAACTTTCAAGACCATACATTGCTACTAGAAAAACCGTAACTTTGACTGTACCAATCTTTGTGGGCAAGGTAGTAATTAATGCTAAATTATTCATTGATTCAGAAAGTGAGTTGCCCAAAATCCTTCAGCAAATAAGTGATTAATCCAAGATTTAAATGGCTTCTCAGATACCAAATCTTTTAATCTTTCCATTATATACAGCTTATATATTATAGTCCCTTTGATCATTTAAGGGTTCAATTTTGAAAATGCTTCAATGCCTTTTTCCCTTGCCTTTGGCCAAATGTTAATTTAGGTCATATTTCTATGTCTGTGAAAAATGTTAGGTTTTGTTTCATTTCAAAACTGTATAGATATTTATTGCGTTTTATGATATGTTGAACATATACTGAATTACTTGCCATCTAGGAGAGGGGTTGGGGAGAAGGGGGGGGGACTGAAACACAAGGTTTTGCAGCAGTCAACGGTGAAAAATAACTTTTGCATGTGTTTTGAAAATAAAAAGCCTCAATTAAAAAAATGAAAATAAATTAACATGAATAATGAATAATTTAAAATCATTTACTGGGCAATTTACAGGTAACCAGAAAAATTCAATTTAGAACTTATAGAGTGAGGTGGTTTGAGCATGTCTTCCCAAAATATATGGGTTCCCCTTTTCATCTTTGTTTATAGACCACTACAAAGATTTCTCAGAAATTTTTTTCCTGACTTTCTAGGGCAGGAATTATAGAATTATAAGTTGTATGCTTCCAATTGATACTTGCAGAGTTTGTCTTTTGGCTGAAATTTTAAATAAAATAAGAACTCTCAATTTTTAGTGACCTCTGAGATACCATATGATTGATAACATCTGCCTCCTCTTACATTCCAAAGAAAAAATTCCCCTCCTTTTCTCTCCCCACCAACACCCCCAAGTTCTCCCTAGAATATATAAAATGACTTCTGTTCAAATGTTAAACTCAAGTACATGTCCCAGTGGTTACATCTCTGTGAAAAGATTGTTTTGTTTTTTCCCCATCTTTTTATGATTCTATATAACTAAGTTTGGCTGGTGAGACTCCCTTGGAGAAATTTCTTCATCCAAAGGGATAAGAGAAGGAAGATGCTAAGTAAACAAGAGCAAGAAGAAAAAGAATATGAAACAAGCTGAGTTATCACTTCCAACCAATATATAAAACTTTCTTTTCTCTTCTTTTCTCTTAAACATCCTTTTTTTTCCAAGGTAAGGATTATGGCTTCTGATTCTGTTGGGTTTAAGGGTTTAGTCAGCCTTGAGAAATAGGTTTGATTTTTAGGAATGATAAGACCCAGATCTTAGGATCATATGATTGACTTATATTCTTCTCAATAGCTGACATCCCATTTAAAGCTCTGTTCTCACTGCTGACTCCTTTTTTAGAAGGGCTGCCATTTTAAGAATCTCTCCAACTACATTTCTCTTCATTTGCACCTCAACTCACTCTTATAACCTTCCTTCTCCTCCTTCTCAAAAGCTTAATTGCTATCTTTTAGGTACTCTTCCCTATCTCCTTTCAGTTCCTTTTTGTGTGTTGTCTTACTCCTTTAGAACAGAATCTCCTTGAGCATAAGGGATCACCTTGTCTGCTTGTATTTGTAGCCCTAGGATTTATCATGTTTGTTATCATTTATTCTTCATTCTCTTCTTTTTTGTTTTTTGTTTTTTGTTTTTTTTTTTTTGGCAAGGCAATTGGGGTTAAGTGATCTATCTGGGACTGCACAGTCAGTAAGTTAAATGTGTAAAGGCCAGATTTGAACTTGAGTTTCCCCTGAGTCTTATCATCTTTGGGCTCAACATCTCTAGATCTATCTACACAAGACAAACTCTCAAGCCTGAACTTCTGAATACCATCCAGCTTAATGCACATGCTTTCTAAAATATGTTTTGAAGAATTGCATATTTTTAACCTATAATTGCATTGCTTGCTGTCTTGGGAAGGGAGAAGGAGGGGAGAAGGAGAGGAGAGGGAAAAAAAATTGGGAACACAAGGTTTTGCAAAGGTGAATGTTGAAAACTATATTTGCATGTATTTGGAAAAATAAAATACTACTGGGGGAAAAAGCATCCTCCCTAAATGTGGCTCCCATAACTGAAGGCAGTTATGCAGATGTGGTCTGACCATCCTATCAAATAAACCACAATGCCTTTCAATAAGTTTCTGTGGCTACCTATTGCCCCTGAGACAAAATACAAATTCCTCAGCTTGGCACTTAAAGTCCTACACAATCAGATTCCAATCTACCTTTCTAGATTTAGTCCATACTACTTTCCAACATGTAGCATATGGTCTAACCAAACTGGCCTACTTACTGGTCCCTTAATTCAGAATTCCATTTACTATCTTTTATAAATTATTCCCCCACTCCCTAAAATATTCTCCTTCCCTTTCACTTCTCAGAATGCTTACCTTCAAGATTCAACTCAAATGCTTGCTCCTACAGAATGCCTTTCCTGTTTTCTGCAGAAAAAGCATTGTTAGTATTCTCTCCCTCCTCAAGATATTGGTTGTTGTTCAGTTCAGTCATGTCCAATTCTTTGTGACCCCATTTGAGGTTTCTTACAAGGAACTAGAATGATTTGCCATTTCCTTCTCCAGCTCTTCTTAAAGATGAGAAAACTGAGCTCCAGCTCTTCTTACAGATGAGAAAACTGAGGCAAAGAGGAGTAAGTGACTTGCCTAGGATTACACAGCTAGTAACTCTCTGAGGCCAGATTTAAATTCAGGTCCACCTGACTCTAGGCTTGGCACTCCTATCTACTGAGTCATCTACTTGTCCAGAGATATCAGTTACTTAGGTATTTGTATGTAATATATTTTAATAGAATATAATATCCCTAAAAACAGGGAGTGGTTTTTTTTTCTTTTTTGCCTGTCTCCCATGTCTTATGCTTAATCAAAGCTTTTTGGATTGGATCATTTATTGGTTTCCTTGAAAAATAGAGTTCTACCTCTGCTGATTATTCTATCAGCTGACCACAGGTCAAAAGAGGGGCCACTAAAATTAGTTGTCACTTAATGTGTCCAAACACAGAGTTGAATATTCTCAGTCCAATGCTCAAATAGTTTTTGAGAACAAATTGAAAGTAATCAAATCAAAATTATCTTAATCAGAGTAAGCCTCCTTCATTTTCTTGCTAACTTTTGGAGCTGTCCTGATCTGGGTACTCTTCTCTCACCATTCTCAAAATATTTTATGGATATGATGTCTTTCTTCCATTCCAGAATTATCATAAAAATAATGCGTACACAGAACTTTAAAAGTTTGCAATGTACTTTCCTTTGAGTCACATAATGCAAATATTATTCTCACTTTATAAAAGAAAGAAATTGAAATTCAGAAAATTGCTCAGAATACAACTAGTTAAGAATCAGAGCTTACATGTATATGTGTGCATATATATGTGTATATACATATATGTGTAAACAAGTGTTTTATATATATATGAAAATATATCCATACTTAATTGTAACCTTCAGGGGCAGGGAGGAAAAAAGGGGGGGAAATAAAAGGTGCACAGCAGAAAACAAAGAAACATACAAGGAAGCAAAGAAAAGATGGACAGCTCTGATTAGAATCTGTAGCATTTATTATATTGGCTTTCTTGAAATGGAAATTTATTGTTTTATGTTTTGAATCTTCTATTATACTCTATTGTGTCCATGGCAAGGTTCTTTTTTTTCCTATTTTCTATTTAAGTTTATGATAAACAAGTAATTGTTAAATAAATTAATTAATGGATGGATGGATAGATGGATAGATGAATGAATATATAAATGAGTGAATAAATAAATGAAAAAGAAAAATGAATCAGAGCCAAGATTAGAAACCGGGTCTTTTAACTCTCAGTGAAATGCACTTCATGGTTTCATCAAGCCCATGTTTACTTCTGCCTCAGTTGTCTGACTTTCAACTTTCTGAATCTACATAGGGAAAATCTGTTGCAAAAGCAACAATTTTTGCCAGAATTCTCTTAAGAAACTTTACTATACTTCCAACCCATAAAATAAGCAAATTTTGAATACAGGACATTTTCAGGACAGTTTTCCAAGCAGAAACAGGAAGTCCAGCTCAAGACTGTTCTACCTATGCAGGGAATTTGGTCCTTTGCTTTGGTCCTTTTAAACTTTGAAAAGTTTAAATGCCCTGTAAGGCAATTTTATTAGTAGAATATTATTAGAATCTCTAGAAACTCATCCTTCAAATTATAGTCCTCATTTTTTGATCAGGCTTCTCTCAGGAAACATAACTATAGCTACAAACAACTAGGAGGTCTGAGCAACCTCCAATTCATCTTAAAAGATTATGGATAACAGACGTGAAGGTTCCCTAGTAATAGGATAGAATCCCCAAAGAACCTTTTATAAGAATTATCCTAGTATTTCTTTTTTCCCTCCAAAAAAAAAACCCAAAGATGTTTACAGTTTCTTACCTTGCTGTGGAGAGGGCCTCCATTGGCAAAGATCCTTTATGATATTCTAACTTGGGTTTGAAGGATTCTCTTGGTTGATAAAACTGATAGGTAGGATAATTATCTGCGTACTCTGTAAGAATGCATTTGTTCTCTGATTGTTCGTAAATCTTGGTGGGAATGTGTGGGCAACGATGGCGCCTAAAAAGGAAAGCAGAGAAATTAATTATTCCATTAATGTCTGAGATGCTTGAAGGCTTCAAGCTGTTACCAAGCAAGCAAGACTAAATTTTTGGAAAGGAGGAACAGATTCTTTATTGGCAATTCATAGACAACCAAGCAATTCAGAAAGGGTCATCATCACCAGCAGAAGGTTAAAAAAAAGTTACTAAATTATGTTTAGCCAAGGCTATTGATCTACTGAGAAGACAATTTACTAAGGTAAAAAAGAATTTTAACAATAGTTGAGTGTAATTCTCTCATTTTACGGATACAGAGATTAAAATATACAGTAACTTGCCTAGATGGCAACTTCAGTCTTTCCCCTCTCTGTATCCAGTGAACTATCCACAAAGTATTGAAGCAGTCACTAGTTAGAAGAAAAGATTTTACAATGGGACTATTATTGAAGGCTATGAATTCAAGTACACCATCCAAAGTGTGACCTTCAAAAGAACACTCTATGGTGCCATGAAAAAAAAAATGTCCTTGATTGAAAGTTTAGACAGATTTGCAAGCCAACTCTGCCACTGTGCCACCATGAGCAAGTCATTTCAAAGTGGAAGGATTGATTGAAGGTCCCTGACAGTTCTAAACTCCAAAACATAGGTGTTAATGATAGAAGAAAAATTAATTTTTAAAATTACATTAAAATCTATTTAAAATCTAATCAAAAGTTAGATTCTAAATTTGATATAACACTATGTAAATCAAAATTTTTGGAAATGTTAGCATTCAAAGCAGTCTGAGGGGTAATGTGACTATGTCTGCTTTTACTCATTTACAGAATCATAAATTAGGAACTAAAAGGAAACCTGGAGGCTGGGAAGTCAAACACCCTAATGTTACAGTGAAGAAAACTGAGGCTGAGAGGTTAAGAGATTTGCTTAGGGTCATACAACCAAAAAAGATCTGAGGTGGAATTTGGACTCAGGTCATTCTCCCTGATTCTAAGTTCCAGATATCCATTATAGCATACTGCCTGTTTGCAGCAAGATGGTAAAAATATTTTTTTAACTCTATCATGTCATTAACTTGTTTATTACATTTGCAAATCAGGAATTGGATCATGTTATTCTGTTTCTGAAGGGTGATTGTATTCTATTCTAATTGTTTAAATAATTATTTAATTGTTTTGAATATGGGTCATATGAGCAATAAAAAATATTTCTTGACACTGTTAATAATGTTAATGATGGTAGGGGCTTATAGAGAAGCCCCACAACTTTGAGAATTCCATGACTCAAAGCAAATTAAAAGACCTAAAAAAGAAAAAAAAAATAGCCTGATGGAAAAAAGATTGGGTTAATTGTTTTGATTTTTTTCCCCCTTACAGCTATCAAGTGAAGAGAGAAGAAAAATGTCTGGAGTAATAGGAGAAGGAGATTTAAGGAATAACATTCTGAAAAATTCAACAGTATTCAAATCCCAAAACTGAATCTGTACTAAAATCTGAGCATGTTAGAGCTGCAAAGGCCCTTGGAGGTCCAACTCTTCATTTTATAGATGAGGCTGCAGAGTACCAATGGATCAAAAGTGACTGGCCAAACTCTAAGTCCCTGGACCAGGCCTCTTTCTTCTAAACTACATGGCTAGGCTACAGCTGACTCCAAAATGACTTCTCTGCCTGAATCATACTACTCGTAATTTCCAAGAATCCCAAGGAAAAGAAGGTTATTGCCAATAATTTTAGAATCTCACAGTACAAATTGGCAAAAAGAAAGGTGACTAATGGCCTTCAATTGTAAGGAATATAGTAGCCTTCCCAACCCCTTCCCCCCGCCCAGAGAAGCCCCCAAACTCCTGACAGAATAAGACCAGCAGTAGTAGCCCAAATTCCCTTTTCTTACCAGGGGGAAGTTTTGAATATCAACTAGTTCCCAGGAGTTTTCTCCTAACATGAATCAGAATCAGTCCCCAAGCTCTTTGACCTCTGCAAACAATGTCTGGTCTTGCTGAATTCAGAAGACTAACCCAGAAGTCCTGGCTGGCTGAAGAGAGAGCACCCCATTCCCTCCAGAGCCACAACAGGATGTCCAGTTCCCTCAGGATCTGTTTCCATTATTCTCCATGATTTGTGATTTGTTGTGAATCTTCTGGCAAATGGCTAGTTATCTTTGCTATGAGCTCCATGTCTCCTCATACAAGACTATTGGTATTCTGAACTCACTCTCCTAGTTTGCTTTAAGCCATGAAGATCTTTTTAATTATTATCAAAATTTCATGCCAGCCTCACTTGGTAAAATGAGAAAGATTCATTCAAAAGGCTGAAAAGTAAAAATTCAAGAAGTTTTTCAGGATCTAAAACAACCCAAAAAGCTATATTTCACAGGATTCTTTATAGAGAAATCAATAAGGATAATATTACTAGAACATCCATCAGTGCGTCGTAGGTTTTTCTGGGGGTCTGGAATGTTTTAACTTAGGCAGACTTTTGACATTTACATTTTGACATCTCTATAATTTTACCATTTAGCATCACTAAAAACAGGACATCAATTCATTGCCTTCATTTCTTGTTCTAACTTTGTCCACTTCTCCAAACCATGCTGATACCTATCAATAATCCATCCCCAAAAGTACACTAGTACATTTTGTTTAAACTAACAAATGTTTTAATAGACCACCTAAATAAAATCATTTATTTCATAGAAATTTCTTGTCTAGCAAAGTGTTTCCAGTCAAGACAAGTGAAAAGACCTCTGGATATTCATGTCTATATTGTAAAGTGGCTATCATTATAAGAAGTTAATATATCTAGCAGCTGGATGAACACATTGCATAATTGACTTATATTTGCAATGCGATTGTAATTTAAAACCACAAGGCTCATTCCTTTAAGAACTTTGAAACCTTTTTTTTTTCTTTCCTGTGACTAAGAATTTGTGCTAGCTATTGTAAAAGAGAAAACACATGCAATACTGTCACTCAGTTAACAAGTACTTAGGTGTACACTCTTAGACTAAATGCTTCAATATACAAAGAAAGATAAAAACAATTTGTCCTGGAGGATTCTGCATTATAATATAGAGACAACATATAAGTAATTAGGTCCCTACACATTGAGGAGCCAGAAGGTAATCTGAAAGATAAAGGCACTAGGGCAGGGAAGGGAGGGGGAAAAGGCCATTGAAATGAGTGATTTGGAGATAATTGCTAACTTTAGAGAAAGCAGTTTCAGTATAATGATAAGGCTAAAAGCCAGATTGTATAAGAAAGGAAATGGAGGCACCTGTTCAGTTTTATAATCACTAATAAAAATTTTAATACATTTATATAAAGAGAAAAACTATTTTGAATGATGACAAAATCAGTCAATATCAAATGTTTAGGAAGTAAACTACCAAATTATATACAAGATCTATGTAAAGACATGCACAAAAACAACTAAGTGAAATTAAAAACTCTCTCTTAACTGTGTCTTTGCCTTGCCTGTATCTCATGTTTGGTATACATATCTTCTCTTCTCCCTCACAGAAACCCTTTCTTCCTTCAAGATGCTCCCCATTCTTAAGCTCCGCAACTACTGGCACTCCCTCCCTCTCAAACTATTTTGTATTTAATAATATAGTTTGTTTTGTATTTATTCTCTCTATATGTTATCTTTCCCACTGTATATGTGCACATATACTTCTCTGCCTGAATCATATTACCTGTTGTACTATAAACTATATTATAAATTGTACTATTAAACTATAAACTATAAATAATTGCTTTGATTCCTGGATCTTTGTGTCCATAGTTTGGCATACATAATAGGTGTTTAATAAATACTTGTTGAGAACACAGTACACAGTAAAAAGATTATGTGATGATCAACTGTGACAAACTTGCCAGTTTTCAATAATGCGGTGATTCAAGACAATTCCAATAGATATGGGATGCAAAATGCCAGTCACATCTAAAGAGAGAGAACTATGGAGAGATTATGGATCAAAACATAGTATTTTCACCTTTTTGTTGCTATTTGTTTGTTTGTTTTTTCCTTCTCATTTTTTTTTCCTTTTTGGTCTGATTTTTCTTGCACAACATTACAAAGAGAGAAATATGTTTAAAATGATTGCATATACTTAACCTATACCAGATTGTTTTTTGTCTTGGGGAAGGGGGAAGAGGGGGGAGGTAAAGGAATGAGGGAGAAAAAAAATTGGAAAACAAAGTCTTACAAAATGAATGTTGAAAACTATCTTCATATAAATTTGGAAAAATAAAATACTATCAAGAAAAATAAAGAAATGATTGTTAATTGATAGTATTTTGGAGAGATCTAGTGCATATGCATACTATTGTATCAAAAATAATATAATAAAATAGCAAAAGTACTAAAGAAAATAACCCGATTGATTTAATATAATACCAATCAAAATGCCAATGGACTGAAAATAGCATTAGATAAAATGATAATATTTCAACAGAGGAATAATCACAGAAAAATAACATGATGAATGTTGAAAAGATGGATAGAAAAATTTTACTTTCATATTTTATTCTATAAAGCAGTTAATTATCAAAACTGATGCTATGTAAAAAATTTTAAATTTGATTAACAGTGCCAAAGTGATTATCCAATGTTAGAACCAAAAGCACTTATAGGACCTTTATTTGATATTCCCAAGTCCATAAAACAATGAGAAAGGCAAATATTAATCCATTCAGATAGGAACATTACCTATCATTATGGAAAAAAGTTAGAACCATAACTAATATCATATACAAAAGCTTCTTAAAAGTATGGGTTGTAACCCTATATGAAGCCATGAAACTGAAAATGGGGTTTGTGAAATTAGGATTTATTATTAGTAAATGTCTGATTTGTATACCTATGTCATATACCTATATATACCTTAAGTAGCATAAAGATTTCTTGGGTGAAAATGGGTCATGAATGGAAAAAACAGAAGAAGCTCATGCTAAAATGAACTCCAAATGGATGAATAATCAGGCTTTTTAAAACAACACACTTGGAAAAATGCAATTGTATCTGCTGCAAATATGGAATAGTAAAAATTTCATCTATTTAACAAAAAAATTATAGGAAATAAAATAGATTTTGTGGTGCAAAATAATATCCTCAACAACAATAACAAAATACAACCAGAATAATTTTTTTTTAAACTGCTTCAGACTAAAACTTAATATCCAAGTTTTGTAAAGAATCAATAAGACTTTGCAAACAAATAAGCTCATTCCCCAGAGGACAAGTGATTAAAAGAAATAAATATTCATTTTTCAAAAAAAAGCAACAGAAATTATCAACAATAACTACTTATAATATTCTCAACTAGAGAAATGTGAATTTAGAGTGCTGCAATATCACTTTACACCCAATTCAGTAAGAAAAGTGTTTTAAAATGATAAAATTCAATGGTGGCAATGCAGTAGAGAAATCAGTACTTTATCATGCTGCTGTTTGAAGTGGTACTTCCATGTACCAATGATCATTATGTGAAAATTCTTCATAATCTTAAAAGGAATTCCTGCACTAAGACTATACCTTAAAGATGCTATTGAGAGAGTGAAAGACTTAAGCAGAAAAAATATTCATAATAACATTTTTCATAATAGTAAAAGTCTAAGAACAACCCACATGTCCAACACTTGGGAGTTTGCTGAACAAAATGGGACATATGAATCCAAAAGGATATTGCTGCACCATAATTAATGCTAAATATGAAGAAAATAAGGAAGTATAGGGAAACATGTGATTTGATGCAGTGAAGAAAATAAAACAGGACAAAATATACATCCTGATTATACATATGGGGCAATAAAATTATAACAAGAGCAAAAAATTCAGAAGGGAAAATGCATAGAAGAAAAGGAGTCTAGAAGGAAAGGGGATGCAAGCAGAGCCTTTTGTTATCTTGGTGAGGGTCCAAGAAGCTTGCAGCAGGCTCCACTGGGGTTGTCTACAATTTGTCCTTTTAAAGAAATGATATTTGTATCAAATATAGGAGTTGAATTCTCCCTATCACTACTCTAGTTTGTCTCCATGCTAATTTTGTGATCTGAATCAGGAATCCAGTATACATTCAGTTTTCCTCATCTATGGCATACTTTAAAAATTCCTTCTAGCTCTAAATCCCATGATTCAAGTGCTGTCATGGTCTGTTGTGAAGATTATTAGCCTGGTATAATCTTCCCAAGGATAGGGGATAACTTGATTGTGAATGACATGCTATAACCACTCAGGTTCCTTCATGGATACATAGATTGTTTTCACATAAATCTGAAATGACAGAATTGTCATCATGGTACCATCAACTCCACATTCTCTGTGATTTCCTCCTTCCTTAATCTGGGGACTAAGAGCTTCCTTAGAACAGAAAAAAAGGCAAATCTCACCAGCAATAGTAGTCCCCAAACAGAGTTGGTAGAAAGGGTGCTCAATCAAATCCCTAATACAGAGATTCTTAACCTAAGGTCCATGAATTTTTTTAAAACATCATTTTGATAATTGTAAATCATTCATTTAAAAACATTGTTGTAAGGAGATATGCATAGTTAATCAGTCCTGCAAAAGGGATGCAAGAAAAATTAAGAAATCCTACCCTAAACTGTATGTACAAGAATGTTTGTGGCAGCCCTCTTTGTAGTGGCCAGAAACTGGAAACTGAGTGGATGCTCATCAATTGAAGAATGGCTGAATAAATTGTGATATATGAATATTATGGAATATTATTGTTCTGTAAAAAATGACCAGCAGGATGATTTCAGAAAGGCCTGGAGAGACTTACATGAACTGATGCTGAGTGAAGTGAACGGGACCAGGAAATTGTTGTATACTTCAACAACAATACCATATGATGATCAATTCTGATGGACGTGGCCCTCTTCAACAATGAGATGAACCAAATCAGTTCCAATAGAGCAGTAATGAACTGAACCAGCTACACCCAGCAAAAGAACTCTGGGAGATGACTATCGACCATTACATAGAATTCCCAATCCCCCTATTTTTGTCTGCCTGCATTTTTGATTTCCTTCACAGGCTAATGGCATATTATTTCAAAGTCCAATTATTTTTGTACAGCAAAACAACTATTTGGACATGTATACATAGATTATATTTAATTTATACTTTAACATATTTAACATGTATTGGTCAACCTGCCATCTGGGGGGGAGGGGAAAAATTAGAACAAAAGATTTGGCAATTGTCAATGTTGTAAAATTGCCCATGCATATATCTGGTAAATAAAAACTATTTAAAAAAAAAAGAAGAAATAAAGAAAAGAAAGAAATCCTACCATCCTATCCTAAATTATCCTTGGTTTGAGAGAGATGAACTACAATGTCTTTCTTTTTAATCTTTTTTTTATTATAACTTTTTATTGACAGAACATATGCCTTGGTAATTTTTTACAACATCATCCCTTGCACTCACTTCTGTTCCGACTTTTTCCTTCCCTCCCTCCAAGCCTCTCCCTAGATGGCAAGTAGTCTTATACATGTTATATATGTTATAGTATATCCTAGATACAATATATGTGTGCAGAACCAAAGAGTTCTCTTGTTGCACAGGGAGAATTGGATTCAGTGAACTACAAGGTCTTAAGAGGTTACTCTAGTCAAGGAAGGGAACATTGGGGATAATCAGATATCTTGTATTTTAAAAAACACTATTTTTAAAAGTTAAGCAAAATGATAGATTTTAAGTGAGAAAAAAAAAAGTTGGTTTTTTTCCATAGTATTATTATATTGTTAAAGTTAGAGGAATGCTAGAGATTCATTTTAATTCAAGAAATACATATGATATGTCCACATGTATTAAATGTTAAATATATATTCCACTAGATAGATAGATAAATGAATAAATAAATATACTACTTATAGTATCCATAGTGCTAGGGGAAGACAAAAGAAAAAAAAAAAACCAGAACAATTCCTGCCTTCAAGAAACTTACATTCTTCTTTGAGGGAGAAGGAATGATGATCTGAGGGGACATGCTTAATAGACTTGAAAAGCAGGCAGCTGCTACACCAGAAGTCCTCATGTAGAGATAAGTTAACCCTATAAGAATTAAGCAGAAACAGTTCTAAAACTGCCCAGCCCTCTGATATCTGCTCTCTTGATTTTTTAACCTTCTCATCTCCCTATTCACCAAAGAAGCTAGGAAGAAAAGAACTGCTGCAAATATTCTTCTAAGAAACAGGAATGAATGGCCTACCCAAAAATAACGATTGACTATGATTTCCATGTCAAAGAAATGAGATGACCTACAGATTGCAGCTCTCTCATTTACAAGCTTTATGATAGGAAGCACAGAAAAGAGAATTTGACTTTGAGCTTGATTTTGTTTTTCCCTCCCTTTCTTTAATCTGCTATGAAACTACCAGTTATTTGAATTACCTTGTTCTTTTGGTCTAAATATAGGCCCCAGTACTAAAATGAAAATTCTTTTAAAAGAAAAAAAGACATAGTTATATACTGAAAATGATAATAAATATAGGTTACACTGAAATTTTATGAAAATCATATTTGCAGGGAAAGCTTGACCTATATTTGACCCAGATCAGAGAATCATAGATTTAGAACTTAAAGGGACCATGAAAGTATGAAAGTTATCGATTCCAAGTCCCTCATTTCATATATATATGGAAACTACCTCCAATTCCTCTTCTCTTACTCTTTTAACACTTTGCAATCTGGCTTCTGACCTCATCACTCAACTGAAACCATTCTTCCCAATGTTTCCAAGGATCTAATTGTCCAATCTGGGGATATTCTCTCAGTCTTAATCCATTCTCAACCTATTTTGTTATATTTGACATTGCTGATCATCCTTCTCCTAGTTACTCTCTCTCTCCTCTCTGGATATTCATGACACTATTCTCTTCTGAACCACTTGTATGATCAGTATTTCTCTGTCTCCTTTGCTAAATCATAATACACATCTCATATCCCTTTAATTACGGGTATTTCCCAAAGTTCTGGCCTGGATCCTCTTTTCTTCTTCTTTCATTTTGCTTTCATAGTTACCTCATCAGCTCCCACAGGATCTATGTAGATGATTGCCCACTTTACATATCCAACCTTGGTCTCTCCCCTAAAGTTTAGTGTCACATCACCAACTGCATATTGAACATTCAAAATGCATGTCCCAGAGACTTTTTAAAATTGACACGTCTAAAATTGAACTCATAATCTTTCTTCCTAAACCCTCTCCTTTTCCAAAATTTTGAATTTCTGTCGAAGGCATCATCTTCCTCAGTCTGTTACCTCAGGTTTATCCTGGAATCCTCACTTACCTCACCTGTGCCATCCACTCAGTTTCCAATCTTACCATTTCCCTTTCATGTTTCATGAAGCTGACTCTTCATCTCTATTCATAATTACCATCTTACTTAAAGCTCTCTTTACTTCTCATCTAGATTATCCCAATAGACCCCCTTCATCACTCCAGTCCATACTACACATTGCTACCAAAATAAAATTTAAGGCAGATCTAGCCATGTGCCTACCTAATTCAAGCAAAAACAGTGGCTTCTTATTATATCTAGAATTAACTCTTCTATTTATCTTGGAAAGTCCTTCACAACCTGGACAAAAACCTATTTTTCAAATCTCATTGAACATTACTCTCCCTTGTGTAGATGTGATCTGGCCAAACTGCCAGATCACACCTCTCTATTCCTCACATAAAACACTCCATTCTCTTGTCTCCCTGTCTTTGCACTGGTCCCTCCTCGTGCCTGGAATTCACCCTGTCCTTACCTCTGAACCTCTGCAGGTTCTTCCTTCAAAATGAAGCTGAGATACCATCTTCTGTGTGAAGTACTTCTTGATCCCCCCCTCCCAAATTGCTAGTATCCTCCTTCTTTTAGCAAATGTGTATTTTTGCAATTATTAACTTTATATTTGTGGGGGTTTATTAATTTGTACTTATCATCACTCTTAGTATAATGTAAGCTCATTGCAAGAAGGAATCATCTTTCAGTTAGGTGGTACAACAAATAGAGCACTAGACCTGAATTTAGTCAGGAAGGTCTAAGTTCAAATCTGCCCTTGGAAATTTATTAGCTGCAACCCAGGGCTTAACATTTAACCTCTCTGTGCCTCAGTTACGTTATCTTTAAAATGGGGATAATAATGGCACCTACCTCCCAGGGTGGTTACAAAGATAAAATAATATATTTATAAAGTGCTTATAAACCTAATTATTATTATTACTTTACTAGTATTCTGAGTCTAGGACAGTGTTGGACACATGGTAGGTTCTTAATACTTTTTTGTTTTATTGCTAATTGATTGAGTCTTTTTGTACCAAAATTTGATGATACTCTATTCATAATTGTCCCACTAAAAATCTCCCATGGTAGAATTATTTCATTTTCAGAGGCACTGACAGCTTTGTTAATGAATGATTACAATCATGGACTTGTCGAGAGGGATATACAAGTTGCATAAAAGAGGAATTTTTTTTTAATTTATGTCAGCAAATAATTTGAACATCCTGATAAATGAGCATCTTAAGATTGCCACTAAGCAAATTGAGCACTGTTTTAAAGGCCCTGATTGTCCTCCTTGGGTTTCTACCTTACTGGCTCTGTCCTGAGAAACAACTATTACAGCAGACTCTGAGGACAGGCTAATTTTATGAGATGATGCATGAGAAATGAGAAGGATTGTCCAACTCTGCCCTTAAAAAATCATCTCTATCTTTGTCTGATTACATGTGACTTCTTGGTTGATATTGCCAATTTTGGAATGATTCCAAGGCAATTAACATGCAATCCTGCAAAGGTCTGGTCTAGCTCCTCTTGTCAGGATAAGCAAAAGTCCTTGCCCCACGTGTGGACGCCAAATGTAGCTTGCTGTTGTCTCCAGAAGCTGCCGGATCGCTCTCTGGGAAGAGATCTGCTGTGTCTACTCAAATCTCTCCGACAGATTCTTCTTCCTGTAACGAACCGTTGTCTCCAGGCAGTTGCTGTTAACTCTTGTCCTTAGAAGTGACTTCCCTTCCTGCAGAGAGCCCCGTCAGGCCTGATGTAATGCAGAGAGTCTTCCTTCTTGAATCCTGGCTCTGAATCTCCTCCAGCTCTTATCCTTCTCCAGGCCGATCTGCTCTTCAGGCACAGTGCTCTCTCTTTTATTCTCCCAGAGAATGGGCGTGGGATAATGCAAGGGCTTCTGGGAAGAACCACCCCAGCCAATGAGCTTGCCCCCTCTATCAAGTCAACCTGAGTTCTCACCTTGTAATTGTCCAGAAAACCTGAATTCTCACCTTGTCACCATCCAGACAACCTCAGTTCTCACCTAGTAATCCCAACATCTCCCCCTTTCTTTTGATTTAGAACATAGGACAGTCATGACCTTGAAACATAAATCCATCAATATGGGAAGTATTACAGATAATTACATAAATTACATAAGCACATAGTAACATAGTAACATAATACATGCTAGAAGTATATGACAAATAACATAATCAAATAATCATAAATTGAAAATTTATAAATGTCCATAAGTCCATTGTCCATTAGTCTCATCTTGTGTGAGGAAGTCCAATGATTCCTGCTGGTTTTTAAAGTTCTTTAACAGTCTTCTTATTATTCATGATCTTTCAGTGTCAGATGTTTCTTAGATCTTCTCCTTTATTTTGAGGTCTTTCTCTTTTTCTGTCTCTCTCTGGTGGACAAGGCGAATATGACTCGTTGGCACCCATCTGATTCCTTCTCCTGCTGAAGAAATACAAGCAAACCCTCTCTCCCAGGCAGTTAACCTATCTAATTTCCTTCTATTTACCACTTTCTAAATCTCTTCTCATCATCTGACAATTACATTGGAGTTGTTTGCACTGGGCACAGCCCTGTTGGTTTAAAAGGCCTGTATTCTCCCCAAGTGTAATCCATTTTTGCAATCTGATTGCCTTTTGACTGACTTATCAGGTAATCCCTTTCTGCTATGTGATTGCTTTTCTGCTGGTTGATCACATCAGAGTCTTGACCTTCTAAAGGTTCTTTGGGTGTAACATCAGCTGCTATCATGCTCCAAGTCTTTTTTGCCTGGGGCCCTGGTCCTGGGCCCCTCATCCCATTTCCCTGAATTATTCTACACTCTGATGCCCAATGGAGTCCTCTGTTGCATTTTGGACATGGGGTTTTAGGTCTTCTTTCACCCTGTCTTCTCACTGTATCTCCATACCTACACTGAGCTCTTAGATGTCCAATTTTTCCACATTGAAAACATCGCCGAGTTTCTCTAGAAGGCCCTTGCCAGGAGGGACCCTGTCTTTCCACATTCATCATTGTCCGGGTGTAAAAAGCATTTGTTCCCACTGTAGCACAACGTCTTATGATCTCCTCTAAAGGAGCATCTTTGTCTAATCCCCATATAATTCTTTTGCAAATCTCATTGGCATTTTCCTTAGCCAGATGTCTGGTCATTATTTCTGTAGCTGAATTTTCTCCAATAGTTCTTTTGACAGCAGTTTGCAAACGTCCCACAAAATCTGCAAAAGGTTCATTGGGACCTTGCTGTATTTTAGTGAAAGCCTCTCCACGATCCTTCTGTCCAGGAAGGACACCCCAAGCTTTTATTGCAGCCTTAGCAATTTGTTCATATATTGTCATGGTATAATTAATCTGTTCCGAATTCTCTCCATACTGACCTTCACCAGCTAAGTGTTCAAAAGTGAATTGTGTGTTAACTCCTATTTCCAAATTGCATCTGACTTGAATTTTACATAATTCATGAAATTCCGCAAGCCATAATAAATTTTCTCCAGGTTCCAGACATGTCCTTGCTATGGATTTCCAATCATTCGGGGTTAGGACTTCATAAGACAAACCATCTAGTAACATTTTGACATAAGCTGATGTAGCCCCATAAAGGGTACAACCTTTTTTCAAATCCTTAATTTTATTCAAATCTAAAGGTGCATATCTTCTCCTTTTTTTACCTACAGAGTCAATATCTTCAATCACAGGATATGCATGTATAAAATCACTTATATCCTGTCCTTCTCTCTTAGCTTTAACCAATGCTTTTTCTAATCTTGTCATAGGCTTAGGCTGCTTCACAGACAATTCTGTTTGTGTTTCTGCCTCTTCCTCTCCTTCTTCTTGCTCCACCCCTGAAGGGTTAATTGAGGGAGGAGATGGGAGGTGCTCCTGTTGCTGTTGCTCAGAATTGTACTTAACTTCATTGTTATCTGATTCATCCTTTTCACCTAGTTTAGTTGACACCTCCCCATTTTGCTCCTTCATCTCTTCCTTTAGAATAACATTGTTTAAAGCCAATTGGATTACATTGTATATATGAATTGTATCTTTGGAAATTGAGTTTGGCCTGGAATTGTAGTGTTCACCTAATTGCTTTCCTACTAATTCCCATTCATCTGGATCCAATTCTTCTTCCAGAGAAAAAGAAGGACATATGACCTTCACAGTTCTTAAAAGTTCAGTAATCTCTTCTAAAATTATAATCAATCCTTGGCTTTTCATAACCTTGATGATGCTCTCTAAACATTTTCCTTGAACAGAAGGTGTTTGCCCCATTTCACTATAAGAGATTCCTGGTTTAGTCCTTAACAAGTTAAGTTCCTTATTTATCTATTAGCACGCTCACTTAATCTTTAACAAAGTTTCCTTGTTACTCACGGTTCTGGGTTAGAGAGACTGAGATCTAGATCAGAAGCTTTTCCACTGGAATCAGGACTGTGTCTGCCCCACGTTGGGCGCCAAATTGCGAAGGTCTGGTCTAGCTCCTCTTGTCAGGATAAGCAAAAGTCCTTGCCCCACGTGTGGACGCCAAATGTAGCTTGCTGTTGTCTCCAGAAGCTGCCGGATCGCTCTCTGGGAAGAGATCTGCTGTGTCTACTCAAATCTCTCCGACAGATTCTTCTTCCTGTAACGAACCGTTGTCTCCAGGCAGTTGCTGTTAACTCTTGTCCTTAGAAGTGACTTCCCTTCCTGCAGAGAGCCCCGTCAGGCCTGATGTAATGCAGAGAGTCTTCCTTCTTGAATCCTGGCTCTGAATCTCCTCCAGCTCTTATCCTTCTCCAGGCCGATCTGCTGTCTGCGCCCATTGCTGTCTCTTTTTATCCTCCCAGAGAATGGGCGTGGGATAATGCAAGGGCTTCTGGGAAGAACCACCCCAGCCAATGAGCTTGCCCCCTCTATCAAGTCAACCTGAGTTCTCACCTTGTAATTGTCCAGAAAACCTGAATTCTCACCTTGTCACCATCCAGACAACCTCAGTTCTCACCTAGTAATCCCAACACAATCCATACAGTCATTAGTGCCTTGTCCCATCCTTTATTGTATATCCATAATAAGGCAAAAAAGAAAATCTCTGGATAGTAATGAAAGATATGGGAAAATGTGGAGTAAATTTGTAAATTCAATAGTATGTCCCCAACATATTTTATTAATCTATGTCAACCTGAAGGAAAGCCTCTTCAGTATAATTTTGATCAATATATTCTTGTTCACTTGAATTAAAACATAAATGATGTATTTGTCAGAGTTGTAAGAAATAGAAAGCTAGAAAGAATAGCTAATTAATTGGATAACAGAACTACTATCCAAAAAGTTCTTGACAAACTAACATCTAACAAAATGAAACTTAATAGATATATATATATATATAATTCACTTTTGAAATTATTAAAACCTAGCATCAAACAACTCTTCGGGGGGGAGGGAGAAAGAGATTTAAATGAACTGTTAGTTCAACCTGAGATAATAGTATGATTTGTCTATTAACAAACGGATGAAGCCTCAGATTGCATTAACAGAAGGACCTTGTCAACAACAAGGGAATGGTAAATCCACTATGGGTTCATCAGAACATACCTAAAATGTTGTGTTCCATTTTGGATGTCATATTTTACATTGGCAAACAAATGTTACTAGAGGAGAGTGACAAAAATGATATATTTAAAGCTATGTCATGTTAGAAATGGTTTAAATAACTAGGATATTTAACGAACCCAAAGAAGACTTGGGGGAGAGTGGAGAGGGCTGGAGGACTTAAGATATTGAGAAGATATGACTACTAGCTGCTTCAAGTATTTGAAAGCCTTGCAGGGAGTCATGAAAATGTTCCTTAGATATATGAAGGGCTGTCTTGCTTTTCAGTTCACTAAGCACTTTACAAATATCATCTCATGTTATATTCAAAATAACCCTTGAAGGTGTTATTATCTCCATCTTGCAGAAAAGTAACTAAAGCAAGAGAGATTTAATGACTTGACCAGGTTCACACAGCCTGTAAGTGTGTAAGGATAGATTTGAACTCAAGACCTCTTTACTCCAAGTCCAATATTCTATCCACTGAGCCACCTGGAAATTATTGAAGTGTAATTTCAATTATCTCAGATTGTTCTCTGCTAAAAAGTCTCTTTAATATCACTATCTCCCCATTTTGTTATATAGCTTTCTTATAGTAACTACTAGTTAAATATTGAGGTATATTGAAGGCTTTAGTTTAATCGTCTCTGATGCTTTATCTTGGCATTGAGGTAACTCATGGTTTTCTAATGTCTATGTCTGTGGAGCATTAGATAAGTCAAGATCTACCAAGCTGATTTAACACTTAGTAAAATTGTAAAGTCATTATCTATTTGATGAATTCTCCAAGTTGATGAGTTTACATAGACATCTAAAAGTGGATAAAATACTATAAATGAGAATCAGGAAAAAGTTGAGTTTAAATCTTGCTTTAGACACTTACTGGGCAAAGGTCACTTAACTTCTCTCAGTTTCAGTTTCTTCATCTGAAAATGAATAGTATCTGCCTGCTAAGGAGGTTATGAGGATCAAATGAGATAAAATATGTAGTGCTTTGTTAAGCTTAAATTGTTATGTAAATGCTAGCTATATAATAATTATTGTTATTACTATTGTAATTTTAAGGACTTCTACCCATGCAATAAGAAAATGCCCATGAATGCCCAGCTGTCAATTCAAAGGAACTCAAGATGATTTCATTGACAAAGTCTCAGGGTGATAGATGTATTCTAAAAGATACCCTTCACCCAACTGGAACAGTCATCCTTTTAGTACAAAAGTAATGTGTGAAAGAAGAAACATTAATGGAAATCTGAGGTAGAAGCATAGGTAAAAGGGTAGATATGTGTTTAAATGAGACCTGAAATGTTCATTCACGGACAATGCTCATGATACATGATTTCTTTAAGAAAGAAAGGGATTTTAAATTCCTTAGGCAGTATAATATTGGAATCTAGCTTCTATCCAGAAGAATTTCCTAAGCAGCACACTTTGTGAGTTGCCTTTTGGGTAATTCCATGTTGAAGAGTTCTCAAGTTAAAGAATATGGGAAGCAAACATTTTAGAGCAGGGATGTTTATGTTGGTGTGAGTAAACTTTTTAAATATTTTCATACTTATATTTCAATAAAACTAGTTTCCTTTGTAATACTATATATTTTACTTTTGCATTTTAAAAATTATTCTAAAAACAGATCCATAGGCTTCCCCAAAGGAATATGTTGACACACACACAAAAAATCTAAGAACCCTGTTCCAAAGAGAAAAAAAAATTCCTGATGCAACATGCTCCATTGAAAAAGAGGTAATAGTCCACATAATTCTGCAAAGCCTTCTAATTGAAGAACAAAGTCAATGAATTTTTAGACAATGCATAATGGGAATCAAGGGCAACTAGATAGCAAAGTGGATAGAATACTTGGCCTAGAACTAGGAAAATATCTTCTTGAGTTCAAACCTGGTCTCAGATGTTTATTACCTGACTGATTGCTTGACCCTGGGCAAATCACTTAATCCTATTTGCCTCAGTTTCCTCATCTATAAAATGAGCTGGAAAAGGAAATAGCAAACTACTCAAGTTATATTAGCCAAGAAAACCCCAAATGGGGTCATCAGAGAGTCAGACATAATTGAAAAAGGCTGTACAACAACAAAAATAGTAGGACTCTTCTAATGGAAAGGAGATTGCTTGTTTAGAAGTTTTCAAAGTATATTTGCCTTGTAGGGGGAATTATGGTATTGGAAAACTTGGAGAAATTGGATCTTTCTTCAGTTTTCTGAAGAGTCCTTTCCATCTTTTGCATTTTCAGTAAGATAAAAAAAAAATCCTATACATAAACTTAGTATATTGAATATCTGTTTAGGAATTGCATTTGGGGAAAAACAAATATGGAATATGCTCAATTTATATTTTGAGACTTTCCTGGAAAACTCTAGATGAGGCAATAACAGAAAAAGATAAGGACCTTTTGGGTGTCAATCAAATTCAAGATTAAATCAATCCATATAATCCCAGAATCCTGGGGAGTGAGTGGAGGGGGAGGAGGAAGTTATCAATTAGGTGCTGGATTACCCTAGAAAGACTTCAAAGTATGGATGCCATGATGCACTCCATGTTTCTTATACAGGTATGGTTCTTGTACTCTGAATTAAGTTCAGAGAGACTCAGCACCAGATTAATGACAAAATAAGGGTGGTTGTTTTGGGGGTTTGGGGTTTTTGACTGCTCTCAAAAACCATTTACTTAGAGGAGTCTGAGTCAGTGAAGGGAATAGCCACATAGATGAAATTACATATCCTTGAAGTATTGAACCACTAGGGATAGAACATGATCAGAATCTATGTTGACACCATGTGTAGAAGGAATAACAGTAGGAATTTTCCTTTCTTGTATTCTGAAGTTTGTGTCAACTATAATATGCTTGATCTAACTATGACCTTTTGGTATTCTCCAGAAGCCGGAGATCTCATGAACTTATTCTCTTAAGAAATCTGGTACACTGAACTTCAAATGAAACCAGACAAAATTGTTCCACAAATCTCTCCAACATATCTTCTGTTTAGGAATAAAAACTTATTAGCCTAAAATTAATAAGAAGCAGCACTATATTTAGGTTGGCCACCCACATAAACAAGGCATGGCAAATGTAGGAACAATAACTCAAATTTATAGAGTATTTTAAGGTTCGTAGAGTGCTTTTCTCACAATTCTAAGGAGTAGGGCTAATTATCCCCATTTTACAGAATAGTCAAGTGAGACACAGAGAAGATAAATGGCTTGCTCAAGATCATATAATTAGTAAGTATCATAAATGGAATTGCAACTGAGGTCTCTACTAATTCCATGCTTGAAAATCTTTCACTATACAATGATTCTCTATTAAAAAAGACTTCTGGACCTTGAGAGCCTAAGTCATTGCCCAGAACAGATTATGTGTGGGAAACAGGCAAAGAAAATAATCATTTTGGGGCAGCTAGATAGCACAGTAGATAGAGCACCAGCCCTGAAGTCAGAAGGACCTGAGTTCAAATTTGGTCTCAGACACTTAACACTTTCTAGCTGTGTGACCCTGGGCAAGTCATTTAACCTCAATTGCCTCAGCAAAAAAAAATAATAATAATAATCACCTTTCACATAAAAATCCATATCCAATTAAAACAACCTCCCCTATATTTCTCACATCTATAAGTTCCTCCCATAGAATAAAAACTCATAGAGAGCAAGGACTGGTTCACTTTTGCCTTAATATCCCCAGCATCCCCAAGTGCTTAATAAATGCTTGTTGAAGCAGAACCAGGAATACATTGTCCACAATAACAGCAAGAATATGCAATGATCAATTATGAAAGGCTTCGTTCTTCTCAGCAATTCAGTGATCCCAATCCCAATAGACTTTGGACAAAAAAAAATGTCATCTGCATCCAGAAAAATAGCTAAGGAGACGGAAAATAAATCTATTCATGCTATTTTCACTTCTTTTTTCTGTTTTTTTTATCTCTCCCCACTGTTTTTCCCTTTTGCTCTGATTTTTCTCTCCCAATATGATTCATAAAGCAATGTATATTAAAAAAAAAACTTACTAAAATCAAACAGAAAAAAAATGCTTGTTGATTTTTCTTACTTCCCTTGCCTCCACCCAAGAATTCATCGTCACCTGTCTCAAATATTGCTATTGACTCTCTTCTCATCCCCCTCCAATCTTCAAACTACTTCCAGGATAATCAGTTTTAATGCACAGAACTTGAGAGTCCTATCCTCAAAAACTAATGCTTCCACAAAGTGTACTTAACCATTTACTGCCTGACATCACATAGTACTTGTCTATTGGAATCCCTACTTTCCACCTTTCACAGTTCCCTTAGAATTTCCCAGTAGAGGAGGCCTTCTTTGGCTGTGCATTTAGGAGTCAAGAATGTGGCTGCATGAATCAATGGCATCTCTCTGTGTCCAATGAGGACCAATAGGAATGATTCAGAGCTGGTATTTCTGGGATCAGGTTATCCCTAACACGAGTGCATAAAATACTTTTCTTTCCAACTTGGTTCCAGGCTTTGTTGGTGAATTATGTTTGGATTGAGTACAGAAAAATAAAAATACCATTTCATCCACTAACTCTACTAGCATGAACCACTGTTTCTTTGTTCCTGAAAATTGTATATGCAATTCTATAAATGACTTGCTGAAAATTTCTTAATAAGGTCTGGGAAGCCAAAGAATCAAAACACAGGACATAACTGCTGCCTACCTCCCTTCAAATAGATGACCAACAAAAATCTCCTAAATTGTTTTTTTCAGAGACTTTCATGTGTCATGTAAGAATGTAGTCTTATTTTTGTGATATGCTGCTTTGTTAATTATCATAAATTACCTATTAATATATACACACATATTAGTTCAACAAGAAGAGTTATTCATTTATTCACTCAACAAACATGTGGTAACTTTCCATAGGAAAAGCACAAGGTGGATGTTTAGCAGTTTGCCATATATTGTTAAGTGGGAGAAACTTGGAGGCAGACCAAGGAAAGACACTTTCCAGCTTTGGGCTCACTGCCAAATAACATTCCTTGCCTAAGTTCCCCTAAGTAAAGTTTCCCCAAGGCTCTTGCCCTTACCACCATAGCCTGAAATTTTGTCTCAGTCAGTTCTTCTCATCTTCTCTTCTATCCCATCCACCTGTGGTCCTGCCCTTAAGTTGAGCCCAATCCCTATATGAAATATGGTCACTTTACTCTAACAAGACTTGGCTGCTGTGAAAGAGACCAGTGGGGCTCCCAGACAAAAAGCTGCAGTAATTCAAGAGGTACAAGCTGATCGGGTTCCTAATTCAAATAGTGGTAACTTTCTTTACTTCTGTGTCACTGATTTTACCATTATAAATTGTACCAACAGGTACATCTCTCATTTCTGCATGTTTCATCTTGATGCCTTAACAATTCCAATTTGTCCAAAAGTCCAACATCTGCTATATCACTCACAGAAAAATATTTGCTAATAGTAATCTACAAACAATGATTTTTGATAAATCAAGGATTTTCCCTTTGCCTTCAGGGAGCTTCTTCTACCTCCACTCCAAAATCATGCTTATTACACTGTCCTTTCAAAATGAAAAATTCTGTAAAACAAAGAAACATTAGAGCAAAAGTTTCATTTCACTCAACTTTATTCCTCCAAGTGCCATAAATAGTTTTAAATAAGTGCTTGATTCTTACATACTGATGTCACTGTTATAGACCCCCCCTCAAAAAGACAGAAGGCTAGTTTCTGAATTTAATAGTCACTGTAGTTGAAAAGAAAAAAAATGAGATTACCTCATCACTTTGTTGTATTCAACATGTCAAATTGTGCTTCAGTCTCCTCAATGATTTCCTAGATTTTACCTTAGATATTGGCCACATTTGCCATTCAATCTTAGTGGAATTTTCAAATAAGTTTTATAAGTGCCTTCTGTTTCACTAGTCATTCTCAATATATTCCCTACCATTAAATCCTCCCTTGTTACAAAGGAAAGGTAGAAAAGGACAATAACTGGTAATATATACTGTCCCCAACCTTTAATCCAGAGGTGAGAAATATATTTCAACATCTGTTTTCAGGGACAAAGTTTGGTCATTGCAAATAATCCAAGTTGAGCTTTCTTAAAAGGGAGATTTTTTAAAATCCCTTCTCAATTGTATATTTTTCCTTTTTTTTTTAAACTTTTTGCCCAGCATTATCTTTTACAGACACTGCTAAACCAACTCCATAAAATATAGCATTAGAAAACAGTTAAGACATCCTAAGTATTATGTACTAGCTTGCTTCCTAGAAAAGAAGCTAAGCTCCATTAATTGCCAATTAGCTAAAAATAAATTACAGATTTGGTTTCATTGCTTGAAAAACACATTAAGAATTTTTTGTTCAAAGAACAGTATTCTAGGTGCATATTACCAGTGTAAAAATTGTGCTGATTGAGAGGGTAGGGAGAGGGTGGTAAGGGAGGATTTTTCAGTTGAAATCAGTACTTGTTAAACCCTTTGGGTTTCTGGAAGAATGCACAGAATTTAAAGAGTTTCTTATTAGACCTCCCAGATGCTGGCAAAAGCACTAGGGCCCAAAGAGGTGTTAGGGGAGAACAGACAGACACTGGTATGAATTCACATTTTGATTTTCACATCATGGAAGAGAGAAAAATAAACTTTTTTGTGAAAAGAAAGATTCACTAAAATAATACTCTGCTCTCTCAACTTTTTCTCTATCAGTCTGACTCTGGTATTTTTGTTTGTTTGTTTCTCACTTCAAATCTTCTACTATTTCCATGAATAGCAGAAAATTGTTTTCATATGTTGACAAACTTGATAATGTAGGTCTTATGGAGGTTCTTTTAAGGTTTCATAAATTGAAGATTTGTGGGATTACTCCACTAAAAAATTAGAATTTGTGTTTTGTTATAAAGGAAGAAAAAGATGTTTCCAAAACTGAGAAGCTTAAATAAAGAAATCAAAAATGAGGGTCGTCTCTTTTCTCCTCCAATCCTAATCCCCATACCAAAAGCCAGGGATTTGAAGAATGCATCAGATTTCCAAATTGACTTCTCAAATGCTAGGAGCACAAGAATATAAGGTGAGGGAGTGATGGCCTTGCATCAGTTCAATACTACAAACACATTTTTAAGCACTTACAACAATGTCTAAATACTGTACTGTGTTGCTGGCTTTGCCCTCATGGAGCTTATACTCTACGTGCTTTTTAAAGGAAGCATTCTCAATCCTGCCTCTTCTGAACTTGCAGCAAATAGAGAGGAAGAAGAACAACAAAAGAAATGAGTAACAGGTAACGGGAAAAGATCATGAATCAATCAGGCAGGTGACAAGATGAGGTCTTAGGGAGGGAGGGGTTGTGTTATTGAGTAGCCCCTTAGGCAGCTGCTTTCTAGACATATATTTCTTTCCTTTCTTCTTGTTCTTTTTTATGTTCCTTTATTCCTTCTGTAAAATGAGGGGACCAGAGTATATGAGCTCTGAGGTCTCCTCAGTGATTTTATGATGAGGAAATTTCCTCTTGGACATACTTTGCTCACGAGCACTGATTCTCTGACCATAGGCACTTATAGTCTAGGACCAATTCTTCTCTCCTGCACTTCTATAAGTTCAGCCCTTCATCACCTCTCACCTGGACCACAGCAAAAGCCTCTTGGATGGTCTCTCTTTTCTCCCTAATCTAATCTACTTCCAAAGTGTTTTTCCTAAAGCAGAGACCTGACCATATCACTCACACACAATAAACTCCAGTGCTCTCCACTACTTCTGGTATCAAATAGCGTGCCACTTAAAACCCTTTACCACATGGCTCCTGCCTATTTTCCCAGTCTTCTCACACGGTTCTCCCCAACCACACACACTACAGGTCCAGCCACACTGGCCTATTCTTCACACATGATACTGTCTCACTCACTCATCATCTCTCGTCTTTTCATTGGCTCTCCTCCATTCCTAGAATGCGTTCTCTTCTACCCATCGGGGATTCTTAGAATTCCTGGAATCTAAGTAGTGCAAATATAATTATCACTATTTTTACAGCATGAGAATATTGAGGTTCATGAGACTCAAGACCACACAGTAAATGGTGAAATCAGTTTTCAAATCCAGCATGCCTGACCCAAGTCAAGTGCATTTGCCATCTATTCACATTCTCCCTTGCCCAGTTCTTTCTATGAAAAGAAAAAAAAAAGAAATCTAAATTGAGAAAGAGTTTGAAGGGTGCCTTGCATTTGCTTTCATAATTTAAATATTTCAGTGTTTTAAGGATATCATAGATTGGAAGGGCCCATCTATCTAGTGGAATCTGATCATTTTACAGAGGAAGAGCTGAGGTCCCAAAAAGCCATATGATCTTGTTCAAGGACTTGGGGCAGAGATAAATGGCAGAAGCAGGATAGGAAGCAAGGTGCTCTGATTCCCAATTCGATGCTCTGACTACTACACTGCCTCCATGAAGTCACGACCTCTTATATGTAGGCACGCCTCCAACCAGGGCAAATCACAACATTTACACCACCACATTCTATGGAATTTTTGTTCATCTCCTCCCTTACATCCTGTGGATAATTTCTAATCAAGAGTTCTAGAGTCCTTTCTCTAAGCTCCTCAACATTCCAAGATGCCTGTGAAGAACTTGCACTGTTTGCTGCCTTTCCCTATCAATTAGCTCATCGCTTTCTATGATCCCATGTTTCCTTGAAAATATTCCATATGCCACCACTTCCAACACATGCCATCATTAAGGTACTTACATGCCCAATACTATTTAGTGGGGCAGCTGGATGTCACAGTGTATAGATTATGGGGCCTGAAGTCAATAAGATCTAAGTTCAACCCTGGGTTCAGGCATTTACAAACTGTATGACCCCTAGCCCAGTCATTTAAGTTCTGTTTGCCTCAGTTTCTTCATTTGTAAAATAATGATAATATCACCCACATCCTCTCTCTCAGGGTTGTGGTATGGATATCAAATGAGATAATAATGGTAATATTTACCAGAGTCCTGGTACTATATGAACATTAGCTATCCATTACATTTTGAGTCAACCAAACTTTGATTATTAAGAGATTATTTTGTTCCAGAATCCAGAAGATATACAGCATCAAGTGAAATGAGCAGAACCGGATCACTCCAACAACAATACTATAGGAAGATCAATTCCGATGGAAGTAGCCATCTTCAGCAATGAGAGGATGTAACTAAGTTCCAATTGATCAGTGATGAACAGAACCAGCTATACTCAGAGAAAAAGCATTGAGAAATGAACTGCTTGCATTTTTGTTTTTCTTCCCAGGTTATTTTTACCTTTCTAAATCTGATTTCTTTTGTTCAGCAAGAGAACTGTATAAATGTGTACACATATATTGTATTTAGGACATACTTTAATATGTTAAACATGTATGAGACTGCCTGCCATCTAGGGAGGGGGTGGAGGGAAGGAAGGGAAAAATTGGAACAGAAGTGATTGCAAGGGACAATGTTGAAAATTACCCATACATATGTTCTGTTGATAAAAAGCTATAAGAAAAAAAGAAAAAAAATTAATTAAAAAAATATATGGCATCAATAATCTTTGATTCTCTGATTACCATTACAAACTTTGTATTGACCACACAAACAATACAAACCATGTATTGACTAAAGTTACTTCGTATTCTCATGAAGCATGATCTGCTCAGAATCCTAATAGAGGAGAGAGGTGAAGCAGTCTCCAAAGTAAATCAATGCTTTACTTTGAGTTATTGGCAAAGGACATTATGGGGGAAAGAGAATTTTAAAAATTCTGTGAACAAGGGAATTGAGAGAATGTGGAAATTCCAGGCTGAAAGAATAGCATTCACAGGCAAGAGTAGGATCTGTACACAAAGGAAGCAGTGAATATTTGCACAAAGCTTCCTCTGACCCAAAAATCCTTGCAAAAGCATCTGATGAGTTTAAACAATGATACTGTAATCATGCTTTCACATTCACTGAAGCTTTTGAATCTTCTGTGGAAATCTTCTCCCTATTAATCAGGCAAAGTTTTTACATATCAGCCTTTCCCTCTCTCATTTTCAATTGGCTCATCTCTAACATGAATAGGTTGAACAAGATATTTCCTAAGATCCATTCCAGCTCTAATATTCCAAATTCTATTTTCCCTTCCAGGTTTGATTTCCAGGTTTATACACTATGTTCTCACATCTCCACCACTTCAGACATTCTCTGCTTATGTTCTCAAGCCATGTCAACTTTGACATTCTGTGTTCTATGTTCTAAAATCCCCAATACTTCTGACATTCTAAATTCTAACTCTCCTCCAACTCAGAAGCCAGAGTGCAATCAAGGATCATAGAAAATGATAGGGAGAGATCAGGGAGAGCTGCTGTACAATTTAAGCAGTCAAAGTGGGATAAAATCTTCCATATGCAATGTATTGCCATGTATCATATCCAGAAATTTGGTAATAAGATTGAGAAAAATGAAAACACATTGTAGGTGAAGGCTAGAGGAATGTACAACATTTTGTTTTATTTTGTTTTAAGATATTGGATGCTTTTTAAGTAAAGCTTTAAAATGTGCCATAAAAGCAAACTATTCTTCTGGGGAAAGAAAAGCCTAAGTGTGTTTGATTGTAACTACACAAAAAGACTTTCACATGCAATTTTTACAAGGTCAATTGCAACTCCTATCAAGTTCAAAAGTCCCTTTCTGAATGTTGTGGTTATAATCTTCACTTTGCATGATAAATTTTCCTTTTTCAACATGCAAGTTCCAAAACGTTAAAAACTTATGGTTTGAAATCACACTTAAATGGAAGCTGGCAAAGAATTTATTTTTCTAATAGCCAATGAACTTGTTCATGTGCACAAAGACACACACACACACACACACACACAAAACACACACACATACACACAGCCTTCTACTTCTGGCCTCTGTTGAAAAAAAACCCACTCAATTATTGGGAATTTTCATTTTTTTCTAAATATGCTGGGTTAATTAGGAAAATTAATAAGTCTGGACCCATTTATTCCCTTGCATTTTCCCCAGTCCTCCAAGTAACTGTCTCTCTGTAAGTCTATCAACAATTAGGAACATTTATTCACTTAGAATCTGGTTCAGGTTTACATCCTTGTAGAATTGCTGTACAGACTGGAATACTGCTCTATATTTCATCCTTTTACCTTCTATGATAAGGTGAAATAATAATTCTCTTTTCCAAGAAATTCTAGCCATAGAGAAAATTAATACTCCCCCTCCAACCTTTGATCTTTTTTATTTTTTTTCTTTTTTTGGGGGGGGGAGAGGTTAGGATTGTACTTAGTAGTCACTACACAAAAGAAAACAACTTTCTTCAAATTATTTGAACCATGCTTGTTTTAAAATTGCACTAATTCATTCCAATTTCTCAATGTCTAATATATACACAGTCACAAACACTTTTTTTACACTTATTTTTAAGTCAAATTTTTGAGATAGTGGCTGTATAAGACTAATCTCAGAAATAAACAGATGAGTTTAAAATTAAACTGAATTTACAGACCAAAAGACTGAAATTACTACCTTTCTTTCTGAAGAAGGTTTCATGTTAGTAAAGTTTTTAAATAGAACATTGTCAAGATTCAGGAGCCATTCATTTTAATTAAGTAACAGAAGGTGATCCCTGGAGGGAAGCATGCACAGTAAGTCTGGCTGAGCAATACTAACCCTTGTTGAAATGGCACAGCAACATCTGAATGGTCATAACTGATAGAGATTACATCAAAAAATGACTAACCACAGAATCAGGAGAAGCTGCCAACCCAGTGGGCTATAAGAGATGCTGAAATGAACCAGCCTCACCACTGTTCTCCTTTGAGACTCCTCCTAGTATTTCCTTTTCTTCAGACTTTGATCAAGGAGAAAGTGATTTCTTTTTCCTCCTCAGCCCCAGTGGCAATGTCAGCTCCAAGCACATGGCAGGAGGAAAACTTATTTGCATAACTATCAATGAATAAGCACTCTGCTAGGTACAGAAGAAAGAAAGAAAGAAAGAAAGAAAGAAAGAAAGAAAGAAAGAAAGAAAGAAAGAAAGAAAGAAAGAAAGAAAGAAAGAAAGAAAGAAAGAAAGAAAGAAAGAAAGAAAGAAAGAAGGAAGGAAGGAAGGAAGGAAGGAAGGAAGGAAGGAAGGAAGGAAGGAAGGAAGGAAGGAAGGAAGGAAGGAAGGAAGGAAGGAAGGAAGGAAGGAAGGAAGGAAGGAAGGAAGGAAGGAAGGAAGGAAGGAAGGAAGAGATGAAAGAAAGAGAGAGAGAGAAAGAGAAAAGAAGAAAAGAAACAATCCTTCTTCCTAGAAGCATACATTCAATTGGAGGTGATAACATGAAATTATATATGTGCATATGAATATATTTTTTTAAAAGTAAGAGAGGTATTGTCCTTCTCCTCCTCCTCTTCTTCTCTCTCCTTATCTTCCTTCTCTTCCTTCTCCTCTTCCTCTTCCTCCTCCTCTTCCTCCTCCTCTTCCTCTTCTTCCTCCCCTCTCCTCCTCTTCTTCCTCCCTGCTCCTCCTCCTCCTCCTCCCTCCTTCCTCTTTGTCCTCCTAGGAAAAGGAGAAGGAGGAGGAAGAGGAAAAGGAAGAGGAAGAGGAGAAGGAAGAGGAGGAGGGAGAAGAAAAAAACAAAGAAACAAAGAAAGAAGGAAGAAAGAAAAAGAACAATAAGAAGAAGAAGACTGTCAGAGAAAGGACACAGAGATGGGAAAAGGAGAGAAATATGAGAAGAATCTGCATTACTTAAAAAGGCTTTGGTTGAACCATAGAGTGCAACAAAAGGAGTAATGTATAATCAGGCTTAAAAACAATAGGTTGAGACCAGATTCTGAAGGGCTTTAAAAAAAAGGAGTTTCTATTTGATCCTAGAAACAGTAGGGAGTTTAATAAGTAGTTGAAGGAAGACATAGTGTTGTAAAGGAAAATCTCTTTGGCATCTGTGTGGATAATCGGGAAGAGACTTGAGGCAGGAAAACCCTATAGAAGGCCATTCCAATAATCCAGGAAAAAAAGGTCTGAACTAAAATGATGATTTTGTTAGTAGAGAAAAGGGATCAAATGCAAGAAATATTATAGAAGAAGAAACAAGATTTGGCAAGTGAGTTAGATACATGGAATAAAGAAGAGGGAGGGACCTGAGGATAATATAATCTGAAAGATTAAAATAATGTGATGTCTCCACAAAAGTTTAAAGAAGTTCAATAGAGAAACAGTAGTAAGGATGGGGGAAATGAGTTCATTTTTTTTTAAATGATGAGTTTCAGATATTTCCAGGCATCCAATATCCAACAGGCAGTTAGTGATGTGGGATAAACACTATAGAAATAGACCATTGTAGGAAATACACACACACACACACACACACACACACACACACACACACACCATCTGCATTAAGATGAACAATAAACTGGGGCAGCTAGGTGGCATAGTGGATAGAGCACCAGCCTTGAATTCAGGAGGATTCGAATTCAAATCTGGCCTCAGACACTTAACACTTCCTAGCTGTGTGACCCTGGGCAAGTCACTTAACCCCAGTCTCAGAAAAAGAAAAAAAAAAAAAAAGATGAACAATAAACTTATGGAAGTTGATAAGATCACTGAAAACAGAGAGAGGAGACAAAGGTATGCTCCTTTGGAGTACAGGACAGAGAGTTGGGGTACAACCAGTTATCAAGTGTGAAATGGAGGATGAACCAACAGTAGAAAAGGAAAAAGAAAAGTTAAAGAGGCAAGAGGAAAAGTAGAAGATAGTAGTGTTATGAAAAATTAGAAAGGAGATTGTTTGCAAGAGGAGAGGATAATCAAAGTGTCAAATATGCAGCAAAAATAGGTAGAGAAGGAAGATGCCTTTGTAAGAAATCATTGGATTTAGCAGTTAATATATCATTAATAACTTTGGAATGAAGAGTTTAACTTGACTGATGAGGATAGTAGATAGATTGCAAAAATACTTAGGAGTAAGAAGACAGGATATAAAGGAAATGATTCTACATAGATTTTTATGGACATTTGGCTGAAAAAGAGAGGGAAATATAGGACAATAGCTTGATTGGGATGGCAGAGTGTAGTGAAGATTTTTTTAAAGATGAGACAGTTTTTTAATATTTGAAGGGAGTAGAGAAGGAATCAAGAGAGACTAAAAATTGAGGGGAGTAGATGATTGATGTGATAATCACTTGGAGAAGATGGAAAGAAATGGCAAGGTCGGTTTGACAAGGAGAAGAGCCGCCTTACTATCAGAGACTGGAATAAAAGAGAAGAGAGTGAAGGTGAAGAGATGGGAAGAAAAAGAATTCAATGAATGACCTTAAATATTTCAATAAAGTAAAAAAATGCCCTTATTTGTAAGTGGGAAGACATAGTTATGAGATCCTAGAAGACAGAAGTCACTACCTTCCTCCTGTATTTCTTTATGACTTTTAACCAGTAGACCCTGTAGAGAAATGGTTGTTTCCAGACTTGGCAATTGCTTTATGAATTCAAGTTCCTGAATCTGTGAAGAAGTGCCAGCTCCCCAGTGGAAGATGATTCCTGAGATCACAGTTATTCTTGGAGAAGATGACCACAAAAAATCATCCAAAACTTGAAAAGACAAGAGATCCTTGCCTGCCTGGCCAAGAGACCTAGGCTTTGTGAGTTGTTCTATAGTAACCCACTATAGATCTAAGATAAAAATGAGCCCCCCAAAAATGACTTTTTCTTTCAGAGAGAATATGATGATAATGGGTTATTAATGATGGGTTATTGGTTTAGGCTTATGTATTTGTTAATACATTATTATGAGTCTTTTGTATTTTAAGCACTTTTTGTACTGGAAAAAAAGCAAGTATTTTTCCTATAATTGGTATCTATTTTGGACAGTGAGCATATTTTTCCTAGAAGAGAGCCTATTAATCCTTTATGAAAAAACCTTACTCATGAGCCATATCTAAGATTAATTTAAGAGATTTTACCTAGTATTCTGGAATGGAGACAAGACAGAAAGAAAGCGAGAAAATCTTAACTCCACTCTTTTATGGTTCAGGTTCTCCTTGGGCTGAAAGCAGTCTGTATAGAATTCTTTGTGGAGAGGGTCACCTCTGAATCATGAGTTATACTACTTAGTAATCTTTTATAGGCATTGACAAATTTCATTACAAATGAGGATATAAGAAAGGTGGCACTCATATTTCTGATACCTTTAAAAAGTTTAAATTCTTCATTAAAATCAATGACTTTGATTCTAACATTATCAGTCATGGGGTATACAAAAGAAGTGGAGGGAATGTTTTCTCTCAGAATTGAACAAGCTCACATATGAAGTAATTAGAAAAAAAAAGTACTGTAATTCCAGTACATGAGTACTGGAAAATTAGAAGCCCTTTTAGAAATCTTTTAGTCCAATTACTTGTCAATATAGGAACTGTCCTGCATCTAACAAGTGATTATCTAGCATCCAGAAATGTCTAAATATTTGCAACCTCCTCCTCTTCCAAATTTCACAATTACTGATAAAGGAAGGCAGAGCCTACCTTCCAAATACAATTCTTCCTTTGCAACAACAACAACAAAATTCGGTTCTGCACATATATATGGTACCTAGGATATACTATAACATATTTAATATGTATGGGAATGCCTGCCATCTAGGGGAGGGGATGGAGGGAAGGAGGAGAAAAACTCAAAACAGAAGGGAGTACAAGGGATAATGTTGTAAAAAAAAAAAATTACCTATGCATATGTACTGTCAAAAAATGTTATAATCATAAAATAAATAAATGAATGAATAAATGAATGAATGAATAAATAAAAGGGAAAGAAAAAAAAAGAGGAAGACAGAGACAAGGTGGCAGAGTAAAGGCAAGTAATTCATCTGAGTTCTCCCTAAAACCCCTCCAAATACTTTTAAATAATTACTCCAAACAAATTTTGGAGCCTCAGAACTCCCCCCCAAAAAAAAAAAAAAGAGAAACCATTTTCAAGCCAAAGACAACTCAGAAAGTCAGCAGGAAAGATATATCATGCCAGGTTAAGAATGGAGCACAATCCCAGCCACACCAAACAAGACCACCTTGGGAGCCTCTGAATCAATATCAGCAGTGAGGGTTTCCAGACTTTTCAGCCCCCAGACACCAAAATACTTAGAATTAGAGCAGGAAAGGTTTATCAAACTAGAGTGAGAGGAGAATATAGTTCCGGTCCCAGCAAACCAGCAAACCACTGAATCAACAGCAATAGCAGCAGTAGCAGTGGCAGCTACTTCCTTCAGGAAGGAAATAGAAATTCAATGAAATAGTGGACTTTCAAGCATTTACAATGAAAAGACCAGAAGTGAATAGAAAATTTGATTTTTAAATACAGGACTCAGGAGAAGCATAAGAAGATAATTAGCAAAGGGAAATCTCCAGGGACTTAATATTAATCTGTTTGCATTTCTACATGGAAGGATAATACTTGTAACTAAGAACTTTCCAATTATTAGAGAAATTAGAAGGAGTATATAGAGACAGAAGGCATAGGTGTGAGTTGAATAGGAAGAAATAAAATCCAAAAGACTAAATTAAATTAAGGGGTGAGAAAGGAATACACTGGAGAAGTGGATGGCGTAAATTATCTGTCATAAAAGAGGCAAGAAAAAGCTTTTACAGTGGAAGGGAAAAGAGGGGAGGCATAAACCTTGCTCTCATCAGAATTGGCTCAAAAAGGGTATAACATCCATACTCAATTGGGTATAGAAATATATCTTACCCTGCAGGAAAATAGAAGGGGAAGGAAATACAAGAAGTGGGGAGAATAGATATAAAGGAGGACATATTGGAAGAGGGGTAGTCAGATGAGGGTAAGTGATTGGGTAAAAGAAGAGAGAGAATAGAAATAGTTAGCAATAGTAGTTGTGAAAAGAATTTTGAAGCAAGTTTTCCTGATAAAGTTCTCATTTCTCAAATATAAAGGGAACTAAGTCAAATTAAAAAAAAAAAATAAGAGCCATTCCCCAAATGATAAATGATCCAAAAATATGAATAGTTTTCATAAGTAATCAAGCTTTTTATAACCATATATGGATTTTAGAAATACAAATTAAAACTATTCTGGGATACCACTCCATATTCATTAATCTGGCTAATAGGACAGAAAAGGAAAATGACAAAATATATCAACTCTTTTCTCAGGGCAAAGAACTGAAAATTAAGGGGATGCCCATCAACTGGAGAATGAGTAAATAAGTTGTGGTATGTGATTATGATACAATTCTATTATGCTTTCAGAAATGAGTTGGATACTCTCAGAAAAATATGGAAAGATTTCCATGAGCTCATGCAAAGTGAAATGCACTGTGTCCAAAGTAACAGCAATATTGTAAAATGATCAACTATGAATGACTTTGCTGTTCTTAGCAATACAATAACCCCAAGACAACACTGAAGAACATAATGATGAAAAATCATTTCTTTATTTTATTTTATTTTTCTTAAGGATTTTTTGGAGAGAGGGACATATATGTTTTTTTTCACAACATGACTTTTATGGAAATGTTTTATAGAAGCCTTCTCAATGGGGGAAGGGGCAGTGAAGGAGGGTAAAAATTTGGAACTCAAAATTTTAAATACAAATGTTAAAAATTGTTTTATACATACATAGGGAAAAACATATTAAATAAAAAATGTTTTAGAAACCATCATTTTTCCAGCTTTCCAGATTTGTAACCATGCTATCATCTATGAGTCCTCACCTCACTCACTTCCACACATCTCATTAGTTGCCAAAATCATGTTTTTTCTGCCTTCAGGACAGCATTAGCATTCAAACCCTTCTCCCTATTCACATAGCTACCATCTTAGTTTAAAATCTTCAAATATGGTTTTCCTTCCTTAAGTGTTTCCCTTCCTCACTTCAATTCATCTTCCACATTTCTTCCAACAGACTTTCTTTAACTGTATATCTAACCATGTGATTTTTCCTATTTAATTAGCTCCATTAGCTTCTTATAGCTCCTAGAATGAAAAATAAACATCCTGTTTAGCTTTTAAAGCTCATAACAACCTAGTCCCGTGTTGTGATACGGGAGTCACCTGCCAGTGGCTGCTGGAGGTCTAACTCAGACCTGTAGAATGGATAATTACCCCAACTAAAAAAGTTTTACTGGGTCTCTTCTCCCTTTCCTTTCCCACAGCTTATTGAAGGAACTCTGGGAAGATCCTACTCACAAACAGCTCTCAATTGCTGCTGTTTCTTCTTGTCTTATGCCCCACATTGGGCACTAAAATGTAATGTGCTTTCTAGAGCCCCCAAGTTGGGGTGCCAAAATATTCCATAAGGACTAGCCCTCTGGAGGACTTCAGGACCATTACATCACCATATCATATGCGCCAGTGCTAACTATAAGCACCCTGCTATTGATATGGAAATGCCTCTTACTGTAAGTATCCCTTGCTTCAAGTAGAATACAGGTGATCAAGCCCTCCCTGACTTCTCAGGAAGGCCAAGAACCCTTAGGAGAGATGGGGAGCCAAATTAGACATTGTCAGCACTTCCCTTTGGGCTAAAGGGTCTTATTCTTACCCAGAGGTCCCCCATTATCTGTGACCCTCTACAATCCCATCCCATATTTCCAGCTTCAAAGTACATCACCCTTTCCTCTCCAATACTCCACCTTAACCATATGTCAGCTTTCTGTGATCCAGCCAAATAGGCATTCTCTCTGTTGCTCACACGCTCCACCTGTGACCTCTATGCCTTTGTATTAGCTGCCCCCCAGGAATAAATGCACTTCCTCCTTATTTTTCTTTCAGTGAATCCCTTTCTTCAAGATACAGCTCAAGTTTCATGAAGTCCTTCCTGATTGCAACAAGAAAAGGACCCTTTCTTCTTAACTAGTGTGTATTTCTTGAGTACTTTGTATTTATTTTCATATTTATTTCGTGTGTCTATGTGCGTGTGTGTATGTATATCACCTTACTCTCTACCCCATTAGAACATAAACTTCCTGAAAATTGTGATTATTTCATTCATTGCATTTGTGCCTTAGATCCTTGCTCAGTATCTGACCTATAGTAAGTGCTTATAAATATTTGCTTATTGACTGACTGCCCCCTACTGTTACATTGCTGGCCACCTTTGTTTCTTTTCTTTGTATTTATGACCTTCATCTTTATACTAAAAATGAGAAAAAATTTCATAGAAGAAATGGACCTCAAATGACAAGGCAGAGTTAGGTTCATTATTCCAGTCTGAGGAAGCATTAATATTGTCATAGAGCTAAGAATGGGCATGGAGGGCACAAGGATGTCATAAGAATATTGCAGTTTTGACCAGAATGGAGGAGGTATGTTTAGAAATCACTGGAAATAAATGTAACATTTTTTAAGTTAAAGTGAGACCATAGTATAAAGAGCCTTGAAAGCGAGGAATAAATAAGAATTCTTTATATTGATGGGTATCAAGGGACAGCCAGGTGGCACAGTGAATAAAAGCACCAATTTAGTTAGGAAGACCTGAGTTCAAACCCAGCCTCAGATACTAACAGTTACTTAGCCCTTTTGACTTCAGTTTCCTCATCCATAAAATGATCTGGAGAATGAAATAGCAAACCACTCCAGTATCTTTGCCAAGATAACCCCAAATGGGTTACAAAGAGTAAGACATGACTGAAATAAGTGAAGAACAACAGCAACATACCTGGAGGAAACAGTAACAAAGAGTAGGTTCCACCAAAAAAATGGCTGGCAGGAAAATATAGTAGAAATGATTCAATGGATTTAAAGCCAGAAGTAATGGGTTTAAACCTAATCTCTGCTATTTACTAGCTGTGCAGATATGTCACTTCTCTCTAGGTCTCATTTTTCCTCATTCATAAAATGGGTGAATTGAATTAGATGATCTCCAAAAGTCCCTTCCAGATCAAAATTCTCTCATTCTCAGAACCTGTGCAAAAAGTAGTACTTGGAGAAGATTATCCTGGTGACAGCCTAAAAAAACCCAAAACTTAAAAGGAGGTGAGCTCGGAGACTAAGAGACAGGTAGGAAATTATTACAATAACCTAGGAGAAGGGATGAGGATCTAAACTAAGATAGTAACAGAGAGGAGGAAGAGAGATCAATCTAAGAAATTTTTGGAACAAAAAAACAACACAACCTAAAGACAGACTGCATACATTCAGAGATGAAGAAGTATTAAGTCAAAAAGAGTGTAAAGGTTTCAAAAGCAGAGGAACTAGGAAAATAAATGATGGTACCCTGGAAGAAAGAGGGTAGCCATTGGAAAGGAGAAATGTTCTGAGGAGAGAAAATGATGAAGTCAGCTTGGAATATTTTAAGTATCTTAAATTTTTAATGTTGAGGATAGAAAATCTGAATCATTAACCTTGGCTTAATTAGGCTGTTGACCTGACAGGTGGATCATTCTAAATGACATGTTCATGCTGGGAGGTTTCTGAACTGATCCATCAAAATGTCTTTCTGGCATCTTTTGGCTTAAATTCTATTGGAATAACAGTAGGAAGTATGAACTTGTAGGCAGTGTTGTATTTAAACCTAAAGATCAAAAATAAAGTGGGGTGTGGGGAAATAACTGTGGTAGGTCATATTTTTCAATCTTACAAAAGGGCTTCAAACACTTAAAAGTAGAGTTTTAGCAGCTCATTAATCCTACAAACCCATGAAACCCACCTGTGATGTTCACTAAAAATCGAGTATGAGAAAGGGCTGACAGGCAGGAAAGAACTAACTTATACAAACCTCTCTGAATTATGTGCAAGTGGAATCTAAATAAGGAGAAACCATTTGTTTAGCAAGAAAATGAAAATTCCTTACACTGGTTTATCCATGCTACAATTCCTAGCATTTACTTTTATAATAATGTTTAGTTTACAAAGTTTGTAAAATAAAGCTTACAAAGTTTCTATAACTCCATTTTATAGATGAAGAAACAGGTTCTGGAAAATATAATGTTCCTAAGGTTGTAGCATTTAGAAGTATAAAGCATCTTATCTTCACCATTTTTGTTAAAATAATAATAATAATAATAATAATAATAAGACAAAACAAAATTTAAATAAACTTTGCCACATTCTTTTTTTATTTAATTATTTTTAATTATTTAACATTCTTCCTTTTTCTACTTAATCCAACCCTTTCATTTTGCAGGTGAGATAACAGTGTCCTAGAAAGGTTAAGTGACTACTTTCCCAGTCAAACAGATAATAAATAGCTAAATTGGGCTTTAAACCCAAGTTCTCTGACCCCAATCTGAAATAAATGATCTGATAATAACTCCAAGATACAGAAATCTTTCCACTATACCATTAAATCCATTTAATTTATTGAAGAGACAGAGTCTTTTTAATAATTGTCCTTTTGAAATTATAACCATTGCTTTACATGGTTGCACATGTTCTTATCAAACTGCTTATCATCTCAGGGAGAAAGAGAAATGGGAGAGATAAAAATTGAAACTTAAAGCTTTTTTAATGTTAAAAATTGTTTTAGCATGTAATTATGGAAATGTTATTTAAAATAATAAATTATAGCCATTATAATTCAAATTCCTTGTGGTAAGGACTGTTTCATTTTGGAAATCCCAGACCTAAACAAAGTGCCCACCACATAATAGACACTTATTAAATACTTATTGGTTTACTTTAAATTAGGTCTTCCATAGATTTGCTTTTTAAATGTTTTTATCCAGATAGGTTTTAATGTCCAGAGGTAGAAAACAAATTGGACTTTAGCCTCCTGCCACTCCTTTCTTCTCTTGATATATTGGCAACAAAGAAAAAAAAATGCTATGATAGACTAATCATAGACTTTCCCAAGAAACCCTTTGCCCTTGGCGTTAATATTCAAATGATTATCAATTAAAAGAAACACTTCTACAACAAATTTCTGGCATATTTATTTTTTGAAATATTTCAGTGACTATATGATAAAAAGCAGCCACATAGAAATATATCTTACAATAAATTAACAAAAGTACTTTCAGATCTATGATTCATTTTGACCCTTAAAACTTTAGACAGATCTTTTAAGAGATTCAGAAATATCTCATATATCCAAATAATTTTGTAATAGCAAAGAACCTGAAACAAAGTTGGGAGATGGCTAAACAAATTGCAATCTGTAATTACAAAGGAATTCTTTCCATTGGAATGGAATAGTCTCCATGTAATGAAATATACTCCAAAAAAAAAAAAAAACCACAAAAATTAAGAATTCATAAAAACTAGAGATTTTTCTAAATTGTTGCAGAATAAAGCAAACAGAATCTAGAACAATCTACACAATGCCCACTACAATGTAAAGAACACAATAATTAAAGAATTCAGGATTCTGATCAATACAAGACTCCCAAATAACTTTTTTTTTCTTGTCAGAGAAGTGATGAACTATTGTTGAAATGTGAAACATGCTATAGAATTAAATAGTTGATGTATTTATTGGTTTAGTCTGCTTACTTATCCCTCTTTGTTAAAAGGAGGGTTCTAATAGGAAGGATGGAAAGTCACTGGAAGAGAAGTCCACTGGTGTTGGAAAGAAAAAAGTATCAATAAAACATTTGGCTTTTTTTTAAGAAAAAAAAACTTAGTCAAAGAGATGAAGTTATTTATATAAAGTTATGAAGGTTGTTTGTGGTAGAGTCAAGTTTTAAAGTCCAGGTGTGCTCTGAATCCAAGGCTGTTAAGAATCAACATTCCATCAAAGACAACCAAAGTTCAGATCCAACTGAAAGATACCAGGCTGTCTAAGGTCACTTTTCACATAATATCCAGATTATAAATACTCTGATCTAATGGATCAGAGTAATCGTTGGTATGTCAGTTGTTCCATTAACCTAATATTCAAAAATAAAAAACAAAAACAAAACACTCTCACTTATTCTGTTGTGGATACTTCAGCTAGCAAAACCTAGATAAGTCCTAAAAATCTCAATATTTTGTTCCAATATGTGTTCAAATGAACTCTTAAAACATCCTAATCTCCAGATTACATCTTTAAGTGAAATAAGTAAGGAAGATAAGTAAAATAAGCAAGTAAGATTACATCTTAAGTCAAATCAACAAGCATATAAGAAGCACCTACTATGTTCTAGGTACTAAGCTAAGTACAAGGGCTAAAACAATTAAAAAAACAGTCTCTATAAATTCGCAATCTAATAGGGAAGACAACATGCAAACTACTACATACAAACAAAAAAATAGGATGCTAGAGAGTGTCTCGGAGAAAAGGTACCAACAAGCATTATGGAGAACTGAAAAAGGCTTCTTACAAAAAAAATTGGATTTTAAGTGAGACTTCAGAGAAGTCAAAGCAAAAAACCACAGATGAAGAGTGACAGAATTCCAGGCATGGGGTTGCCGGCATGTAGTACATAAAGTCTAGAGATGGAGTGTTTTGTGCAAAGAACAACAAAGAATGCCATTATATTATAGAACATGTGTCATTGTCAAATCAGTGTCATTGTATTATAGATTATAAAGGGGAATAAGGTGTAAGAAAATTGATATGATAGAAAAGGGTCAAGTTATGAAAGGTTTTCATGCAAACCATCATTTTATTCTGGATCCTAGAAATAATGGGAAGTCACTGGAGTTTATTGAATAAGAGAGGTTGACATAACATGGACATAACTGCTCTTCAGAAGGATAGCTGATACCTGAGTCTCAGATTCTTTACATGCAAAATGAAGATAATATTATCTGTAATATATAGTTGAGGATCAACAGATAATGTAATAATTTTGCCATCTGTAAAGTATTTTATTAATTTCACTTATTATGACAAATCAATAAGCATTTACTAAACACCTACTATATGTCAGGTATTATGCTAAGCACTCAAATTGCTCAAGGCTTATTTACATGATGATGTACTATAATAATAATTATTATTTTTGTTGTTTCTTTTCAAAAAGGAGAAGGAAGGAAAGAAACAAAAACAGAGAGAGAAAGAGAGAAAAAGAGAAAGAATCAGAGAAAGAAACAGAGAAAGAAACAGAGAGAAAGAAAGAAAGAAAAAAGGAGGAGGGAGGAGGAAGCAAGAGAAGGAAGAGGAAGCAGGAGGAGGAGGAGAAGGAAGAGAAAGCACAAGGGAGAAAGAGGAAGCATAAGGGAGGAGGAGGAAGATGAAGGAGGAGGAAGGAGGAGGAAGATAGAGGAGAAAGAAGCAGGAAGAGGAGGAAGAAGAAGCAGGAGGAGGAAAAAGTAAGAGGAAAAAGCAAGAGGAAAAGGGAAAAGAGGAGGAGGAAGCAAGAAGAGGAGGAGGGAGGAGGAAGAGAAAGGAGGAGAAGGAAGAAGGAGGAGGAGGAAGAAGAGGAGGAGGAGGAGGAGGAGAAAGGAGGAGAAAGGAGGAGGAGGAGAAAAGAGGAGAAAGGAGGAAGAATGGGGAGGAGGAGGAAGGGGAAGGAGGAAGGGGAGGAGAAAGGGGGAGGAGTAGGGGAGAAGAGGAAAGGGAGGAGAAGGAAAGAGGAGAAGGGGGGAGGAAAAGAGAGGAGGAGAGGGTAGGAGGAGGGGGGAGAAGAAGGGAGGAGGAAGGGGGAGGAAAAGGGAGGAGAAGGAAGAAGGAGGAAGAGGAAGGAGGAGGAAGAGAAGGGAGGATGAGGAAGAGGAAGGAGGAGGAAGAGAAGGAGGAGAAAGGAAAAAGGGGAAGAGGAGAGAGAAAGAGGAAGAGGAGGGAGGGAGGAGGAGGAAGATGAAGAGGTTACCTGAATAGAGAATGGTGATGGAGTGGACAAAGACTTGGGGCAGAGAAACCAACCAACAGGCTACTGACATAGTCCAGAGTGAGGTGTTCAATCTGAGGCTAGAAAATCTGGCCCAGAGAAGCCTAAAGACATAATAGTTTGTCCTGTAGTACTTGAAAGACTTTCAAGTAGATAGATATTAAATTTGTTTCTATTTAGCTCCAGAGTAAAGAACTAGGGGCAGCTATGTGGCACAGTGGATAGAGCACTGGCCCTGAAGTCAGGAGGACCTGAGTTCTAATCTGACCTTAAACACTTCTAATCTGACCTTAAACACTTAACACTTTCTAGCTGTGTGACCCTGGACAAGTCACTTAACCCCAATAGCCTCAGCCAAAAAAAAAGAAAAAAAAAAAAAAAACTAGATGCTGTGATCAGATGAAGTTGCAGATGTCAAAATGAGGCTTATTTAAAGGAAAAAAAAATTTAACAATTAGAGCATTCCAAAAGTGGAGTGAAAATTGAAAAGGAGTCAATTTAGGCTTAATTTCAGTAAAAAACTTCCTACCAGAGCTGTCCAAAAGTGGAACACCCTAGGAGTTAATGGGTTTCCCCTGTTGAAATCTTTAAGCAAAGGCTGGATGAACACTTAATGGAGTTGATACAAGGGGTATGGTTTGGATCAGATGACTACAGAAAGCCTTTCCAATTCTAAATTTTTGTGATTGTGCGATATAGGAAAAGAATCCTCATGTGGAGAACATTTTCTTTGTAAACTTCAGAATGCTACAGAAATGTAAGCAAAAAACAAGTTGAATTTTACTTTATCATATATTTCCAACAGAAAATAAAATCCTGAAAAGTGATTGTTTCCTGAATAACAATGTATGGTATACCTGATAAGCTGGGTTGTGTGCAAATATGACAATTCATTATATACCTTTCAACTAAGTTGACTGATGGGCTTGTGCGTACAAAGTCTACCAACTACACTAGCCCACATAGCAGCCATTATGACAAGGCTAAGACCCCAGAATTCAAGCAGAAGCTATCATCTATCCTGATGGGAAGAGGTAAGATTATTATATAGCAGCTACTGCTGTCTACGCCACCCTCCCTGCTCTGGCAGCGGCTAGGTTCCAAGGGCTAATGAGAACAAGGTGCAATATGGTTTAACAATTTAAGTAAATTCCTTAGGAAAACAAAATTTCTTTAAAAACATATATACTGTACTATGGTGACTACATCAAGCAAGACACATGTCAAAAAAGTATGCTAAAATTTGGCAGATATGTCTAAAGTGTCAATAAATTAAATGGGGTTTATTTTCACAAGGCTAAATGGTCAGACTTACTCAGGGTTTCCTACTGAGGAATAAGAATTACCCCCTAGAGACAGTAATCAAAGTGCAATTAGCCTTGTTCTGGAATTTTTTAAAATACTATCCTTATTTCATGCTTCGTTGATTCCTCCATTTTAGCACGCATAGTTTTGCACAATTTTTAACAAAAGGGTATAGTTCAGTCTTCCCTCCTCTCCTATAACTTCCACAATTTCATGTATAATCAGCATGGTCCAGTGAATTAAGCACTGAAGGCAGTAGCCAGGAGACTCAAGCACTAAATCTTCCTGTGACAATAGTAGCCATGTGACCTTCAGCAACTTAACAGTAGTAGTGGTAGTGGTAGTGGTAGTAGTAGTCATCATAATAATAGTAGTAGCCAGTAGTAGGAGTAGGAGTAGGAATAGGAGTAGGAATAGTGTAATAGTTTAAAATTTGTAAATTCCTTTACATGTTTGACATGTTAATACACGGTCTATTTCCTTGGCTCTCTTCCTGACTCTTTAGACTTTCTCTTCCATCCCCAGTGGGGTTTTCACACTGTTTAAAAAAAAAAATGGGTTTTTCCCACCCTTTTAGATTCTCTCTTCCAATTAACAAATTCCTCCTGAACCTCTAACCTCTATTTCTAGGCGATAACCAAATGAGTCATGTTTACTTTCATTCTTCCCCCGGTCTGATCCTTACATTCTATATTTGTCCTTCACGTCTCACAAGAGTACCTATCTTTCCTTGCTTCCCCTGCCTTTTCTACTCTCTTTTATGTATTACCTTCCTTTATTAGAATGTAAACTATTTGAGAGCAGGGGCTGTCTTTCTTATTTACTGTATTTGTATTTTCAATGCTTACAACAGTACTTGGGAAATAAAAAGAATTTAATTAATGTGTATTGATCTAATCTGACTAGTTATCTCATGTGTCAGGTGCCTGTTAGGCACTGTGTTTAACATTGAAGAAATAAAGATAAAAATCTAAATGATCCCTATCCCAGCAAAGAGTTATATCCTACACAATTCAAGTGAAGTATATAATAAGGTCAGAAACATGATCCACATGGAGGAGGAAGAGGAGAAGCAGAAGAAGAGGAAAGGAAGAAGTTGAATAAAGATGATAGCAATGGAACTGGGTCTGGAATGAAAACAAAGACTTTTAACAAATATGAGATCACAGTGCATTTCATGCAAATTAGATGGCTTATGTGAATATCAAGATGGGAGATAGAAAGTCAAGATCAGAGAACAGGTTAGTAATCTAATTTTTCTGGAATGTACAATGTGTAAAGAACAATAATATTGAAGGGACAGCATGGTGTAATGGGACCCTGGACTGAAAAGACTTTCAAAACTTTCAAAAACATAGAAAACAATGTCTACAACAACAGTAATACTGTAAAGCCAGTTTTGAAAGACTTAAGAACTAGAATCAATATAATGACTCATAATTATGAAAGCTTATTAATAAAGCATGCTACCCAACTCCTAAATAGGCATTAATGAACTTAAGATACTATACCTTTTTGGATATGGCCAATGTGGGAATTTGCTTTGCTTAACAGTGTATATTAATTACCTTTCATCTAAAAAAATTAATATGTTGGAAGAGATTACCTATAAATTGTCCATTTCCTGCTCTAAATCTTATGATCTCTCATCTTTCTAAGATATGTGTATCTATGCGTGTGTGTACGTATATGTATTTGTCTTATCTCCTCCTATTAGAATGTGAACTCCTTGAAACTGAGGACTGTCTTACTTTTTTTACTATTTATTGATTAGTATTTTATCATTATATTATATATGATAATATGTATTATATATTGTAATATTAAAATATAATATATAAATCATAATTATTTGTACAATTATTAAAATTATTTAAAATGTTATAAAATAATGTAATATATTATATTATATAATGTGTTATTATAATTAGTATTAACAAATACTAGTGTTTAGCATAGTGTTTTACAAATAGTAAAGATTTAATAATTTTTTTTCATTCATTCATCATGGCATTGGTTCTGAATAATGACAAAATCATAAAAGAATAAAGTCCAAGAGAAAGCCACCACATCTGATGACAGCTCCAATGTGATCTTTTTGAACAATCTACAAACACCAAAAAAAATTTAAATGAACAAAAGAAAAAGGATGTTGACTTAATTACCATGCCCTAAAGAAATCTAATAAATGCAGAACAATGAAAAAGAATTAATTTCAAATATACCTTAAGTTTTCTAGAATCTCAATTGTAATATTTATAGAGAGACTAAGAGGATCAGAAAGATTGTAGGGATGATAAAAACTATAAAGAAAATATGAAAATTGGATAAAACACAATTCTCCAAATATTTTCTAAAAGAAAAAGTGCTATTCACCATTGAATTGATTCAATTAAACAGACATCTATTAAGTGATTTTTATAAGCAAAGTATTGTTCTTCTCTGCACTGGGAATGGAAAGATACAACACTGAGTCTGTTCTCAAGAAGCTTATAATCTAATTAAGAGAGAAAATTGTACACAACTAACTATATAAAGAGGGAGAATGAGATAAGTGCAAAGGACAATTCCAAGTACAGAAATGATTTGAAGACAAAGATGTCATTTTTACTGGGGAGTAGGGAGGAAGATATGGCAAGTGCTCTGGGAATAAGATAAAGAAGGGAAAACTTAAGGGAGAGGTATCTCATCAGTTCTACTTTTGAATTCTAATGGCTAGGAAATTTGGGGGTTTGAGTTTGATTTTTTCCTGATATTAAACTTTAATTCACATCTTTTCAAGTTCTACCCATCTTCTTTCCTCTGGGGCCAAACAAAGAAAATTTAATTTCTCCTTCAAACTAGGCACTGACCCACACATACACCAAGATAAGATCAATATGGGTTCATGATCTAGGCATAAAGAATGAGATTATAAATAAATTAGAACATAGAATAGTTTACCTCTCAGATCTGTGGAGGAAGAAGGAATGTGTGACCAAAGAAGAACTAGAGAACATTATTGATCACAAAATAGAAAATTTTGATTATATAAAATTGAAAAGCTTTTGTACAAACAAAACTAATGCAAACAAGATTAGAAGGGAAACAATAAACTGGGAAAACATTTTCACAGTCAAAGGTTCTGATAAAAGCCTCACTTCCAAAATATATAGAGAATTTACTTTAATTTATTATGAATCAAACCATTCTCCAGTTGATAAGTGGTCAAAGGATATGAATAGACAATTCTCAGACAAAGAAATTGAAACTATTTCTAGCCATATGAAAAGATGCTCCAAGTCATTATTAATCAGAGAAATTCAAATTAAGACAACTCTGAGATACCACTACATACCTGTCAGATTGGCTAGAATGACAGGGAAAGATAACGTGGAATGTTGAAGAGGATGCTGGAAAACTGGGACACTGATACGTCGTTGGTGGAATTGTGAATACATCCAGCCATTCTGGAGAGCAATTTGGAACTATGCTCAAAAAGTTATCAAACTGTGCATACCCTTTGATCCAGCAGTGTTTCTACTGGGCTTATATCCAAAGAGATCTTAAAGGAAGGAAAGGGACCCACATGTACAAAAATGTTTGTGGCAGCCCTTTTTGTAGTGGCAAGAAACTGGAAACTGAGTGGATGCCCATCAAGTGGAGAATGGCTAAATAAATTGTGGTATATGAATGTTATGGAGTATTATTGTTCTGTAAGAAATGACCAGCAAGATTATTTCTTTTTTTAAAATTTTTTTAATTAATTTTTATAATTATAACATTTTCTTTGACAGTACATATTCATAAGTAATTTTTTTACAACATTATCCGTTGTACTCCCATCTGTTCCAAATTTTTCCCCTCCTTCCCTCCACCCCCTCCCCTAGATGGCAGGCATTCCCATACATATTAAATATCTTATAGTATATCCTAGGTACAATATATATGTGCAGAACCGAATTTTGTTGTTGTTGTTGCAAAGGAAGAATTGTATTCGGAAGCTAAAAATAATCTGGGAAGCAAAAACAAAACAAAACAGTGCTCACAGTTTATACTCATTTCCCAGTGTTCCTTTTCTGGATGTAGCTGATTCTATCCATCACTGATCAATTGGAATTGGATTAGCTCTTCTCTATGTTGAAGATATCCACTTCCATCAGAATACATCCTCATACAATATCATTGTTGAAGTGTATAATGCTCTCCTAGTTCAGCAAGATTATTTCAGAAATGTCTGGAGAGACTTATATGAACTGATGCTGAGTAAAATGAGCAGAACCAAGAGATCATTATATACTTCAACAACAATACTATATGATGATCAGTACTGATGGTCATGGCTCTCTTCAACAATGAGATGAACCAAATCAGTTCCAATAGAGCAGTAATGAGCTGAACCAGCTACACCCAGTGAAACGAGTGTGAACCACTACATAGAATTCCCAATCTCTCTATTTTTGTCCACTTGCATTTTTTATTTCTTTCACAGGTTAATTATACATTATTTCAAAGTCTGATTCTTCTTGTGCAGCAAAACAACTCTATAAACATGTATACATATATTGTATTTAACATATACTTTAACATGTTTAACATGTATTGGTCTATCTGCCATCTGGGGGAAGGGGTGGGGGCGAAGGAGGGGAAAAATTGGAACAAAAGATTTTGCAAATGTCAATGCTGAAAAATTACCCATGCATATATCTTGTAAATAAAAAGCTATAAATATTTTTAAATTAAGAATAAAATAAGTGATATTAAAAATACTACTAAATTGACACATTTTTTTAAAACTTAGATTTATTTGGGGAGAGAACTAAAAAAAAATAGACAACCAATTAGGTTTTTTTGATGATCAAAATAGAAATGGAAATCAAGTTATCAAAATAAAAAATGTTAAAGAAAACTTCATAGCAGATTAAAGGAAAACAGAGAGAATTATTAGGTACTAATTTGCCTTATATGACAACAAAAGTGATACTGTAAATTAAATGGATGAATATTCATAAAAATATAATTTGTCCAGATTAACTGGACTCTAAAAAAGGAGAATTTAAATAATTCAACCATAGAAAAGAACATTGAGCAAGCCATAAAAAAACCTCAAAGGAGAAAAAAAAAAGACCAGATGTGTTTACAAGTTGACTATCAAAATTCAAAGAAAAATTTATTTCAATAATTACTTACTCTGCTAAAATAGATAAAGAACTCTTTCTATGAGATGAATAAATATGTTCTTCATACCCAAACCAAAGAGAAATAAAGCAAAGAATTGAAACCATAGGCCAATATCTCTAATGAATATCTATACAAAAATATTGAATATAATATTTTAAAAGGGGCTGAGGCTACAGCAACATAGTAAAACAATTATGCTCTGTGACTAGGTTGGACTTATACCAAGAATGCAGAGTTAATTAAACATTAGGAAAACCATAAACATAATAGACCATATTAACAACAAAAGTAATAAAAATCACATGATTCTGTGCCAATTAGATATAGAAAATGCCTTTCAAAAATACAATATCCATTTATGTATAAAGAAATATTAAAAAGTTTAAGAATAAATGGGCCTTTTCTTTTTATAATAAACAGTATCTATCTGAACCAAAAGCTAGAGTTATCTATAATAAAGAAATGGCAAAAGTCTTTCCATCATTCCAATAAGTTCCATAGTAAAAATGTCATTTGTAATTACCTTCATTTAATTTTAGAAATATTTGCTAAGATAAAGAAGTCAAGAGGAAAATCATAGATTAAAAAAAGAAACAAAGTTATTATTGTTTTTGCAGATGTGATATGCCAGGGGGTATTAGCAATTCAACTAAAATTAATTGAAACAATTAACCTCCACACAGTAGCAGAATAGAAAATAAATTTGCAGAAAGATTATTAAAATAAATTACTTTAGCAGAGTATTGTTCAATATAATAATAAAAGTCACTTGCATTTTAAGGACCATTAAGAAAAATCAATCAATAAACATTTATTAATCACTTATTATGTGCTAGGTAACTGTGCTAAGGTAAGAACTGGGTTATCAACAAATTTTACAGCCTTATGGAGAAGACAACCTGCAAACCAGCATATACAAATCAAACTTTTTATAGGACAAATAGGAAATAATTAAAAGGGGGGAAAGCATTGAAATTAAGAGAGGTTAGAGAAGTCTTCCTGTAAAAGTAAAGTTTCAGTTGAGACTTAAAGGAAGACAGGGAGGTCATGAAAGGAATGGAGTAGTAGATTTTGGCTAGGATATAAAGCATGTGAAGAAAAATAGTATAAGATAAGGTTAAGAAGTTAAGTTGGACCTTGAATGCTAGGATGAGAATATATATTTACTGGGTAAAAAAAAAAATTTAAATGAAAAATTTGAGTAGAGAAGAAATAATCAAGATGGTAATTGAGCAGATATATGTATAGATATAAATATTGATATATACAAAATCTGACACATTGTAGGTAATTAATGAGCAGCTAGATGGCACAGTAAACAAAGTACTGGGTTTAGAATTAGAAAGTCTCAGAGTTCAAATCTGGACTAACTTACAAACTGTGTGGCCCTGCACAAGTCACGTAACCTTGTTTTCTTCAGTTTCCTCATCTATAAAATGATCTGGAGAAAGAAATGGCAAACCACTCTAGTGCCAAGAAACTCCCAAATGGGGTCACATATAGTCAGTCATGACTGAAACAACTCAACAAGGTGGTGCTTGATAAATGCTTGTTGATTTGGGTAAGCAGTGAACTAAAAAAGGGACATACTAGAATCAAGAAGATTAGTAAAAAGGTTCATGTGGTAGGTGAGAAGCAATGAGTACATGAATAAGAATAACAAGCAGTAGGAGAAAAAAGGAAATGTTAGTTAAAGGGCAAGCATTTATTAAGTGCCAGCTATGTGCCTGTCACTTTTATGGTTAATAAGAAGTCACTGAATGTTTCTGAATAAATATGTTCATATTTGTATATTAAGAACATCATATGAGTAAAAATTAATGCCTTGTAGAGTTGCAATTAAACAACTATTAGAATATATATTTAAAATATATGAAAATACGTGTATAACATGTATTTAATTTATACTTTAACATATGTAACATGTATTGGTCAACATGACATCTGGAGGAGGGGGGTGGAGGGAAGGAGGGGAAAAATTAGAACAAAAGGCTTGGCAATTGTCATTGCTGTAAAATTACCCATGCATATATCTTGTAAATAAAAAGCTATAATAAAAAAAGGAAAAAAAGAAAATACGTGTATAATATGACATATGTATATATGCAAATCTATAATAACATTGTTTCAAACAGATAAGACAGAAAAGTCCAAGTGGCTATAAAAGGCTTATGACTTAGGGGACTGCAGGGTGGGAATGGAGGTGGAAGAAGAGGCAAGAGAATGAGGAATGAGAACAAATTGGTCTAGGATTTCCCTAACAATTTCTTTCCCTTCTCCCATTTAATGTCTAATCTAGTGTCTGACCTGCCAGAATACACAATCTTTAGAGTACAGGATGCCCTTTCCCATGAGCTCGCTCCTTGTTTTCTTGCTTTTTTTGGAAAGACAAAACCTTGGGTGTTTTTTCCCTTAAAATATTGGGTGGTCTATCAATAAACATTCAAGTATAAATAACAACTAATAAATAATTTTACAACAGAAGACTTAAATCATTCCAGATAATGCACTGATGCATGAATGTCAAAATCCAGACAGATCCTAAGAAAACAGTAGCATTAGTCTACCAAACCCTAATTTACATGGCACATTTTTATTGTAAATGTTTTTTCTGATGTTCCAAGAACATAAGACAATACACTCTCCTCTCTCTCTCTCTCTCCCTCTCTCTCTCTCTCTCTCTCTCTCTCTCTCTCTCTCTCTCTCTCTCTCTCTCTCTCTCCATCTGTGAAGTGACTTCTGTTTTGCAAAACTATCAACTTTATATCTTTGTAATTTTTTTAAACTTTGACTGCAGCAAGATATCTTATTTTATTGTGGCTATTTTGAACAGGGTACATATTTCCTTGAACAAATCTTTCCCACAGGCAATCCCAGACAACAGTTTTATGACCATTTTGGTTTAGGGTCAGTGAGATGATTCAGTTTCACTTTATAGATTCTTCTAGATGAGAGTTACCTTAACGTATACTGCCTTCTTTTAAAACTCTCCTAATTCTGGCATTCTTGAGATCTAATTCCTAGTTTCAGATCTGCCATTATCTCACTGTGACCTCAAAAATGTCACTTCCCTGTTTAGATCTCAGTTTCCTCATGGGAAAAAATGAACACACTGGATGAAATGATCTCTATATTTATTCCTTTCCATCTCTACATTCAACCATTATCCCCACTTGGGCTAGACCAGTGTTTGACCAGTGTTTGTCTACTTTCAGGTCTTGCTACCAGCAAAAAAATGCTGTAAAATGTTTTATTTTGTTAAATCTGACTATTCAGTGTACATTTCTAATAGAAGATATAATTGCTAATAATAACAATAGCATATATTTATATAGAGAGAACTTTGTATTGCAAAGTGCACTGTATACATTATCTCAGATAATTGAAGTGTTTTGCCTAAGGTTATTCAAATATACCTAATTCAGACATAGAAATGACCCCTTGTCTAGCATACCTAAGCATCAATAAGGAATGGATTTACCCTACCTGGATTCATAAATAGGATGAGACTAGGAATATAGGACAGGAACTGAAAGTTCCTGGAAAGCAGATTTTCACTTGTATTTAGTTCCCTGTCATCACAGTTACTGGAACAAATAATAAGCACAATGTATAGAGGACTCACAGATTAGGTAAGAAGCTGGACTTGATTACTAAGAACCCATAGTCCATAGGAGCAGACTTAATCCTTCTCCCGAAATATTCATCGCTAAACCAACCCTCCACTTGATTGCAAACTGCAAACCTTAAGTTCCAGGGCACAAGGTGATGGCAACAATGGCCTCATTTTTGTTACTAATTTCAGGGAATGGACTAGGATACTTTTGTACTTCCTTTCCTCCCTTGTGCTACAGTTACTTCAAATACTCCAAAGTCTACCAAACAAAAGTCTAACATATCCCTTTCCTATGTGATTATAAAAATCCCAGATATAAAGCAGATTGGGACTTCAGAGGTCATCAAGAGCAAGTCCTTCATTTCACAGATGAGGAAACTGAGCTTCTGAGAGATTAAGTGAATTGTCCAGAGTCACACAACTACTAAGTATATGAGAAAGGAATTAAATCTAGATCTTCCTAACTCCATGCTATCCCCTCAACAAACTGCTTCTCAACATGGATAACTTAATAATTATAATGATAACCACTAGTTGTAGTAGTCATATTTATATAAGATTTTATGTTGTACAATGAGATGATTGATGCCAGTTCCAGTGATCTTATGATGAAGAGAGGACACCTAGAGAGAGGACTGTAGGAACTGAGTGTGGATCACAATATAACATTCTCACTCTTTTTGATGTTGTTCACTTGGCATTTTGTTTTCTTACTCATTTTCTTTCCTTTTTGATCTGATTTTTTTTGTGTAATGAGAATTGTATAATGTGTTCTATATATTGGATTTAACATATATTTTAGCATGTATAACAGATATTGAGTTGCTTGCCATCTAGGGGAGGGGATAGGGGAAAATCTGAAACACAAGGCTATATAAGGGTCAATACTGAAAATTTCTCTAGGCATATGTTTTGAAAATAAAAAGTTTTTTTTAAAAGTATGTTGTATGTGGTGAAAGTACTGATATCCCAACTTTCTGGATAATGAAAATGAAGGCTCCAAGAAAGTGGTATTTTTCCCATAATCATACAGACAGTGACTATCAGAGGCAACATTCACCCCAAGTTTCCCATTTCTAGAGTGAGCATTCTTTCCATTACATCATGCTGCACTAAAAGCATTAAGTACAAACAGGATAAAAATATAAGTAAATATGTTCTTCCATCCCTTGAGAAATATGCAAAAACAAAATACACAAAGAAAAGATTGAGATACTCATAATTTTCCTCTACAATAGAGAAAACATGAATGAAAATATCTCCAAATCTTACTCTTTCAAAATTGGAAGAGAATGTGAAGATCCAGCCCCTGTGGAACACTTTAAATTTAAACATGCTACATAATTTTTTTTAAATAATAAAGTGCCCTGGACATAAACAGAACACTGATCCTCTAGATAGTCTTAAAATATTTCAATTTTTCTTCCTCTTAGTTCATTTTCCTCAGCAGCAGAGTTGGGACTAGGACCTGCATCCACCACTTCTGCCCAGTTTTTGGCCACACCACTATGAAACAGATAACTGACCCGTCACTCTTTATGAAGGGCCCCAGCTTAAGAACCTCAGGGACAAAACAAAAAGGGGAGGAAGTGGAAAAGAAAAGTTCATGTCCATATCTATTTTCCCCTACCAAAGAGAGTAAATTAGTTGTCAGATTCCTATGTAGAACTGTGATTCTGATCTTTTCTTTAGTCCTTCAATAAAGGTTGTAACATCTACTGCAAAGGAGAAAATCCTTAATTAAAATTAACCTGGCCAAAATCTGAGTACCTAGTCAGTGTCTACTGTCATTATTTGGGGATGAGGGATAACCACTTCTAGAAAAGGGAAGCTAAGTTAGCTGTGTATGAAACCTAATGAGAATATGGCCTCTAAAGTCATGTTTATTATAGGCAACTAGCCAATGAGGGTCCAGTCTTAGAAGCATGCAGATTAATAGCAGTCAGAGATTTTCACACATGCTTCAGGATTGGGCCTTAATTATGGCTAGTTATTATACATAATTAGATTTAGAACTCTAGGCAGGAATGTGCTAGAACCATCTCAAAACCAGCACAAGAAAGCCAATTTTTAATTTTTCATTGGGAGCATTTATAACTCAGAAGTGACTGATGCTAGAAATAAAGGCTTGATTTAAAACTTCATTGATTGTCTAAGCTTAAGAAAATAATGTAGAAAATGTTAATTTAAAGGTATAATTTTTCTCCAAAGAGCTAGTTTCCCCCCTTTTTTATTTACAAAACATATGCATGGATAATTTTCAACATTCACCCTTGAAAAACCTTGTGTTCCAAATTTTTTTCCCTCCCTTCCCCTCATCCCCTCCCCTAGATAGCAAGTAATTCAATATATATGTATTAAACATGTACAATTCTTATATATATGTATATATATATATATATTCCACAATTGTGCTGCACAAAAAAATATACCAAAACCAAAAAAAATGAGAAAGAAAACAAATGCAAGCAAACAACAACAAAAATGAAAATACTGTGTGTAATGTTCCTTGTCTGGTTTTCCAGAGGTCTTTGGGGCAGCCTTCTTTTCAGTCAGAGTAATCACCACAAGAGTAGAAGCCAGGGGTTGAAGTCCAAATCTTTTATTATCTCTTTCAAAGTCTTGTCTCCTTTCCTGGGACCCAGTTAGCTTTCTTAAAGGCCTCCTAAAGTCTTGGTTTCAGTAGACAAAATGCAGGTGGACAGGCCTGCCACCACAGGGTGTGAGATGGGAAGAATGAATCTGAATACAAGGGCTTGTGCTTCAGCCTCCATTGTGCTTGTCTTCCCTTGCTCTGAATGAATCTGGCTGAGGCTCCCAGCTTATACGCTCCATACTGAGTATAAACCAATCATTACTCACCAGGAAATCATTATTTGTTGCAAGATTAAATCAACCATACTGAACTTAGAGAACTATTAAGCACCATGCTAAACTAGATAACCATTGTCTCATCAATTCCACGGAATTAGCACCTTGTAAGAATCCTTGTTTCAAGTTCTGGCCCATAACAACTATGTTGTGCCTACAATCATCTCTCTGGATACAAATGGCTCTCTTCACCATAAAATCATTGGAACTGGTCTGAATCATCTCATCGTTGAAAATAGCCATGTCCATCAGAATCGATCATCATATAATCTTATTGTTGCCATGCACAATGATCTCGTGGCTCTGCTCACTTCACTTAGCATCAGTTCATGTAAGTCTCTCCAGCCCTCTCTGAAATCATCCTGCTGATCATTTCTTATGGAACAATAATACTCTGTAACATTCATACACCATAATTTATTCAGCCCTTCTCCAACTGATGGGCATCCACTCAGTTTCCAGTTCTTTGCCACTACAAAAAGGGCTGCCACAAACATTTCTGCACATGTGGGTCCCTTTCCCTCCTTTATGAATTCTTTGGGATACAAGCCCTATAAAAACATAAAACGGGATATCAAAGGGTATGCACAGTTTAATAGCCCTTTGGGTATAGTTCCAAATTGCTCTCCAAAATGGTTGAATCAGTTCACAGCTCTGCCAACAATATATTAGTATCCAGTTTTTCTGCATCCCCTCCAATATTCATCATTATCTTTTCCTGTCATCTTAGCCAATCTAAGAGATGTGTAGTAGTACCTCAGAGTTGTCTTAATTCGCATTTCTCTGATCAATAGTGATTTAGAGCACCTTTCCCTATGACCTGAAATAGTTTCAATTTCTTCATCTAAAAATTTTCTGTTCACATCCTTTGACCATTTATCAACTGGAGAATGTTTAGAATTCTTAAAAATTTGAGTTAATTATTTATTTTAGAAATTAGGCCTTTATCACAACCCTTGAATATAAAGTTTTTTCCCAGTTTATTGCTTTCCTTCTAATCTCATCTGCATTGGTTTTGTTTGTACAAAAATTTTTTAATTTAATATAATCAAAATTACCTATTTTGTATTCAATAATGCACTTCAGTTTTTCTTTGGCCACAAATACCTTCCTTCATAGATCTGAAAAGTAAACTGTAACGTGCTGTTGTTTCCAGAAGCTGCCGATTGCTCTCTGGGAAGAGATCTGCTATGTCAACTCAAATCTCTCAGACAGATTCTTCTTCCAGTAGAGAGCCATTGTCTCCAGATAGTTGCCGTTAACTCTCTCCCTGTTCAGGCGCCAAATTGCAATGGTCCGGTCTAGCTCCTCTGAAGGGCTCAGAATAAGTCCTTAAGTGCAAAGGTCTGGGCTAGCTCCTCTGAAGGGCTCAGAATAAGTCCTTAAATGTGAAGGTCTGGGCTAGCTCCTCTGAAGGGCTCAGAATAAGTCCTTGTCAGGATATGTAAAAGTCCTTGCCCCCACATTGTGGACGCCAATTTACAATATGCTGTTGTCTCCAGAAACTGCCAATTGCTCTCTGGGAGGAGATCTGCTGTGTCAACTCAAATCTCTTGGACAGATTCTTCTTCCTGTAGAGAACTGTTGTCTCCAGACAGTTGCCATTAACTCTGGTCCAGAGAAGTGATTTCCCTTCCTGCAGAGAGCTGCCTCAAGTCTGGTCTAGAGCAGAGACTCACTTTTCCTCCAGAGCTGCCCTCTTTTATCTTCCCAGAGAATGGGCATGGGATAATGCAAGGGCTTCTAGGAAGAATTACTTCAACCAATGAACTTGCTCCTCCTAAGCATGCAAGCTCTTCCTCAGAAATTCACAAATAAAACTCCCAGTCATGGCCGGAACTAGAGAATTGTCAAGTACCGACTTAGCACTTAGAACCTAATATTTCATTATCTCATTAGCACTTAGTAAGAACCTAACAGTAAACTATCCTTTGTTCTTCTAATTTATAATATCACTTTTTAATGTATAAATCATGAACTCATTTCAACCTTATTATGGTATACAGTGTTAGGTGTGGGTCAATTTCTAGTTTCTGCCATACTTATTTCCAATTTTCCCAGCAGTTTTTTATCAAATAGTGAATTTTTATCCCAACAGCTGGGGTCTTTAGGTTTGTCAAACACTAGATTACTATAGTCACTATTTTTTCCTGTAAACCTAACCTACTTCACTGATCTACTACTCTATTTCTTATCCAGTACCAATTTTTTTTTAATTTTATAATTATAACTTTTTTTGACAGTACATACATGCATGGGTAATTTTTTACAACATTATCCCTTGCAATCACTTCTGTTCCAATTTTTCCCTTCCTTCCCTCCACTCCTTCCCTTAGGTGGCAGGCAGTCTTATACATATTAAATATGTTATAGCATATCCTAGATATAATATATATGTGCAGAACTAAATTTTTTGTTGCACAGGAAGAATTGGATTCAGAAAGTAAAAATAACATGGGAAGAAAAACAAAAATGAAGACAGTTTATACTCATTTCCCAGTATTCCTTCTCTGGATGTAGCTGATTCTGTCCATCATTGATCAATTGGAACTGAATTAGATCTTCTTTATGTAGAAGATATCTACTTCCATAAGAATACATTCTCATACAGTTTCGTTGTTGAAGTGTATAATGATCTCCTGGTTCTGCTCATTTCATTCAGCATCAGTTCATGTAAGTCTCTCCAAGCCTCTCTGTATTCATTCTGCTGGTCATTCCTTACAGAACAATAATATTCCATAACCTTCATATACCACAATTTACCCAACCATTCTCCAATTGATGGGCATCCATTCATTTTTTCTAGCCATTACAAAAAGGGCTGCCACAAACATTTTGTCACATACAGGTTCCTTTCCCTTCTTTAGTATTTCTTTGGGATATAAGCCCAGTAGTAGCATTTCTACTATATTCTAGTGGAATTTCTCTTTGTATCTTTTGGTGCTGGACTTTGTTGGTAATATATAAAAAATTCATGATTTATGTGGATTTATTTTGTATCCTGCAACTTTTCTAAAGTTACTAATTGTTTCTAGTAGTTTTTTAGTTGATTTTCTAGGATTATCTAAGTATAACATCCTATCATCTGCAAAGAGTGATAATTTAGTTCCTTATTACCTACTCTAATTCCTTTATTCCCAATGAGCTAGTTCTTAAACATACAAAGGTACCCATTGATCAGAAGGGACTTTAGAGATCTTGTAGTTGAGTCATTTCATAGTGTAGAAAACTGAAGCCCAAAGACATCATAATTTATATAGGGTTATCAGTATAGTGCAGCCAAGATCCCAATCTAAATGTTTAGACCTGAAATCCCTTGTTCTTTCATTATACTACTTCACTTCTAGTTCTCTCATTCTTTGAGACTAATCCAACTGAATTTGTTTCAGAAGTAAATCAACTAGAAAAGAAAGAACAATTCAAGGACAAGGATATTCCAGGGATTGGAACCACTACATGAAGGAAAGAAAAGGAATAGCTAGCATGTATAATGTCATTTGCATTTGTTACATTTATAAAATGTCCTCTACATCAACTCTTTAAGACAGGCAATATAATTATTATTCTTCAAATTTTTATAGATTAGTAATCAGGTGAATAAGTGTTAGCAATTTGGGAACAAGTTAAGGACCAAAAAGGAAAAGGCTCTTATATGTCTTAATGCTATAAAAGGAAGACAGGGCTTTACAATTCTGGGGCCAGTTTAATGCTTCAAGACAAAACTCAGTGGTGTTTGATGAAATAGGGAAGTTAGAAATCTGGGAGAGGAACTATAGAAAAGTAGAAAATGAACTTAGATTTGAAGTCCAGAAGGTGAATACACATTGTCTTTACTGCCATTTCTCATATGACCTCAAACAAGGCCTGTTTGGGGCCTCAGTTTCCTCATTTGAAAAATGAGGGAGGTTAGACAGGCTGACATAAAATCTCTAACCGAGCTCTATATCTATGATCTTCTGAGTAGTGATGACAGGAAAGTGGAATTTGTGGTAAGAGATTGGGGTGGGTATTATATGGCAGACATGGTGCTTAGAATATCTGACAGTAATGCTTTGGGGAAGAACATGGATATGCTGATTGAGTGCAAAGCAAATGTAGAAGAAACCTCAGGGTGTGTAATGAGTACCTAACTTAGAAGATTCCTTGTAGAGATAGGTAGATGGTCTCTAGGTCCTAGTGCCTTCCCTGATTTTCTTTCTCAAATACCTCCTAATCTCGGCAGTATTATGCCAGCCAAACATACAAAATGAGGATAAAATCCACCAGAAGTTTTATATCAGGGAAGCTATCTTTCTGAAGTTTTCCTACAACTTTTGAGGAAAGAATCAGGGAAATAAGAGTATAAATAAAAATGCCAGGATAATTTCAAAATATTATCAAACCCAGTCAATTAGGGTTAAGTCAAAATCTAACTCAGGTTTCTCATCCTCCAAGTGAGATAGAAAAGAAAGAAATTCAACAAATCTGCAGACCCAAGGTGATGAGACACTGTTGAATTATTGGAATTATAGGGAGTTAGTTCTGTGAAAAAAGAAGTATATAAACAACTTGTAATTGTTTCTCAGAGATGAGTTCTGGGTAACAAAAGTTACAGACATCTACAATTTCTGTGATGTTCATTTACCAACAGTAATTTTACATTTATTGTTTGCCCAACTGTATGACAGATACTATGTCAGGCAGCAAGAAGATACAAAGCTAATCCAGATACTGTTTTGAGGAGCTTACCTATCATTTATAGTCACAAGTACATAGGAACTATGGTGATGGTCATCAGGAAAGAAAAAAAAAAAACGAGAGAGAGAGAGAGAGAGAGAGAGAGAGAGAGAGAGAGAGAAAGAAAGAAAGAAAGAAAGAAAGAAAGAAAGAAAGAAAGAAAGAAAGAAAGAAAGAAAGAAAGAAAGAAAGAAAGAAAGAAAGAAAGAAAGAAAGAAAGAAAGAAAGAAAGAAAGAAAGAAAGAAAGAAAGAAAGAAGGAAGGAAGGAAGGAAGGAAGGAAGGAAGGAAGGAAAGAGAGAGAGAGAGAGAGAGAGAGAGAGAGAGAGAGAGAGAGAGAGGCACGCGTGTGTGTGTGTGTTTGTTGCCCCCCCCACACATGTGTGTGTGCCCCCCCCCCCCCCCCCCCCCCCCCCCCCCCCCCCCCCCCCCCCCCCCCCCCCCCCCCCCCCCCCCCCCCCCCCCCCCCCCCCCCCCCCCCCCCCCCCCCCCCCCCCCCCCCCCCCCCCCCCCCCCCCCCCCCCCCCCCCCCCCCCCCCCCCCCCCCCCCCCCCCCCCCCCCCCCCCCCCCCCCCCCCCCCCCCCCCCCCCCCCCCCCCCCCCCCCCCCCCCCCCCCCCCCCCCCCCCCCCCCCCCCCTTTTAGCTACAGCTTGAATTAAAGGAAAATGCAGCCAGGAACACAGAGATATAGTGCAGTGATGATGACATAAACAGCATGAAGAAGACATGGGTTATGAGATGTGGCAGAGAGAACCACAGATGCTTTTCCTGGCCATATGCAAACTCACTGAACCCCAGGTGGAAACTATGAAGTAATCAAAACAATTTGGTATTTAAATCTCATGGAGGGAAAACCCATATAATAAAAATGGAACAACGTTAGGAAAAATTAAAATTTCTAGGGGTGTTATTCCCCAAATAGAAGAAGTCTACCTACTAAAACAGCTGTGAGAAATCCTGAAATTCTTACAATCTTTCATTTCTCAAGCGAGTCAAACTTTCCCTTTACTCATACAATTTCTGTTCATCTCTAAGAGCATGGGAGGTAGTCTGGTATAGTGGAGAGAGGCCTGGTCTGCAAGTATGGGAGAATAGAGACCAAGACAGTCTCTAACACATATTGATTTATATGTCACATAACTGTGTTGACCATGTTCTAAGTGCCCTCAAACACGTAAGATTATGTGTGTTGCAAATGAGTTGCTTCTGTACAGGGGAAGGAGTTTTCTTCTCTATAATAAACAAACCACAAATCTGGATGGCCATTCCACTCATCATGAGATTATTCAGTCTTCTATGGCAAAACTGTCTCTAGAAAAGAAGTAACAATCAGGTATCCAATGAGTCTAGGTTTCCAGTGCATATTTTTTACTCAAAAAGTAACACAAAGTGTGATGATAGGCAAGGCAGTGTTGGCCAAGAGTTTCTCAAGGTATATTCCATAGACTCTTGAAGTTCCAAAGGGTCTACTAGGTCAAAACTATTTTCACAATACTGACATTTTAATTTCTGAGGCAGTAAAAATGAAGTAGCTATAACCTATATAAACAAAAAATTCAGGAGGGGAATGCATTCAATAATTTTCAAGAGTGTAAAGGGGTCCCAAGACCAGAAAATTTGTGAATAATTGTTCTAATGGATTGAGAGACTCCCTTCACAATGAGAAAGAGCTAAGTTCAAATCCTGACTCTGAAACATACTTGGTTATGTTATCTGAAGCAAGTAACAACCTCTCATTGCTTCCACTCTCATCCTCAACAACTTTTTAGGATGAAAAATTCACTTGCTCTAGAATCAGAAAACCCAGGTTCGAACTTTCCTGACAACTACATGCCCTTTTAAAAAGCCACTCAAACTCCCTGAATCTCAGTTTCCTCAACTGTAAAATGAGTGAGGAACTGGACTAAATGGCCTATGGGATAGGGATCCTATATGAGATGCTATAATCTCTTCCTATGAAGATGCATTAGTAAAAAGAATTTCTAAACCAGTCTAGTCCCAAATTACAAAGTAAAATATTTTATCAGTATTGAAGAATTTCTACATAAAAAGAGTCCTGAGTATTTTAGTAACACTGTTTCAAGTCGTACCCATGACATCTTGATATAGGAAAGGTCAATAGCATTATATTTAACACATAAATTCATAGACAGAAAGTTTTAAACAGTAGGTTGAACAATGAACTTTATAACCACATTAGGAATAGAATCCACATTCCCTGTCTAAACAAACAAAATATATCTCCATCACATCATCCTCTCATAGGAAAGGAGGAGGATCCAGTTGGATATTTTGATTTTTTTCTTCAAATGCTGATTATATTATATTAAAATATCAGTTATCTGGAGGGTCAGATTTCCAGAAAACTCACCATTCTAGCACAGACTCACAACCCTGCATATAAAAAAAAATTCGTTATCTTTGAGCATTCAAAATAGTTGTTATAAAGCCCCACACTAAGGTCCTACACTTTTTTCACAGGTTCTTCAAAACTCTTTCTTAGTTCTTCTTATTTCACATATATTACTAATGGGCAACTGGGTGAAGCAGTTCCAGTGCTGGAATCAAGAAAACCTGAGTTCAAATCCAGCTTCAGACAGTTACTGGCTGCATGACCCTTGGCAAATTACTTATCCCTGGTTACATAAAATGATCTGGAGAAGAAAATAGCAAGTGGCTCCAGTATCTTTGCCAAGAAAACTCCAGAAATGATTCAACAACAACTAACCAGATCAAATAGCTTAATCAATCAGCCCAGGATATTAGGATTACATGAGAGCATAAATGGTATTAAAGGTCATCTAGGGCAGGCAGTCTTAAATTTTTTCCACTCACAACCCCTTTTTACTTGAGAAATGTTTAGGTGACCCCAGGTTTATAAAATAGGTATACAAATCATACATTTACTGATATTAAATCATAATTTCATGATTCCCATATTCAGTTATAAGACCCTACATGGGGTTGCAAGCCAAAGTTTAAGAAGGTGGAAACCAGGCAATGATGTCAAAAAATTTTGGTACTAAAACCCCTTTACACTCTTAAAAATGCTTGAGGATTCCAAGAAGTTTTTGTTTATGTGAATTAAATTTATCAGTCAATGTTTATCATATTAGAAATTAAACATCCTAGTTTTATGATAAAAATAATTTCGAATTATCAGACTCCCTGAAAAAGACTTGAGGCACTCTGGGGTCTCCACACCCAACTTGAAAAATCATTGGTCTGGTAAAAATTGCTCATTTTACAGAGGAAAAAAATTGAGGTTCAAAGAGGTTAATTGTGTTGTTCTAGATCCCATGTAGTAATTAGCAGAGCTGGATTCAAACCCAATTATGACTCCAAATGCAGTGTTCTTCCAAAACAATAGTCTGGAAAGTGGGGAAATGAACACACAACAGATTTAACAGTCTGGCAGCAAAGGGAAAAACAAACAGAAAAAGTATACACAAATGGAATGATTACAAGACAGTATAAACATGAATATTTAATAACAATACAAGGAAATGTTAGTTTGTGTTATTATTAGTAATAATAATGGCATTTATGTAGCACTTTAAGGCTTCTGAGCATACAAATATTTCATTTGAAAGCTTTGCAGACAATTCTATGAAGTAGGTGCTTTTATTAACTCCATTTTACAGATTAGAAAAGTGAGGTTTTTCCAGGGTCATATAGTAAGTATTTGCAGCAATATTTGCACCTATGTCTTCCTGATTCTAAATCTAGCATTCTATGAAATATGCCACTTACCTGTCTGTGTTCTTTAATCTCTTTTTAAGACATCTGAGAAGTATGTAAAACACTCAAAGTTTTCTATTTTAAATTGTTTTAAAATTATGAAATATTTAAGGCAATAAACTAAATCAATTACTCAGATATCTTGTGTATAACAAACATTTCAGTCCTCGCTACACTGAACAACTGAAACTTATATTACTCATTTGTATTATTCTGTGTGGCTGATGAATAGCACATTGGATAGAGTGTCAGACCAGAGTCTCATCTTTCTGAGTTCAAGTTTGACTTTTGACACTTACTAGCTATATAACACATATATAACATAATCCTATTTACCACAGTTTCTTCATCTGTAGAATGATCTAAAAAAATAAAATGGCAAAACACTCTAGCATCTTTTCCAAGAAAACCCCAAAATGGGGTTGTGAACAGTGAGACATGACTGAAAACTGAACAACATCATTATTCTGTAGTGCCTTCATACATTGAACCTATCTCTCCAACTATGTTTTAAGAGCAAGAGTTAAGTATTTTGCTTTTTAATAGTAATAGTGATAACTGACATTTGTATGGAGAACTTGGCATAGACCACAATCTCTTTGACTCTCACAAGAACCCTCAGACATATGTACTAGTAACAGATGAATTTTTCACTTTCCATCAACAGCTCTGCTTGGTTTAGACTCCACAGGACATCATACCATGGCACTATATCTCAATGTGCCCCAATCTTTTTCAGTTTCCTTTTGTGTGTTGTCCTCCCCAAATAGATTGTAAGTTCCTTGAGAATAGGCATTGTCCCTTTTTTTTTTTTTTTTTTTGTTGTATTCTCAGTGCTTAGCATAGTACCCAGCACAAAATAGGTGCTTAATAGGTATTAATTGAATCATTATTGAATCATTTATTATTATTGAATATCCCCTATTTTCCCTATTTTTAATTTTGCATTGTTTATTCATGAATTTATTATTTACATGATTGTTTCTATTATCATTTATAATTATTTATTATTTATATTTTTATGTATTTTATTGTTTATATATTTAGAATGTTTATTTTATTTATTCATTTTTTATTTATGTATTTATTCGTATTAGTTAACATTATCTACATATTTGTGTTATTTTATTATTCACATCCATATTCAAATTCACATTTATTCTTTTATATTGCTTTATATTTTTATGTATTTATTAGCTCAGCATGTTAATCAACAAACATGTATTTTACTATATGTGAAACAGTGATAGGGACCTCTAAGATAACTGCAGCAAGATATAGATAGAAACACTCCAGAGATTGCAGACTGGTATCCTATGTCTGGTTCTGACACTATTTAGCTTTATGACTTTAAGCAAGCTATCTACCTTCTCTGGGTCTCTAGTTTTTCCTCATCTGTAAAATGACATTAAATAATCTCTAAGGTCCTAACTCTAAAATCTTTTGGTTCGATTTTTTTTTCCATTAAAAACTCTAACCAGATTGAAGTTCCCAATGAAGAATCAAGCCAGGTTTCTTATTCTTAGAGATGCATATCACAAATATCCAGATTTACCAGAACAAAAAGAGAGTGAAAGTAAATCTATAAAAATTAGAGAAAAATAGGCCTTAGGAAAGGACTCTGCAAAAGTAAGGAAGCACCTCACTTGCCTGTACCACCCATTGTAAGCACAGTAAGTGCTTCCAGGTGAATGCAGGTAACAGACGGAAAAAACAACTTCTTGTCTCCTTTTGTAAGATCATGTATTGCCCCCCTGTGGAGAACAAGTATATAGAAAATTTCATGGGAAACAAAGATTAACAGAAGAAAGTGAAGTTTTATGATATTTCTTAACCCTTAACAACTTCTTTAAGTAACTACTGGGGCAGTTCCCTTGATAAAATTTTAATAGACAGAAATTTTATTAGATGGTGCTATGAGCCAATAGTAGTATAATAACATATTGTCATAGCACATGAATATTTCAAGGTATAAATTTCACATAACCCCTTTGGAAAATTGTAAAGTATTGCAAAAAAATAAACTTTTATTATTGATGATCATTTTGCCATTATCAACAATAATTTTCTTTTTCTTTTTTAACTTTTTCTTTTTGTCTTTAGTTTGAGGGAATTAGGGTTAAGTGACTTACCTAGGATCACACAGCTAAGAAATGTTAAATTTCTGAGGCTAGCTTTAAACTCAGGTCCTCCTGAATTCAGGGCAAGTACTTTATCCACTGCACCATCTATCTGCCCCTCAATAATAATTTTCAATAATTTTGGTGGTATTTATAATTTAATATCACGTACTGTTTACAGTGCTTTAGAAGACAAAATTCTTTCTTCTCACCCTAGTAAAGTAGCATTGTCATCATTATTTATAATAATACTATTAAATACAGTGATCATTTATTTAGAGATGCACCTATTCATATGAGCAACAATGTGAATGGATCAAGAAAGATACAGGAAATGCATAAGGACTTTAAGGCACTGTTTAAACACAAAGCATTATTATTATTATTATTTGTTGTTGTTGTTGTTGTTTGTCCTTCATTTTTGAAGAGGACCATGGCATCAAGGAAGTGATGCCATGACATGAAAGTGAATTGGATTTAAGTGAAGGAGGGCTTATACTCTAAGGCACAAACAAGATGCTACTAAAGGACCCACAATGATTCCTGGTTTATAATGGTCTCTGCCCTTTTTAGGGTGATAACCCTGACCTGGGTTATTTGAACTCAGGTCCTCCTGACCTCAGACCTAAAAGTCTTTTCACTGAGCCATCTGGATACATTTCAATATTTTCCTTTATTAGAGTGGTGAGGTCTGAACCTTTGGTTTGGTTGGTGTTAGGAATTCCTGGAGAAGAAACTATATTCACTGATATAAATCAGGAACTTGTCTGGAATTCAGTCTTTAAGATTTGCCTGGAAATACTATAAGATTAAACAGTGGTCATAGACAGTGAGCATGAACCAAAGGCAAGACATGTGGTCAGTGCCCCCAAACCAACTTTCCCTCTGTTTTAGCATGTCTCCTCAACAAATATGATACAAAAATAGAACCATATTTATTTGTTGCCTTGAACCAACTGAGAAATATAACCTAATTCTCAAAATGTATGTTAAGGACAGGTTCTAGATACTATTATTCTATCACAGCCATCTTCTAGGAGTCATCTAGCAAGTCAGTGAAAAGATGAGTAACAGAGGTCACACCAAGCTTCTTTGGCATATGACCATGCCTTCTCTGAATCTAATGATACCATCTCTCTGATTATGGGCTATACTCATATGACATCCTTACAATTGGTCACTCACAACACTGATTGAATGGCCACTGCCAAGAACGAGGTGAGAACACACAACAACAACAACAACAAAAAAAAAAAAACTTGGACAGTGACAGGGGTATATGTAATATATATAAGCAAGACAATCAACCAACAAGCAAGTTATTAAACACTTACCAATAAATACAAAGAGAATTTGCCTTAGTGTTGAGGAGACCTAAAATAAGAACATGATGAAAATTGGGTGTTCCCAGCTAGTTAAGGTTGTCTGAGTGATACAGAGTTTGAACAAGGATTTTTAAGAGAGTACAACTTGGAAAGTATGAGGAAGACATTTTCAGGTTATACTGTGTATCTACATAGTTGTTTCCACATTCTTTTCCCCATTAGAATGTCATCTTCTTGGGGGACAAGAGAGTATCTTTTGCTTTTTTTTGTATCCCCAGTGCTTTTCATGGTATGTAGTAGACATTTAATAAATGTTTATCAACTAATATAAAAAGGCATAGTAACAAAAAAGGGGAGGCTCTTTATAGAGAATAGTGCACAGATCTTTGGCTTGACTGAATAGTGATGGGCCATCTAGAGGACATTAGTCACTCAAACAAAATAAAAAGCAGGCATAGTTCATAGGCTGGAAGAGACTTCAGAGGTTCTTAAACTTTTTTTGTGCCTTTGGCAGGTTGGTGAAGCCTACAAACACTTCTCAGAATAAGTCAAGTCAACCAGCATTTATTAAGCACCAGAACATTTATTAATGTTCTGCTAAATGCTAAAGATACAAAGGCAAAAATTCCCTGCCCACAAGGAGCTGAGATTTTAATGGGGAAGACAAGATGCAAACAACTATGTACAAGCTATATATGTATTATTTTTTAATTTATGTAAAATGTTGTAAATCAGGACTAGTCTCAGAGGAAAGGCATTAAGATTAAAGAGAATGAAGAAAGATTTCTTGCAGAGAGTAGAGCTTTGGCTGAAACTGGGAGGCAGACATTGAGGGAGGGAGAGACCATAGGACAAAGAGTAAAAATGCTCTGAGGCAGGACATGGAATATCATGTGAGGGAAACAGGGAGGAAACCAGTGTCACTAGATATCAAGTACAAGATGTAAGAAGACTGGAAAGGTAGAAAGAGGCCATGTTATGGAAGACTTTAAAAGACAGAGAATGTTCTATTTGATTGAGCCACTGGAATTTATTGAATACTTGTATAATATGGTGAAATCAAGTTGACAGCTGAGTGAAGCATGGATTTTAGCAGGGAAAGACTTGTGGAAGGGGGAACCAACTAGCAAGTTATCACAACAATTCAGGAAGGAGGCAATGAGCACAAACACCAAGGTAGTAACATTGTTTATAGGACTGGAGAAGGCATTCACAAGAAATGTTTCAAAGGTAGAAACAAAATAACTTAACCATGAATCAGATAAAGGGATGAGAGACAGTGTAGAGTAGATGATGACATTTAAGTTGTGAGTCTGAGTGCCTGGAAGAGTGGTACCCTTGACAATAAGGAGGAAAAGGAGAAGGTTTGAGGGGAAAGATAATAAGTTCAGTTTTGACATAATGAGTTTAAGATATTATAGAAGATCTAAATGTTCTAAAATGTATAAGATAAAATATACAATAGGTGTACATATATTGTATTTAACATATACTTTAACATATTTAACATGTATTTGTCTACCTGCTATCTAAGGGAGGGGATGGGGGGAAGAAGGGGAAAAATTGGAACAAAAGGTTTGGCAATTGTCAATGTTGAAAAAAATTACTCATGCATATATCTTGTAAATAAAAAGCTATATAAATAAAAAGATAAAATATCCAAGATTACAAAGGAATAATTATATCAAAATAATTTATCAAAATATTTTTTAAAACTTCACAGATCTCCAGTTAAGAAGTCCTTTCAATTCCCTTATTTTTAAGATGAATAAATTAAATAGGTGAGTAAACTGAGGCCCAGAGAGAATAGCTCAAATTCAAGTCCAAGGCTCCCAAGTCCATTGATGTTTCCACTAAATACTATATGGTACCCCCTCATTAAAAATCTCTCTTTTGGGGGCAGCTAGGTGGAGCAGTGGATAGAGCACCAGCCTTGAATTCAGGAGGACCCGAGTTCAAATCTGGTCTCAGACACTTAACACTTCCTAACTGTGTGACCCTGGGCAAGTCACTTAGCCCCAGCCTCAGGGGGGAAAAAAAATCCCTCCTTTGGCTTATGGCTAGTGCTATTTGTTGATCTTTGATTCTGCCTCTGTTTCCCAGTCTGTCCTATAGCTTCTTTTAATCAAAGTTTTAGGCTACTTTGGCCTATTCAAGCCAGATAGTTTTGTTTACTGCTGATCCAAATTAAAAAAGGAAAAGCAGGGAGTCAGAACATAACAAATTACTTAAGAAGGTGAATATAAACTCATCCTACTTTAGAAAATCAGCCAATTTTCATCATGCTCAGATTTATGACTGTCACTAAGGTAGGCCTACAGACTAACAAGGGCCCTGATTTCACCATGCACATTATCAAATCACTCTCCAGTTCTATGCCCAATTAAAGATGATGGACATCTCAGAACCGGCTCCACAGTGGAAATAAAACATCTTGCTGATGAGAGATAGAACATTCTCTTGTATACATAGAAGAAGCCAAATGATTAGAATTGACTAAAATATACAGGCTCAAATATGAGTCCTGGGATGAAGTGAAAAGCATTAAAACCTCCCTCAGAGATTTAGCAAATATTTATGAGGAGGCAGAATGAAAAAGAAAAGGTCCTTAAAAAAAAAAAAAAAAAAAAAACTCAAGAACAATAGAGCTGTTTATGCTGGGAGAAGACATTTCTTGTTGATGGTCATGACTGAAAAGTAATGAAGAGGCTTGCTCAGATATATCTGCGTGAATTCCTACATTTACTAAAAAAAAAAAAAAAAAAAAAAAAAAAAAGAAAGAGAGAGAGAGAGAGAGAGAGAGAGAGAGAGAGAGAGAGAGAGAGAGAGAGAGAGAGCCTGATCAAATTGTTCCTTAGAATAGGCAAAATTTTCCATTTGTCTATTCTTAAGAATGGAAGGATTTAAAGATAATAATACATTTTTGTTGTTTAATTCATACCTTTTACTTTTATATCACATTTTAATTTTGAATGAGGCAATGGATAGAGACTGGACCTGGACCTTAGTTCAAATCCAGATTCAGACATTTACTAGCTATATAACCCTGAAACAAAATTCACTTAACTTCATTTGACTCAGTTTCCTCAACTGTAAAATTGTGATAACAACAACCACCTCACAAGTTTGTTGTGAGGATCCATTAAGAGATATATGTAAAGCACTCGACACTTCCTTATTAATACTTATTTTCCTCCCTTTTCCTTTTTTTCCTATTCCCCCTAAATATACATATCTCTTCTCACTTCTTCACTGAGTAAAGCTTTCCCTTGTAAGATGTTTAAAAAAAAAAAGTTTGACAAAATCAACCAAGACTGATAATATGAGCAATATTCTATACCCATAGTCTCCCACCTCTTTTCAATGAAAGGTAGGAATTAATTTTCTCATCCTTTAACTCAAGTCAAAAGCTTTTAAATAACAGTTGTTCTCCTGGAAAAAAAAAAAAAAACACCTAAAATTTATTTTTTTCTTTCTTTTTTTTATGTTCATTGTTTTCAGGGTACTTTGTAGTAATCTAATAAATGCTTGTTTGGATAATTAATTCTTCAGAATGAAACAGTTTGGTGTTTTGGATTTTTTTTTTTATTTTGCAGGTAAATGTGGAAAAGAGCTCATTCATAAGTCTATTATTCTAAGGTTTTTTTTTTTCTCTCATGGCCTCTTCTACAAAAGTTATTGTACGGGTGCTTATTCAATTTCATGCTTATTAAATTATAATCTGTAGCTTGAGAGATTCTAAATTAAACATTATTTTTTTCAAAAAGCTCCAGTGTTTCTTTATCACCTCCAAAATCAAATATAAAATCCTTTGGCATTCAAAGTCCTTTAAAATCTCCCCCTATCTTTCAATTTTCTTATACCTTATATAATCCCAACACCTCTTTGTACTCTGTGATTCAGTGACTCTGACCTTCTTGCTGTTTCTTGAACAAGATCCTGATTCCGGAGGTATGCTCACTTAATGTCCCCCATGCCTGGAATTCTCTTCTTTCTCATCTCTGCTCTTGACTTGCCTGGCTACCTTCAGGTCCTACCTAAAATTCTACCTCCTCATGAGTAGTTTTTTTTCCTGTTATCCCTTAATGCTAATATTTTCTGTCTATAAAACATCTCCAATTTACCCTGTAGATATCTTGCTCATGGTTATTTTCATGTTGTCCTCCCTATTAGATTAAGAGCTCTTTGAGAACGAGAACTCTCTTTTGCCTTTCTATATAGCCCTACCACCTTGCACAGTGCATGAAATATAGCAAGTACTTAGTAAGTATTATTGATTGGCAAACTCAGATAATTAAAATAATCAAGCAAAGAACTGTATTCGAACTATCTTTTTACAAGATTATGTGATGATTAACTGTGATGAACAATTCCAGTTGACATGTGACAGAAGGTGCTCTCCACATCCAGAGAGAGAACTATGGAGACAATATGGATCAAAGAATAGTATTTTCACTTTTTTGTTATTTTTTGCTTAATCTTCTTCTCTTCCTCATTTTTCCCCTTTTGATCTGATTTTTCTTGTGCAGTATGATAAATGTGGAAATATGTTTAGAAGAATTGCACATTCAATCTACATCAGATTGCTTGTTGTCTTGGGGAAGAAAAAGGGGGAGGGAGAAAAGTTTGGAATGCAAGGTTTTGTAAAGGTGAATGTTGAAAACTATTTCAGGTGTTTGGAAAAATAAAATACTGTTTTAAAAAAGTAGTCTTACTGGGCTTATATGCCAAAGAAACACTAAAGAAGGGAAAGGGACCTGTATGTGCCAAAATGTTTGTAGCAGCCCTTTTTGTAGTGGCTAGAAACTGGAAAATGAATGGATATCCATCAAATGGAGAATGGTTGGGTAAATTATGGTATATGAAGGTTATAGAATATTATTGCTCTGTAAGAAATGACCAGCAGGTTAAATACAGAAAGGTTTGGAGAGACTTACATGAACTGATGCTGAGTGAAATGAGCAGAACCAGGAGAACATTATACACTTCAGCAATGATACTGTACGGGGATGTATGCTGATGGAAGTGGATATCTTCAACATAAAGATCTAATTCAGTTCCAATTGATCAATGACGGACAGAATCAACTACACCCAGAGAAGGAACACTGGGAAATGAGTATAAACTGTCTGCATTTTTGTCTTTCTTCCCAGGTTATTTTTACCTTCTGAACCCAATTCTGCTTGTGCAACAAGAATTTCAGTTCTGCACACATATATTGTATCTAGGATATACTATAACACATTTAACATGTATGGGGCTGTCTGTCATCTAGGGGAGGGGGTAGAGGGAAGGAGGGGAAAATTCGGAACAGAAGGGAGTACAAGGGGAAAATGTTGTAAAAGCTTACCCATGCATATGTACTGTCTGTTAAAAAAAATTATAATTACAAAATTAATTTAAAAAAAGAAAAGAAAAAGCTTTAACCAAAAAAAAAATCTTTTCAAATATTAGCTCTTTTGATGATTTGTGAGATCAACACACTTGAAACAATCAACTATATTCCACTGGTATAAATTATGTACTAATTTTGTATATGTTGTGTTTACTTATCTATGCACATACTGTTTCTCCTGCAAAATGTGAGGTCTATGAGGGTGGGGGCTGCTTCACTTTTTTCTGTGTAACTCCACAGTATTTAGCATATACATGACACTAAACAAATGTTTGTAGATTCGAAATGATATGAGATGTTCACAGGGCCCTAAGAGGAAAGAATTTTCAAGGTTAAAGCAAAAAGACAAAGGCAAAAAATAGACAAATTCTGTAACAATACCGAGTCCAGGAACTAAGGAAGTACTTTCTGTGTAAGCTTTTTCACTTTACCCACGAATACCTTAAGGAAACACTTAACCTATTTAATTTTAGTAACATATGGATTATAGCTCTCCACTCATCTCTTCATGTGATGTGAGCCCACTGTTCTCTGAATTAAGATCGGTAATAGCCTTTCCAGGTTGATGACCACATGCAAAAACAAATTTTCTTCTCTCTCTAGAATCACAGAATCTCAGAAAGCAAGGAAGGATCTCTGGAGTCATATAGATAGGGCAAAGGTTCATAAGAAGGAGTCCTTGAACCTTTTTTTTAATATATTGATAACTATTATTCTAATGCAATTAGTTTTTCTTTATAATCCTATGTATTTTATTTTATGCAATTGAAAACATGATTCTGAAGAAGGGATCCATAGATTTCATCTGATTTAGAACAACTTCCTACCCAGTGTAGGAATTCCCCTTTACCAGATTCCGAAAAATGCTATCCACCCTTTCCTTCTGCAGGTAGTATACTTCATTTTTCATTTAATCTTTCTTTTATTCAAAAAACCATTTATTATCAACAGTTGTAGTTAGTTATTGGTTAAAAAAAAGTTATTTTTTTATACTAAGGGAAAAACAATAATCTGTTGCCTTCTAACATTGGTATTTGTCCTACTTTCTAAAACTATGTAAGAAATAAGTCTACTGCTTCTTCTATGTGATGACCCTTCAAATATTTGGAGAACTTTAGTGATATTGATATTGATCCTAATCTTTTCTGAAGACTAAAAAGATGGCAAAGTAGAAAATTTTGTCTTGGAGTCAAGTCATCTGGAATTGACTCTTAGCTCCAACACATTCTGACTGTGTGTTTGTGGGAAAATTAGTTCCTCCAAGACTCATTTTTTTCTATCTTTAATTAAGAATTATTATAATCCTTACATTATACTAACTATACCTCTTAAGGCTATCCAAAAGACAAGTTAACAAACATTTATTTGAGCATCCACTATGTGCCAGACTAACTTTTGAAGATTCAGAAAAAGGCAAAAAGTTATGAAGAACAAGTAAATTTTAAAGCAATATATAAATAGGAGTCATTATTATTAATTTTTTTTCATATGATCCATTGCTGTTTCCAAAATAATTGGTCACTCAGTGACCATCCTTCTGATAACAAAAGTAGTCATGTCTTTACTCCACCACTTAGTGTACTGCCTTACACTTCACATCTTTGTGGGGAGGCAATATGGCATAGTAGATAGAACACAGGTCAGCAAATTATTTTTTAATTCAGCCTTAGATTTTTATAAATTGTTCAGACAAAGTATGAAAGGTCTCAAAGCCTAAATTTCCTCATCTATAAAATAGAAATAATCACACTCACATTCCCAACTCACAGGATTCATTGTATGGAAATTGTTTTGCAAACCCTGATGTGCCATATAAATATGAGCTGTAGGAGTGCACTTGCATTCCACTGGCATAGTATTCAAGATCCCATAGTCACCTCCCCAACACAATGAAGCATTAGAAAAAGACTTTAGGGGAAGATCAGAAATGATAAAAGTGGCAAACAAGCATTCATTGTCTTTGACTGTTTATCAATAAATGCGATTTTGCCAACTCTTCATCATTCTAGGAACTCTTTTTTGATTGTCTTAATTTATCAGTACCCAATAAAAAATATTATTACAAGTATTATCTAAGTGAATAGACATTTGGGGCATTAATAAAGTAAGACAATGTAGAATAGCATTGTGTCAGTATTGTAAGAAATTATATGTTTTAAGCTAAGATACAGAAAATGTCAAATGTGAAAAATTCAGAGAAACTTGAGAAGACCTGTAAGAATTGAGACAGAGAAAAGTGAGCTGAACCAGGAGAATAATTTATACAGCTTTGTGGAAATATATCTGAACTCTGCTCAATACAGTAATCAATTGTGACTTTAGAGAGTTTGATGGTGAAATAAATCTTCTATCTGTAGGCAAGCAGATAATGGATAATATGTGCAGTGAAGCAGAATTTTTAAAAACAGATTTGTTTTTGTGCTTTTAACCACTGACTCTCCAGAAAGCCCAAAGATACACTTTAAAGTTTAATCTGCATTACTAACTTTTCCCCATCACTTTCTTAAGTCTAAGCAATCAACAAAACTATAGATAAAACCCTGATCTGCAACATTTTCCAGATTTCTAACATGTAAATGATAACAATGAAAAGTCAGCTGACCTGAATGAGCTAGCCCTAACACACCAATGACTCCCCTCTTTCCTAGTCTCCAGTTCTTTGCCACCGTCAAAGGAGCTATTTTAAACACTTTTGCTCACATGGATCTGTTTCCTCTCTCTCTGATCTCTTTAAATTATAATCTAGTAGCAACATTGCTAAGGTAAAAGATGGCCCCGTTATCCCACAGATATTTCATTACTCTCACATTTATTTTCATCACCAAGTATCAAAGTATATGTTGACTTAATTTGAATGATCTTATCAGTCTTTTCCCAATAGATATTTGTGTATATAGACTACAGTTATTTTCATGGAGGCTTTTTTTTTTTTTTGCAAGTACTTATCATGAGTTCTGCAACATGCGAAGACAAATATTCAATGAAATGATATTTACCTGTTGCTTTTGGATGTATGATAAAATTAATTTCATCAATTCCTTTCTTTACATTTCCAAAGATACAAGTTTGGGAGCCATCCTTCCATTTAGTTGCAACTCTCTTTTCTCCTTTGGTTTTGTTTATAAGAATCATGTGTCAAGATGAACACTATTAAAGTTCTTTTAGTATCAGTATCCATATAGTAGTTATTGGAGTAAATTAACATTTGTAGGCAGTGTAAACATTATGTGATTCTTAACGATCCCCTGTCTGTTTGCTGCCATTCTGCCTATATTACCATTATAGAAGTAAAAGAGTTGTCCCCTGGGACAGAGGATCATTTTCTATTTTTCTTAGTTTCTTAAGTTGCTACAGCCAAAGAATTCATTGCCAAGCAGTCAGCCTATTAAGGAGGAGACATTCTATTCTTAGCTAGGCTGGTCCTAAGAAAGCAAATTCAAGTTTCTTTTCAGGATCATACTCAATGCTTTCCAAAACAGTAGAACTTGTCAGACCTTAAGTTCTACTGGTATAACTTCAAGGATCAAAGTCATTGCAAAACAACAATGATGATTTACAGAAAGACTTCATAATTTCTATTTGTAAATGATGTCATATCAAATCCAGTAAGACAGTTAGGTGGCTCAGGAGAGAGTGCACTGAGTAAGGAGTTCAATTTCTGCCTCAAACACTTACTAGTTGTGTGATCCTAGGCAAACCAGTTAACCTTTATTTGCCTTAATCAACTGGAGAAGGAAATAGAAAACCACTCCAGTATCTTTCCCTAAAAAAAAAAAAAAAAAAACAGCATTGGTATGCTATGGTCCACAGCATCACAAAGAGTCAGACAGAATAACTGAACAATAACAATCAAACAAGGATAGGGACATTGCAGAACCTCCTGGAGGAGATCATGGCCAACCAAAAGAGTTTGACCTAAACATCTACATGGGGAAAAAACAATCAAGTGAAGAATTCCCCTTGTTTAGATAATGTATACAGCGAACTGGACAATGACTTGTCCATCCATATTTAAAGAGACGCAAAAAAATGGGCAAAAATTGGGCCTACGAAGGAAATAGAGAGGGCTAGATTTTCTTTGGAAAACTGCATAACTTCCTCATGATCCCAAACTTCTTCCCAAACAAAAAAGAGAATGGAAAAAGAGTCACACACTATGGCTCAGAATGCATAAGTCAGTTGTCATTTATTTGTTGAAGGGAAAACTGGCATCAGTGAGATCACATTCATTTGAGTATTTGAGTTTAATCTCTGTTGGCATCTGGCAACCACTATATTCTTTCTTAATAGCTTCCAAATCGAATTTTGCCAGGAAATCATATTTAGCTTATAATTCTGTAGTTTTCCAAATCTGCCCCATAGTTGTCTCCAGTCTACTAGAACTTCTCTCATTCTCCATGATTTCTCAGAGATAAGGCACAGTGGCTCTAAATTCTTTCAGTGTTTCAGGATGTATTTTTGTCAAAGTCTAGAGACACAAATTTACTTAAAGGATTGTGGTACCCTCTTATTTACTATCTCTTTCCTTATCTTTAGTTATAATTTCTTCTGTATGTTGTTCTATCCTTTCCCATCTAAAAAACAAGTTTTCTTGCTTAAAAAATTCTCCCGCAGTAGACTATTGAGTTCTTTGAAAGCATGACTCTTTTTTGCCTTGCTTTGTAGCACACTGCTTAGCAAAAAGTGATCACTTAACAAATACTTCTTGACAACTTGAAAGACACAAAAACTGGGGCAGCTAGATGGCACAGTGGATAGAGCACCAGCCCTGAAGTCAGGAGGCCCTGAGTTTAAATCTGGTCTCAGACACTTTTCCTAGCTATGTGACCCTGGGAAATCACTTAATCCTAATTGGCTAAGTAAAAAAAAAAAAAAAAAAAAAAAAGACAAAAACTATATAGAGGTCCCATAGGGTGGATAGAAGAGGAGAGAAAAAACAGCTCTAACTTTTCCTCTGAGGATGTTTAGAAATAAAAAAGAGAGTAAACTGTTGCTTTCATACTTCAATGTCACTCATTAGATTATAGCCATTGGAAAATGTTTTATCAGCACAAATGGCTTTAAGAAAATTCAATCAACATCAGATGGTTCTTAACTTTTTGTGTGTGTCACAGACTCCATTGGCAGATTGATAAAGATGATCTACTCTTTTTCTGAATGGTTTTAAACTGTAGAAGGCTCAGCTCAAATATGACTTCTGCAAAATCTTTCTAATCTTCTCTCTTTTCTGAATCTTAAAGCACCTCTTTTCTGCTCTAACAACACATATCATGTAATATAAGATTGGATTACAGGTAATATTATGTGGGGAGAGGGAGAAAAATGGTGGAACATATATTTTAATATATGTTGGCATATTACTTGGCATAATACTTTATAATCAGTATTCCTTCCCTAGACCTTTTCCCTTATTGTCTTCTCATAATATAAAAGTTTCCATGGGGCCTAAAAGGCTATGTCATAACATATAAATTTTGGGAGATTCAACTTTTAAAATGAAGCCCAAAGGTAGACTATTGTTGACAACTACTTGTGACCCCAAAGACAGCCTGGCTAAATTCAGGTGGGCCTCAGAATGAATTCTGGTACCACAATCACTCTCCAAGACCATCAACTAAGTTGTAACTTGGATCTGCAATGTTAGAGGGACAAAATCACAAATCCTTAAAGAAATATATATAGTTTGTCTAATTCTTCTGTTGGTATAATTTGATATTAAATTTGGATCTGGCAAATTATACAGACTGTCTTGTCTTATTCTCTTTCTGCAAAATGTAAGGTGTGTGAACAGATGGCTAAATTCTAAACATGAATGCTTTGCCAACTCCAAAATTATGTCATTTTTAAGTACTTAAAAAAGACATGAATACATTGTTGCTTAACATTTAAAAATTTAACATTTAAAAAATGCAGTCAAGAACACTGAAGGTAAGAAGAGTAGATAGGTGGTAGGAATTTTTAATTCATTTGTTTCTTAACTTCCAGATATTTGTTCTCCTAAGAAATAACCAAGACAATAAAGATAGTACTAAAAGTATCTCAAAGTTGCTCTCTGTGCCATTTATTTTCTTCAATAGTATTTAGGAAGTATATTTTTTAAATTAAAAATGAAAATTCTACATGAAAATATGTAATATTAGCCCAGATCTTTTTTCCTGCCTCTCAATTTGTTACTAAGACTCTAAGAAAATAAAAATCTAAGGTTAAGGAAATTTCCATCAATGTGAAGAAAATATTTTCCAAAATTAAAATAACAAGGTTCTCCCTGGTTAACATAACTGATTTAAGTTGCAGATATATGGCTTGCCCGAGAGATCACCTTTCTCCCTATGCACTGTTCAAGGGCCAAATCCACATCCTTTTCAACTCTGGAAGTCTTCTAAGGAACTCACTTTTTTATAAACTGAGCACATTGCCAATGCAATATAAACATTTAATGACACATTAATCAGCACTGGAATTTCCTGTATCACTTAAATAGGAAAAAAAAAAGTATGTTTTGCAAGCCACAAAAATGATCGGATGTAAAAGTTACTGCTATATCGATTACTTCATTAACTATAGGCAACTTCAAGTTCAAATATTTTAAAAAGATTCAGCATTTGTTTGTGTAAGTGGTGCTGGATTTGGAGGGAAAAGAAACAAGTTCAAATTACAGCTCCACTATATGACTTTGGGTCTCTGGATCTCAGTTTCCTCATCTGTAAAATTTGTAGTATTTATGTTACAAAAAACTAAATAAGTTTGTTTCATGATAAGACTAAAATCCCAAATCCCCATAGGCCCCTAATTCCAACAAGTGACAGATCTTTTTTTTTTCCTTCCTGAGGCAATTGGGGTTAAGTGACTTGCCCAGTGTCACATAGCTAGGAAGTATAAAGTGTCTGAGACCAGATTTGAACTCAGGTCCTCCTGACTTGAAGGTTGCTACTCTATTCACTGTACCACCTAGCCGCTCCAAGTACCAGAGCTTAAATAACACTTTCCTTGCTGTGTACCTTTTTAATGCACAGTTCTTTTTATATACTATATGCTTTCTATATAGAAGGATCCTTCTCCTCTGTCTTGGTCTTTTGAATTTCTAAAAACCTTTTTTTTTTAATAGTTTTTATTTACCAGATATTTGCATGGGTAATTTTACAACATTGACAATTACCAAACCATTTGTTCCAATTTTTCCCCTCCTCCCCCCCCCCAGATGGCAGGTTGATCATACATGTTAAATATGTTAGAGTATAAATTGAATATAATATATGTATACATGACCAAACAGCTGTTTTGCTGAACAAAAAGAATCGGACTTTGAAATAGTGTACATTTAGCCTGTGAAGGAAATCCAAAATGCAGGCGGACAAAATTAGAGGGATTGGAAATTGTATGTAGTGGTTCATAGTCATCTCCCAGAGTTCTTTCACGGGTGTAGCTGGTTCAGTTCATTACTGCTCTATTGGAACCGATTTGGCTCATCTCATTGTTGAAGAGGGCCACGTCCATCAGAATTGATCATCATATAGTATTGTTGCTGAATTATATAATGATCTCCTGGTCTTGCTCATTTCACTCAGCATCAGTCCATGTAAGTCTCTCCAGGCCTTTCTGAAATCACCCTGTTGGTCATTTTTTACAGAAAAATAATATTCCATAATATTCATATACCACAATTTATTCAGTCATCTAATAACCTTTTAATGGTGAACTTAAATGCCATTATTCCATGAACCTTGGTTGATCTCCCCCAGTCTATAATGATTCTTCTCTCTTAGTTTGCATTTCTTATATGCATCCATGTTTTGCTGGAAGCTGCTTGTGGACAAGTCCTATTTTCTTAATATATTTCTAGCACTAGTTATACAATTTCCAATCTCTACCCCATTTTTTGTCTCTTATCCCTCTAAGATATCATGGAACTTTTGATTTCTACTTTCCTAAACTACTTATCATGGTCATAGCATAGATCTAGAACTGGAAAGGACCTCCAAAACTATCTGATCCAACCTCTTCATTTTACAGGAAAGAGATCTGAAGATTGGGAAGTCTAAGCAACTTTCCCAGAGCTACAAAGAAAAGAAGCATCAAAGGTAGGATTGTGAACTCAAGTCCTCTTATTCTAGAGCCAATGTCCTTACCACTAAGCCATACTGCCTCAAAAGATAGGCGGCACATCAATGTCTTATTATGTGTCATCATAAAATGTATTTTTCTCCTTTAATAGAATTTTTTTCATTTTGAGTTCCAAGTTGTTGTTCTTCCTCCCTTCCTCCCAATCCCACATGAGAGAAGAACAACATTTGATATGGATATATACATGGAACCACACAACATCTCTTTCCATATATCATTTCTTTTTCTGGAGTTGGATAGTATTTTCCTTTATAAGTTCTTTGTAGTTGATTTGAATATTCACATAACTCAGAACAGCCTTAATCATTCAGGTTTCCTCTTTAAATAGTATCACTGTTACTATATATAGTGCCTCTCTTTCCATGTTTTTTTAAAGACCATAAAGCTCATCATTTCTTATAGTACAGTAGTATTCCATCACAATCATCTACCACAATTCAGCCATTCTCCAGTTGATGGGAATTTCCTCAGTTTCCAGTTCTTTGACATCATGAAGATAGCTGCTATAAATGTTTTAAAACATGTAGGTTCTTTTCCTTTTTCCCTGATCACCTTGGGAAATAATCCAAATAATGTATTACTGAGTTAAAAGGTTTGCACAATTTTATAACTCTTTACACAAAATTCTAAATTGCTCTCCAAAATGGATGGATCAGTTCACAATTCTATTAATAGTGGGTTAGTATCTCACTTTTTCCACATCTCCTCCAGCAAGTTACTTCTTTTTCTGTATCATTTAGCCAATCTGATAGGTGTGAAAGAGTATCTCAGAGTTGTTTTAATTTACATTTCTTTAATCAATAAAGATTTAGAGCATTTTTTTATTTGGCTCTATATATAGTTTGATTTCTTCTTCCAAAAACTACCTGTTCATACCTTGACCATTTATTCATTAGGAAAGATTCATATTCTTATAAATTTGACTTGGCTGTCAATATTTTTAACACATAAGGCTGAGAAAATGTCTTTTTTTTTTAATTGCCCTAATTTTCTTTTCTTCTTCTAATCTTAGCTACATTGATTTGTACAAATTTTTTAATTTAATATAATCAAAATTATCCATCTCATGTCCCATAATATTCTCTATCAATTGTTAATTTATAAATTCTTCTTATCCATAAATCTGTTAGGTAATATGTTCTATGCTCATCTAGTTTACTATATCTCCCTTTATATCTAGGTCATGTATCCATTTTGACTTTTTCTTGGTAAATGGTATAAGATATTGATCTAAACCAAGTTTCTGCCAGACTGTTTTCCAAAATTAACTGTATTCCTAAACTTATACAGAGAGAAGAATATATAAAAAAAGGGCCAAGGGTAGAAAAAAAAAAAACTTATAACTCAGGTATCACTGTAATGCCGGAGATATGAGGAGATGAGGCAAGGGAGAGATTTACTGGGACCAGATGGATCCATGGTTTGGCCCAGGGCTGAATGAGACTATCTTCTCCAAGAATCAAGCAAACAATGTCAGTTCTCAAAGACATATATACACGTGGCTCAGACTACGGGGGTAAAATGAGGTAGGGGCAGAGTCCGGGTGCTGAGAGCAGGAACAGGACTCTAACAGGGTGGGGTGAGCCACTGGAGTAGGGAGGAGGCACCCCAGAGATGGGGAGAGGCATCTTGATAAGACAGTATCTGATATTCTGATAGCTTGGAGTGGGGAGAGGCATTCTGATATTCTAAAACTTAAGATCTTTTATCCTTATCAAATATTCTGATAAAGAGGGAGGGGAGGTTTTGCAGGATGGAGCAGAACAATTATAAACTGAGGCAGAACAATTAGGGAAACCAAGGCAGGACAATAAGAGAACTGTAGCATAACATCACCTCTCTCTTTTAAACTTTCCCAGATTGTCACTTTTTACTAATGCTCTTTCTCCCCTTCCCCACCCCCCATGAACAAAAAGCTACTCAGCACTTAGTTGTGGGGAGTCCTAGCAAATGTGGGAACTAAATCTTAAAGAGGCATTAATGTTTCCACCACCACAAGAAGTAATGACAAATCATGGGATGCAAGGGTGAACAAAAAGGCAAAGTATTCAAATGAGAGAAATTCAACTGGCATTTGAAGAAAGAAGAGGGAGTGGAACAGAGGAGAAAAATGGTGGCTGGCATTGCCAGAATTTGAATAACTGCATTCATTAGTATCCTCAGCCTCAGACTAACAATCCCTCCAAGAGGAGGTGTGGCTGCATTGTACTCAATCTTGCAGAACTTTTCTCTCTTTAATAAAGGATGGTGTCATATTATGACCCTTCTAACCAAGATTTCTCCACAGATGTCAAATCCAATTTTTTTTGCATTTTTTAAAGTTTAGTTAAACTTGGTTTTTAATCAGTATCCTGTATGCCAGTTTACTCAAGATAAAAATTTAATTGATTATAGTTGTATGCAACGTTAACTACTTGTGCTGAGTCAGAGTGATTCCATTTCAAAACCTCATTTAGACTTTAGAGTCATGGCAGCTAGCTTGAATAAGATAGAAATGCCATGCACACTAATCCTATCTCCCCATGACACTATAATGAACAAGAAGATGAAGCAGCACTCATTACATCTCCACATAATTAAAGGTACTAATCAAAATACTTTTGCCCTTCTATGGAAGTTGCTTACTAGTGTCTATAAAAAGCAGCCCAATTTTAAATTGAAGCAGTCACATTCCAACTGCAAACAACATCAGTGTGATAATTAGCTCCTTTGTCTTATTTCCTTGGGTTGCCCTTATTTGACCAGGGCCAGTTCTTAATAGGGTTTCTTTTTTTGTTGCTGTTTTTAATTTATAAATTTTTTGACAGTATATATGCATGAGTAATTTTTTTTATATCATTATCCCTTGTATTCATTTTTCCAAATTATCCCCTCCCTCCCTCTACTCCCTCCCCTCGATGACAGGCAATCCCATACATTTTACATGTGTTACAGTATAACCTAGATACAATATATGTGTGTAAATCCCATTTTCTTGTTGCACATTAAGTAT